>NC_059358.1:20046911-20646911 GCF_019703515.2 Myxocyprinus asiaticus | reverse complement strand
CCCTTCAGTGCCACTAACTGGGCTCTTTGATAAAACTGACCTGTGCCTTTTCACAAAGCAATTTCACCAGGACACTCTGGCCTGTGTGTGTATTCATGCATGCCCAACCACAAGGGTTGTTTTTTTTACTGGAGCCTTTTGTAGAAATACCATCTTGAAAATAAGAAAAACGTATTGCCTGAAAACTCAGACATCCATTGTTTTAGAATAAAGCCAAAGGTAGTCATTTCTAGATTCGGAGACAAACAGCTATGGGACTAAAACACTAGGTCATTGTACAAATATCTTTGTACATTTGCTGTCCAGTTCTTCCTCAGAAATTTTGATATTGTTAATGCTACTGTATTATATGTATTATTATTATAAATGTTTTTCCCACTGTTTATTTATTTATTTATTTTTTATTTATCTGAATGTTGTATACAAATTTCAGTAACACTTTACAGTAAGGTTATATTTGTTTAACATTATTTAATGCATTAAGCATCATGAACTAACAATTAAAAATATATATTTATTTACATTATTTATTAACCTTGGTTAATGTTAATGTCCAGTATTAGTTCAGAATGCATTAACTGATATTAACATATGCAACTCTGAATTTTAAAAATGTATTTGTTAATGTTGAAATTAGCATTAACCAAGATTAATAACTGCTGTAAAAGTATTGTTCATTGTTCATGCTAACTAACATAATTTACTAATTTTAACAAAACATAACCTGAAGTGTAACAGGAAAAAAATGGTCTGATGGAAATCTATTGTTTCCATTTAAAAAATAATAAATGATCAAAATAAGGTGTATTTCAACAAACAATAAGAAACAGCAATATTCCCATCTAAAAGATCAAGATACAGGCTGAGCCACACCAACTCGGTATGTAATGCAAGCGAGTTGTACATCCCCTCACAGCAGAGAGCAGTGTGGCACAAAGAGTCAGGCTAATGAGGCTTGAATGGCACTGGCATATACAAAACGCTTGGCATCTCTTGGCAAGCATATCTTTCTATCTCTCTACTCTCCCTCTCTCTCTTTCTCTCATCATCGCCTTTGCTGGCTCTTTCCGCCAGGCCCATGGTTTCCTGGCACCGATGCCCGTCTCTGTATGCCATCCTGGGAGGCGTCATATCCCCTCCAGAGAGCTGGCCCCTGCGGCTGATGGAGCCTTTCAGGCCACAAAATGGGGGCATTGTGAGGAATTGTGGGTCATGGCCGGAGTAGGCGGCAGTTTGCTCATATACAGGCCCCTCACACACTCACACAGAGCGCTTAGAACTGAGAGCCAAAGATAGATATCCAACCTCACAGCCTTAAAATGCCTCCTCAGGAAGTAGCTGTATGTGTGTGTGAGAGAGGTGCATGGCAACATTGGAGGTATGCTTGCAAGTGTTTGTGTGAGTGTTTCTCTTTGTGTGCTTAAAAGCTAAAAAGAAACAATTTCACAGCATTGTCTGGATGCTGTGTTTGTGTATGTGTGTGTGAGTGCTTTGGTGTCTGCATACATGCATTCATGTCTGAGAGAGACAGGGTTGTTCATTTTTACAGCATTGTTGGCGGTTTGTGTGTGTATTCATGAAAATTAAGGAGCACAACATGTTACAAGTGTGCATTTGTGTTTGTGTATGTGAACATAATATAATGTGTGTGTGTGTGTGTGTGTGTGTGTGTGTGTGTGTGTGTGTGTGTGTGTGTATGAAAACAAATCATTGCTTCAGGTTAGACATCCACATAAGATGCTGGTTGATTTTGGGTGACAAATTAGCATGAAAGAAAGCAAACAGAGCACAACAGTCTGGTTCCAGAAGTAAAAATTCCACTAATTTCAGGGGAATTGATTAATAATGATAACTTATAAACCTTTAGAAACAAGTTGTTAATTGATGGTACATGCTTCGGCTGAATTATTTAACTATATTATTGTGTTTAATAGTGGAATTCCTGGTCCATGATCCTGAAGGGAAAGATCCACCAATCAGAGAATCACAACAAACAAAGCAGGGCAAAAGAGCCCTGCAGTGACCATGACACAAAGCCAATGACGAATGTCAGTTTCACTGCACTCTCAAACAACTGATATATTTGTATAGGGTATATATCAAGATTTAGCACAACCTTTTAAATATATTGATTTTATACTTATAATCGACAACTTTAAATGAATAATTTTAGAGTTTTCTATCATTTTTATTTCATTACGTCATTCGCAATGTTTAACGGGATTGCAGTTCATTCCCTCATTAAAGATGTTAAGTACACAGTGTGATGTTGTGATTCACCTCCAAGCTGGTTAGTTTGGTCAGTGGCTTAGAACTCTTTTATTAAGGATTTTATGAAATCCATATGGAAAAAATTTAATGGGAAAAATAGTACTTGTGTGAGCACTGTTTTGCTCTACTGGAAGGATGCCAAACCACAGTTAGTAAATGCACCCTTCACCTCGCAGGACACACTTATCTGAAGGAAGTCTGGATAATGTCTTCAATATCAGCTAAAATAATCATTCACAGTACAGTACAGGAATATACTGTATACTGGCATTTTTTATTGATCAAATTGGAGACAATGCTATATACTACAATCTGTAGATGTTTTATGTTTAGTGTGGGAGATAAACAGCAATGATGCTCTGTCATGTACTGTAGAAACAAACAATTGCAGCTCAGTCTCACAGTTCTTTCAGCTCTATGATTCCACCTAGTGCCTAGAAGAGCCCACGCAATTATTCACCTATTCACTGCATTAGAACTCCTCTCTTACACACTAGGTATGTTGCTCATGCATGGTGCTCATTTCCCCACCGCTGGCAGTGCTGTATGGCTGGAGGTGTTTTGGCACCTGGCATATCCTTCCACAAGCGTAGGAGGAGGGAAAATAGTGCCAGTGTTATTGCCTCTGCTCATGCAGCCCATCCACGGACAACCAGCCTCATTAATATGCAGCCACCGGACTCCTTTCACTCACCGCGCTGCACTAAGACAAAAGAGCATTGTGGAGACACCTCCTGTTTTAATTATGATGGGAAGGTGCGGAGGGGGTGTGAATCATGGTGTGTGTGTGTGTGAGAGAGAGAGAGAGAAAGGGAGAGACAGTGGATGAACTCAATTGTGTGTGTATGTGATTTGGTGCTGTGTGTAAGTCACTCTTTGTGTGCTTGAAGGACATTTTGTGCCCAACGTGTGATTATTTTTGTGTACAGCCTATTTGTAGTTTTAAGACTGTGACCAAAGGTCTTATTTTTTATGATGGTGGTGAGGAGGATATTAACATAGGGGTTTATGAGTGTGTGAATGTGTTCTCTCTCTCTCTCTCTCTCTCTCTCTCTCTCTCTCTGTGTGTTTGTGTGTGTGTGTGTTTGAGTGTGTGTGTGTGTGTGGTGCAGCTGCAAGTGTTGTTGCTTATTGCCATCATGCAAATTGGCATCTGATAAAACAGCATTCACAGAAATGGCTTAAGGGATACATAAGAGTAAATAGAAGATAATTAATTCCTACTGCAATACTCATACAGCATCTCTCTCTCTCTCTGCTCCATATCTGAATCATCCTCCGATGAATAAACCAAAATCTTCCCTAAACATAAATTCCTCCTATTTATTTATTTCAGTTTTCACAACACAATGTCAGCATAATCACACAAAAATGAAACATGACACTTCTCTGTAAAAATGGGAAAATAACACCCCGATGCCTTAAAGATAAAATTAGACTATATTCTCCTTAATTATTTGAAAAAGTAATTTTTGGTCAAATCCAGACAGGCCCCATTTCCAGCAGCCATCACTCCAACACCTTATCCTTGAGTAATCATGCTAAATTGCTAATTTGGTACTAGAAAATTACTTGCCATTATATCAAACACAGTTGAAAGCTATTTGGTTCATTAAATTAAGCTTAACATTGTCTTTGTGTTTGTTTTTGAGTTGCCACAGTATGCAATAGACTGGCATGTCTCAAGGTCAATATTAGGTCAAAAATGGCAACAAAAAAAAAAAGAAACAGCTTTCTCTAGAAACTCATCAGTCAATAATTGTTTTGAGGAATGAAGGCTATACAATGCTTGAAATTGCCAAAAAATAAATAAATAAATAAAAATAAAAAGATTTCATACAAAGGTGTACACTACAGTCTTCAAAGACAAAGGACAACTGGCTCTAACAAGGACAGAAAGAGATGTGGAAGGCCAGATGCACAACTAAACAAAAGGATAAGTACATCAGAGTCTCTAGTTTGAGAAATAGATGCCTCACATGTCCTCAGCTGACAGCTTCATTGAATTCTACCCGCTCAACACCAGTTTCATGTACAACAGTAAAGAGAAGACTCAGGGGAGCAGGCCTTATGGGGAGAATTGCAAAGAAAAAGCCACTTTTGAAACAGAAAAACAAAAACAAAAGGTTAGAGTGGGCAAAGAACAGACATTGGACAACAGATAATTGGAAAAGAGTGTTATGGATCTTAAACCCATTGAGATTTTGTGGGATCAGCTAGACTGTAAGGTGTGTGAGAAGTGCCCGACAAGACAGCCACATCTATGGGAAGTGCTACAGGAAGTGTGGGGTGAACCTGAGTATCTGGACAAACTGACAGCTAGAATGCCAAGGATCTACAAAGCTGTCATTGCTGCACATTGAGGATGTTTTTTTAATTTTTATTGTTTTTTATTTTTTCCCCTTTTTCACCCAATTTGGAATGCACAATTAAATTTTTAAGTCCTGGTGGTCGCGTAGTGTTTCGCCTCAATCCGGGTGGCGGAGGATGAATCCCAGCTGCCTCTGCGTCTGAGACCATCAACCCGCCATCTTATCACATGGCTTGTTGAGCGCGTTGCCACGGAGACATAGCGCATTATAGCGACCACAAGGAGGTTACCCCATGTGACTCTAACCTCCCTAGCAACCAGGCCAATTTGGTTGCTTAAGAGACCTGGCTGGAGTCACTCAGCATGCCCTGGGATTCGAACTAGCGAACTCCAGGGGTGGTAGCCAGCATCTTTTACCACCAGGCCCCCACATGGAGGTTTTTTGATGAGAACACTTTGAAGTGGTTTAAGAAGTTCTGAGCATTTTTTTCAAATTGCAATAGTAATTTTTCATGTTATTAATGTCCTGACTATACATTGTGATCAGTTGAATGCTTTTGGCCGCCAGTATATATGTAGCAGTTTTGCATCAGACATTTGTATTTTATGTCAGCACAACTAGAAAACCTTTTACTGTACACAAATGTATCAGTTCATTCAACTTTATTTACTGAAAAGGGTATGTCACACGAACAAGATTTAATAACTGATAGCAAGTTGTTTCAAATGAACATTTATATCACTGTTTCTACTTAATTTAATGGACTCTAAAGATAATAATGACTGAGACATCCAAAGAAGTGCACATAAAGCTGCGCTTCAGCAATGAACATTCACATGCTCAAAGAAAAACTATATAGATCGAATAGGATCCAACTTCACCAAAGTGAACACTAATCACCCAAATGGTGACTTAACACGAAACAGCTATTTACAGTAAAACAACATTAATAAAACTAAAAAGAGCTCAAATTTCTATGAATGCCCAAATAAGTTCTTTTTGACCAAACGAACATGCTTAAATTATTCAAGTGCAATGTTTCATTCATTTGATTTAAGTTTATTTAATTTCCTTTGGTTCAAAGTGTAAAAGAACAAGGGGTGTTAAAGGAATAGTTTTAGTTTAGTTTTAAATGGATACGTTTTGTCTTCATTTACTCACCCTCATGTAATTCTTCTGTAAAATGAGATGTTTGGCAGAATGTCCAAGCTGCTTTTTTTCCACAGAAGAATCATGGATGGGGATTTTTACTGTCAAGCTCCTAAAAGTACTAAAGAAAAGAAGAAAATAACATAGAGTTATCACAACATGGGGGTGAATGAATGCTGAACTATTCCTTCACCACATGATGAAGGGTATGAGCAAGTCAATGGTAATGAAAATCCACTGCAAAATGACCTACAAACAACTGTAATGTGCAAATCATTAAAATGATCAGACTGCATCAAAGTCTTATTTTTTTCTCAGTAAAATCGAAGGTTTGACTGTGTATATCAGGGACCCCTCGTTGTTTTCCAACCATTTCTTGTTATGGTCATCCTAATGGTTTATATGTGGCTTAAGACCATTCCATACACACTTTTCGTAAGCTTTAATAGTGACCCACTCCATTAGCTGAGCCTGATACAGCCCTTCCACTGTCACATCCTCATTTAATACACCAACTCCATTAAGACTCTATAATGCCTCACCCTACTTGACCTGTACTAACCTCTGACCTCAAGGTTCACTTGTGGATGTACTGTAGTTGACCAAGGGGGGGATCAGAAGGGGGTCAGTAAAGGGCTTTTGTCTCCTCCTCTGTGTCCAGCCATCCTCTCTCCCTAAAGGATGCTGTTAGTACTTTTTGTGTTTTCTTTGAATGTAATGGGTCCTGAGGGAGGGTTTGTGAGAGCTTTATTAGAAACAGAAATCCCTTAATCATTACAGGAATAATATGAGTTAAAAGTCAGTTTTGCACAATTGAAGATATCGGTCTTCATAAAGTCGTAGATGAGTAAGTATTTGTGCCGATGGTGAAATTCAGAGCACTTCTTTCTGTTCTCGTGGCTTTATTGTCCATTGTGTTCTTGCTTTTTTCTCCACTTAATGAACCTCTTGAACTTTGATGCCCTTGGCGGAAGCAGGTGTGAGCTCCACTCTACGCCATTAGCCTGATCCAGACACCTTTACTAGCCAGAGAACATTTGAATCTCATATTAGTACCAATCTCTGCAGACAGAAGACTTCCTGAGCAGAACAGCTTTCATTATTGCTTGTTAAACCACACAGTGGTCAATTTCTTATCGTTCTGTAAACTGTAGAGTTTAGCATGATATAAACAAAGAATAGAAAAGAATAGATAACTGGAAAATATTAAGATTTCCTCAATTTTAAATCATGTTGTTTTAAAAGAAATATCATATAAATACATTTAAAGTAATATTATTGTATTTGTAATCCCCTATCTCTCTCTATTTCTCTTGTGGTGCTGTTTTTGTGAGCACTGATCAGAGGGAGGCCTGCAGTTGAAAGGGACCGTGGCCCCTGAGCACAGCCTGCCTGTAATCCTGTTAATGTGAGCTAAAGAGAGGCACTCTCCCTATACAGACAAGCTTTCAGAGCTCACGCAGGTCTTTCCCCTCAGCACACACTCCCACTGAGGGACAGGACATCCTGACAGAGGAAAATGCGACCGTACCAAGGCAAATTGCAGAACATTTAGTCAAAATTGAATTATGATTGAAATCAGGTCTCTGAAGCCATCTTTACACCACAAAGGTGGTAGAGAAGCTGCATCTAAAGCGGCATTCAGGTGTGTTTACACAGACTTTTTAATGCTGCTCAGAGGTAGCATAAATGCATTTACACAGAAATTACAATTGCAAAAATAATGTTATGAGGTTAATGTTTTAAATATAAAATTATAAGTGTGTGAAAGACAGATTGGGCTCAACTATGCTCAAATTACGAGACAACGGAGTGTGAAAATGGCAGTTACTACAAAATCAACACTAAATGCTTTTATGCCATTTTTTCTGTTTCAGTGCTGGCGTATTTTCAGCTGTCAGTGCAGTTGTGCCTTTGCCTCAGAATGGATAGTGAAACAAATTCTATTTTTTTTAGTTAAAATAAAAGACCTAATTTAAAAGGAATGCCAGGCCTTCTTTTTTTATCTGTCCTAAAATTAGCTTCAAAAGTACAAATATGGCTGTAAAACATATCTAGCTCTTAAAACAACTGGAGTAAGAAGCACAGCAAAATCATGTAGATCTCAATCTCTCAAGCAGCATTTTTAAATCTTTAAAGTTCCATATCAAACAACACACACAAACAAATCAAGTATGTAAATGCCCTATTACATGCAGTTAGTATTCTTCATCTTTGGTGATTATGAAGCGCAATTAAGCACTTGAGCTTTAGCGCCCATTCACGTCCCAGCTGTCCACCTGTCTGAGGCCTGGGAAAAGACATTGGCGCTCACTGGGCGAATGAAAAGGGGTGTAGAGCTGCTCCCAACAACCCCGCAAGCTCAGAGCGCTCCTAATAACGTGCTATCAAAACAAGACCCCCACTTTCTCTTCTCCGTTTGATCCTAGAAAGTGAAACTGTGCTAATCACGCGACGGTGACCATCTGGACTCTTCGTTAACCCTTTCCGCTGATGTAAGCTCCTAACAACATGTCTGTCTCGAGCATTTTACAGTATATTTCTCTTGCACACACCTTCAAGTGATTCATTAAAGTATAAATATGAACTAAAACAGTTAAAGAACAAATATGAATGTTCTAACAATAAAACATATTTAAACAATTTATTTAAATGCCATTTGTATACAGAACGTTGCGTAGGCGGAGGTTATATTGGGTACAAAAATGCTTGAAAAAAACACAAAACAAAAATTATTTATCTTCAGATTGTCTATTTTAAAACAAACACATCTAAAATGAGTCTGTGAAGCAAGTAATTCAGCTAACAGCACACATCCATGAGGCGCACAACAACAACAACAATAATAATAAAGTTTACTTACAAAGAACGCGAAAATAAGTTGTAATTCATAGACAACTTTTGAAGTGTAAAAAACGTAATATTCCAGCTAGGATTTTTACAATACGCTACACTTCACATATACTTTAGGGAAATACAAAGATAAAATCAATACCAAACGTTTTCCCATACATTTCATAACACATCCCTTTCCTTGCAAAAAAACAAAACAAAAAAACAACACGAGCATAAAAGTTGTAATTGACTTTGTTAAATTACAAATATATATTTCTAAAAGCTATCAGCTTCTCTCGTCTTTATCGTTCACAGCACAGAGCAGTAGACAGCTCTTCATCACCATCTCCTGGTTTTATGAAGACTCGCAAGCTCTTAGACAGCTGACTGTGAGTGACATAACACTGCCTGAGTTTCGTGTAGAACATTCTCAGCGTTCAACTTAGTTAATAATGAAAGGCTTCATATAATAGCATATAATAATAATAATAATAATAATAATAATAATAATAATAATTATTAAGTTTTCTTTTTTATTTTAAGAACAAAAGTAAAATAACCTGCAGAGAACACCCCCGGTGATTGTACTTTTAACAGTGTGTCCATAGAAGTGAACATATGAACATGAACATGAACACACAAACAGGTTGCAGAGAGCTGGTAATTTAGCCGTTGAGTTTTTCCACTTCGTTTGGTGTGCTCACTTCAGCGAGCACATACTGATCTTCCTCCTCCCCCGGCACCTGAAACAAACACATTTCATTACAAAACATACAAAGTCTTAGTGTTGATTAAAATAACACTGCATGCTGTGCATCCACTACCCCATATAGTCTTCCAATAATTACACTTTTTACCACATTATATTAATAATGCATAATAATTTCACTGTGGCAGTCAAGGCAACTTTGTTTAAAAACAGAGGCTTGATATAAAAAAAAACAAAATAGTTCAAACTATAAAATTATATAAAATAGTATTGTACACTTCACCTCCCAGTAGAGTGCATCCTCAAAGCAGTGAGTATCTGGAGGAGCACCATAGATTGGTAGCTTCAAAATGAACCCTGAGGAGTGTAGTACATATGTATTATACAGATGCTGTTTACTCTGAGATCAACAAATCAGAATATATTGCAAACAGACACACTGACAAACCCATATGAGCACTTGCATGTAAACGCATGCAAGCATACATGCACCTCACTATAAGGTCTATGCAATTGTAATACCCACCTGTAATTAGCCCACCAACGAGAGCCATTCCCAGTGTAACAGCCAGGGAGATAGCCTGTCTCCCACCATGGAAAGCAGGAGTCCAACCCACAGATTCACTAGCACTGAACACTCTATGTAATCTGTGTAAGGATACAGAGAATGCATTATTCTGCAGTATTTCCGGCCATAACATGCAAGCTGAATCTTTACCTGGTTAAAAAAAAAGAAAAAAAAAAGAAATACAAATAACAACACACTATATCTTACAATGCCCATTTTTAATTGATACAGTATATTGTAAATATTAATATACCAGCATAACATATATTAATATAATTACAATAGCAACTGCACAATAATATTAACAATAATAATAATAATAATGTTCAATTACAGATTGTTCCAAAACAATTACACATTAGGTACATGTAGTTACTTTTACCATTACAGGTCTCCTTCTCAGCACTACAATAATGTGAGATTATCACATGGGATTAATTACATAATTAATGATTTGTGATTATAATTTGGTAAGCAAACATATCTGTCACACTTTATTGTATCTAATGAAAATTCTCTCATCATTTACTCATCCTCATGTTGTTCCAAAACCATGTGACTTTCTTTTTCTGTGGAACACAAAAGGCAATGTTACGCAGAATGTTAGCCTCATTCACTAATTAATGTCTTTGTAAAAAAATAAATAAAAAAGTGCAATAAACATTGCAAAACTGAATGGTGACGGAGGTTGTCAATCCCTTACTGGCTTTTGTGTTTTCTGTGTTTGAAACATTATGGCCACGTACACACTACAGCTAAATTCGGTTGTCAGTTCACCTTTTTTTTTTCTTTACACACACAGATCGGTAAATTCAGGTAGTGACAACCGCATTTTCAAAAATTCCACGCAGTGTGTATGGAACCAAACTGAACAAGTAGTTGTTAAGGAATAGTTCACCCAAAAATGAAAATTCTCTCATTATTTACTCACCCTCATGCCATCCCAAATGTGTATGAGTTTCTTTTTTCTGCAGAACACGAACAAAAATGTTTACAAGAATATTTCAGCTCTGTAGGTCCATACAATGCAAGTGAATGGTGATCAGACCTTTCTAGCTCCAAAAACATTTTTGGGTGACCTATCCCTTTAATATCGTTATCAGTGACGCATGTGAGATGTGTCCGTCTTCTCCTAGTTTAAATCACACAAAAAGAGGTATGTGTCTTTATTCATTCATATATTCCAGTCGGTCTCTCCACTGTAGTTTCTCACATCAGCTCTGCGGTCTCGGAGTAACCCCTACAATACAGTCCAGGCACTGTTTTTATCAACAGCTGCTTAGATGCGCATAAACAAAACACTACGATTCTGTTGCTGGCAGCTAACTAAATATTGTGGGATGATAATACATCTGCACAAGACAACACATGTCCTATGAGGATGAGAAATGTCTGAATTTTCATTTTGTTTGGGTGAACTATCCCTTTAAGATACAGTCAAGTGTGACAGATGTGTTTGCTGACCAAATGATGATCACAAATCATTAATAATGTAAATTAATGACATTAATATACATACTACATAACTAATGACTCACCCATCTCCATACACATCCTTGGATGCTAAGGCAGCAGTGATGGCACCCACAACAGCTCCAAGAACCCCCGGCATTCCATGAAGGTTGTGAATGCCACAGGTGTCCTGAATCTTCAGTTTCTCCTCCAAAACCGGCTGGCAGAGTATAGAATAGCACACACATGTGAGACTGAGGCTACAACAGCATTTATGAGTGCATTTACAGTTGTTTGTCTGAGTTTCCATTCAATAAATTCAAGTGTATGTTACTAACTGTCAGGTATTTGTATCCAAGAACTGAAATAGTTCCAGCCAGGAATCCCACAATCATGGAGCCAAACGGAGTCAGCATCATCTCTCCGGCTGTTCCTACAGCAACACCACCTGCCAGCGCAGCATTCTGGATGTGCACCTGAGAAAGACAGAGCCATCTATTGCTGGAGTGTTTTATAATCCCTGAGAGCACAAAGTGGAAAACAGCTGCCCACTAAACCACACAATGCCGTTTTTAATGTAATACCAAACAATGACCACATGAGGGTGCTAACCATGTCCAATTTGCCCTCATGGTTGACTAGGGAAGAGAAAGCGTATGTAGCCAGTGTGCAGGAAGCCAGTGAATAGTAAGTGTTCATGGCGGTTCTGTGCTGGGGGTCTCCATAATTAGTAATGGCTGAGTTAAAGCTGGGCCAGAACATCCACAGATAGATGGTACCTAAACAGAACGCAACAAAATTGAGAAGATTTAATGTGATGTGAGTGCTCAGTGTTTGACAAATTTAAGCATCTCTCTCTAAAGCTTGGTTGAGCACAGGTCAGCAATTTTTATTTGTACAGGCGAGTAAATTAGGTGACAGGTGTGCATATAAGTGACTTACCGATCATGGCAAAGAGGTCAGAGTGGTAGACAGATGAGTTCCTGTGTTTGCTCTTATCCAGGTTGGGCCTGTACAGAACACGGGTCACCACCAGGCCGAAGTATGCACCAAATGTATGGATTGTCATGGATCCACCAGCGTCATTAACCTATAGAACATTTAAAGAACTTTAGTCATTTACATTTAAATTAGCATGTACAGTTATAATAACAAAATTTATGCTCAAAAGAATGTACTAAATGAGAGTAAAATGAATGTACTGTAAGTGATATGTGTATAGTTACACAACACTTTATCCAAACTCAAAACAGCAGCATATATAAATTAATTGTAAAAATCTAGTTGTTTTGATTTTTAGGCAGAGCTGTTATTACAGAGCCACATATTACAGTGTGCACATATTCATATAGCAAGACCAGAGTATGTAAGACACAGGATTTAGAAAGAAATCCACAGCGATCTACATTTTAATGTAATTCATAATTGCACCAGACACATTGCCAGACTGTGTGCATTAGAAAAAAAGACAGCCTCTAGTCTTAATTTACAGAGAGGGCTGGCGAAACCAATTTATAAATAATCTACTACCAATGCACAGATATAATGATTTATCTAACGTCTTACTACCAATCGTGGTTTGGATTATGTAGTATATAAATCCGTCTTTATTCTGCATGTATCATTTTGAAAACTATGTCTCATAGTTTTGAAAATCACACTTTGAAACAATTTGCACAATTCGATGTTCATTTTTGTGACCTAGTGAAAAAGATTTGATAATGATTTCAAAAATCAGACAGATTGTGCATCCACACTCACCTTAAGGATAGCAATTAGGATGTGCTCATTGACAGCGAACAATGTCACCTCGAAAATGGCCATAACAAGAAGCTGCAAGGGACTGGTCTTCCCCAAAACGGCGCCAAAAGATATCAGCACAGAACCAGTGCAGAAGTCTGCGTTTATCATACTGCAGGAGAAACATATTAAGTGTTAGTAATTTTAAATATAGTAGTGTACAGTGGCCTCCACTAATATTGGCAACCTTGGTAAATATTAGCAAAGAAGGCTGTAAAAAAAATATGTTTATCCTTTTTGATCTTTCGTTCAAAATATTCACAAAAATCTAACCTTTAATTGAAATAAAATAATTGAAAGGAGGGAAAAATCTCATAATTAAAGAAATATTTTTCTCCAAAACACAGTTGCCACAATTATTGGCACCCCTAGGAATTCGTATGGGTCAAATATATCTGAAGTATACAGCCATTCATATTTTAAATGTTTTAGTACACCTGGGTGACTAGGAACATTAAATTGTTCAGCCTTGACTTCCTGTTTCACAAGGGTATAAATATAACGTAACACACAAGCCAAATTACCTTAGTCATCCATCACAATGGGTAAGACCAAAGAATTAAGTTATTATGTATGGCAAATGGTTGTTGAGCTTCACAAGATGGGAAGTGGCTATAAGAAAATATTTAAAGCATAGAAAATGCCTATTTCCACCATCAGGGCAATAATTAAGAAGTTCCAATCAACTGTTGAAACCTGAAATGTTAAGAATCAGCCTGGAAGAGGATGTGTGTATATATTGTCTCCACACACGGTGAGAAGGATGGCTCAAGTGGCCAAAAATTCTCCAAGGATCACAGCTGGAGAATAAGTTGGGTCTTGGGGTCAGAAAGTATATTTTTGGCAGCAAACACTAGAGATGGGTTTGGCACACACACACAGAGGTAGCCATATGGAAAAGTACCCCATGCCCACGGTTAAACATGGTGGTGAATCTTTAATGTTGTGGCCTGTGGGGCTGTTTTTTGCCAGAGGTTCTGGACATCTTTTTCTGATACATGGCATCATGGACTCTATCAAATACCAACAGATAAAAAAATCAAAACCTGACAGCCTCTGCCAGAAAGCTTACAATGGGCCCTGGTTGGATCTTCCAGTAGGACAATGATGTTATCTTGAAATATACAAGAATATTTTTTTTTATTATTAAACGTATTGTGTTTGCAATTTTATTATATCCATTACAGGATATATTTTTTGTGAATATTTTGAATGAAAGATCAAAAGGATAAACAATAAATATATTTTACAGCCTTATTTGCTCATATTTACCAAGGGTGCCAATATTAGTGGAGGCCACTGTATGTGCCTGTGTGTTAGGGGTTGTTTAGTCTGGTAAGGTGGTGGTGGTGGTGCTCTTGATGGTGCTGTGTTCAGCTGTAATCCAATAACAGACATGAAAAAATCTGCAGCCGAAGTTCGAAGAATGAGAAACAAGAGCCTTTAGACTTCAAACGTAACTTTGAGGGGCATGGGGAGCTCAGCGAGCAAAGATGCTGACTACCACCCCTGGAGTCCCAAGTTCGAATCCAGGCTGTGCTGAGTTACTCCAGCCAGGCTTCCTAAGCAACCAAATTGGCCTGGTTGCTAGGGTGGGTACAGTCAAGTGGGTTACCTTCCTTGTGTTCACTATTTGGTTGTTCTTGCTCTCAGTGGGGCACATGGTGAGTTGTGGCAAGGCGAGTAACTGCACCACCATGAGGAATTAAAGAGGCCCTATTATGCTTTTTGGGATTTTACCTTTCCTTTAATGTCTAATATAGCTGTTTGTGCATGTAAAAGGTATGCAAATTTACAAAGCACAAAGTCCACGCAAAAGGGATTTATTCTCTCCCACAGACAATACTGCTCAAGAACTACAAGAAACGGCTGGATTGTAATCCAGCCGTTTCTTCCTTAAAGTATCTACGTCACTATGTAATACATTTGCATCCGGCCTAAGGACAACTTTTCCCCGTCCTCAAACAAAGGTAGTTATAGCAGAGGCCAGGATGAGTTGGGTTAGTGTTGTCCCTATGTCGAGAAGGCGCTGTTTTCTTCAGTGCGAAAGCAAAACCTCTTTGTTTGGACTTCCAAAGGCAGACGAATTGAAGTATCAGTGGTTAAAATGTAATTTTAGCACTATTCCTCAGCAGTACAACCACAACCAATCCTGGATTTTCAAGATGGTTACTCCTGAAAGATGGTGCATTTCCAAATTTGTTGGGACAATCTGGCGCTTCAGAATCACAACCTGTAAGTATGCTTGATTATTTGTGGATTTATCTGCTACGAGAGTTCAAATGCAGAGTTTTGTGTTGTAGCTATGGTGTACACCCAGTGCACAGCTGTAGGCCTCTGCTAACTTGCTAGCTAATGTTATCGTGTTGAAATAGTTTTGCTAATCAGCTGCGGGCCCACTTTTACCTACGATTGTGTAGAATTATGCAGACTGTTTGTCATTCTAACTATTATGAATAGTGATCAAGTGCGGAGATGGATTTATTTTTACAAATGGTAATTTTATGTCTGCAATCCACAGTAGTGCTCGGCTAACTTGCTATGTGATGTTATAGTCTTGGTAAGGGTTTACTATTCAGCTGTGGGCCGGCTTTTACCTAAAACTGTGTAACAGAATGGTAGATCTCAAGAGTCTTATATAATTATATAATTACAAGCTGTAATGTTATGGCCGCTATACACGGTAGTCCACGGCTAACTTGCTTCCTAGAAAAAGTTTGGCTACACCCATTCCAGCAAAAGATGACTAACTTAGATGCACTACGTGTCTTTTACTTGAAGCTTTGTTAGGTTCACAATAATCAACAGTGTACTTCTAAGAAACCTACAAAAGTAAAACTTACCACTGTGAAATGTCCTGCTCAAGTCGTGCTTGCGAAGGTGGTTCGGGCCGATCAGCTTGTTATTCCAAACTTTCATTATCGCACTTGGGCTAGAGCTGGTACGGCAAAAACTGACGCCACTGTTACCATAGTTATAATAGTGTTTACAGCTGTTAAGGAAGCCTGAAACTTAGTTACGGTAAGGGGCGTTACATTTCCGACACGTGGTTGAACAATCATAACACACTGGGCCAGCTGACCAATCAAAGCAGACTGGGCTTTTCAGAAAGGGGGACTTTAAAGAGACAGGACCTAAATCAGAGCGTTTGAGCAGAGGATGAAAATAGGTTTAGCAGAAATGTATAGTATGAGAAAAATTTTGTTTTTTTGAACATTAAAGCATGTAAACCTATTCTAGTAGACCCCCAAAATAAATTCATGAACCTGTAAATTAGCATAATATGGACTCTTTAATAAGCATTGGGAAATGGGCATGCCAAATTGGGGAGAAAAGTGGATAAAATAAAAACAAATAAAAAAACGTAACTTTAAATTTACAATTACGGCAACATAATCTTTTAGTTGTGAAACACCACTTTACTGATTTGAAGTGACAAGATAATTTATGCATTGCAGTTCAGCTCTCCTCTTTGATGATACAATAAATATCTTTACAAGCTGCTGCTGGCCCCCAAACATCAGTGTGACCAAACCCCTAAAATGCCACTAACGTGACAAACAACAACTTATCAATCTTTTTTAAATTTGGTATGATTGATTCAGGTTTCACCTTGTAACTCCAACTTGGATCTTGCCGTGGTGCAACCCGTGTACAAAGCCCTGCATAAGCGTGGCCCACTGTAGGGAAAATGCTGCGATGAGAAAGTTAAATCCGACACTACTGAATCCATAACGCTGAAGAAACGTCATCAGGAACCCAAAGCCAATGAAGATCATCACATGCACATCTTGGAAACCTAAAAACACAGTCAGTTTTACATTATTAATAAAAATATCATAGACTCTAATTGACCATTGATGTGATCTGGCAGACACACAGTAAACTATTACCCATGATAGGGAAACTTGCTGTAGTTTCACAGGAGTTATTTAGGGCCAGTCTGACTCTACGGGTACACTGAACCTGACATTAACCCGTGTTCTTCTTTATGTGTAGGACCATTCATTCTGCCATTTCACTTCTTTTGACACAATTACACTGTTGCCAGGCAACTGGCCATTGACCTGGACACCAATGAGGATGGCACAGTCCCTGTGGGCAAACGGTCCCACATACCTCTCACTCTTCTTTGGCAACTCATAAACAGTGTATCTTGGTGTTTGAGATACATGTGTAAGTCAGCAGTGAAAAAACAAATACAAAGCCAACAAATACTGCAAAATGCAGAGACCTGTTGTACTGTTGTGTTAGAATACATTATATACAGTTGTGCTCAAAAGTTTGCATACCCTGGCAGAAATTGTGAAATTTTGGCATTGATTTTGAAAATATGTCTTTTATTCAAGGATAGTGATCATATGAAGCCATTTATTATCACATAGTTGTTTGGCTCCTTTTTAAATCATAATGATAACAGAAATCACCCAAATGGCCCTGATCAAAAATTTACATACCCTTGAATGTTTGGCCTTGTTACAGACACACAATGTGACACACACAGGTTTAAATGGCAATTGAAGTTTAATTTCCCACACCTGTGGCTTTTTAAATTGCAATTAGTGCCTGTGTATAAATAGTCAATGAGTTTGTTAGCTCTCACGTGGATGCACTGAGCAGGCTAGATACTGAGCCATGGGGAGCAGAAAAGAACTGTCAAAAGACCTGCATAACAAGGTAATGGAAATTTATAAAGATGGAAAAGGATATAAAAAGATATCCAAAGCCTTGAAAATGCCAGTCAGTACTGTTCAATTACTTAAGTGGAAAATTTGGGGATCTCTTGATACCAAGCCATGGTCAGGTAGACCAAGAAAGATTTCAGCCACAACTGCCAGAAGAATTGTTCAGGGTACAAAGAAAAACCCACAGGTAACCTCAGGAGAAATACAGGCTGCTCTGGAAAATGACGGTGTGGTTGTTTCAAGGAGCACAATACTTGTTGACCCCTCTCCAAACATAGCGCTTAAGGCTGTGACCATAAAGCTCTATTTTGGTCTTGTCACTCCAAATTACAGTGTGCCAGAAGCTGCGAGGCATGTCAAGGTGTTGTCAGGCATATTGTAACCGGGCTTTTTTTGTGGCATTAGCTTCTTTCTGGCAACTCGACCATGCAGCTCATTTTTGTTCAAGTATCATCGTATTTTGCTCCTTGAAACAACCACACCATATTTTTCCAGAGCAATATTTCCTGTATTTCTCCTGAGGTTACCTGTGGGTTTTTCTTTGTATCATGAACAATTCTTCTGGCAGTTGTGGGTGAAATCATTCTTGGTCTACCTGAACTTGGCTTGGTATCAAGAGATCCCCAAATTTTCCACTTCTTAATAAGTGATTGAACAGTACTGACTGGCATTTTCAAGGCTTTGGATATCCTTTTTTTTTTTTTTTATATCCTTTTCCAATTGTCTTTTGACAATTATTTTCTGCTCCCCATGGCTCAGTATCTAGCCTGCTCAGTGCATTCACGTGAGTGCTAACAAACTCATTGACTATTTATACACGGACACTAACTGCAATTTAAAATGCCACAGGTGTGAAAAATTAACCTTTAATTGCCATTTAAACCTGTGTGTGTCACCTTGTGTGTGTCTGTAACAAGGCCAAACATTCAAGGGTATGTTAACTTTTGATCAGGGCCATTTGGCTGATTTCTGTTACCATTATGATTTAAAAAGGAGCCAAACAACTATGTGATGATAAATGACTTCATATGATCACTATCCTTAAATAAAAGACAGTTTTTATTTATTTTTGCATGATCAATCATATTTTCAAAATCAATGCCAAAATTTCACAATTTCTGCCAGGGTATGCAAACATTTGAGCATAACTGTGTGTGTGTGTGTATATATATACATATATATGAAGTATTCTAAAGATGTGGGATTCATCAATCATTCTAGGCCACATCTCAAGCAGCACCTATTGTGTAGCTATTTGCCCTGCAGTTGAACAGTGACAAGGAAACTTCAACAGACGAAATTACTATATAACTCCTGCAGCCCCTGCCATCTCTTTCAGCTGACTCTCCTTATCTTAATTTGGAGATAAGATGAATGGCCAAATTCTATAGAAAAAAAAAATTAACAACATCACTGTAATCAAAACACTGTTTTTTTTGTAATCAAAAATACCCGTCAAGGTATTTTTCCCTTGATCTCTCTCCTATCTAGGAGGGTGGCTTGCTGTAATGATTTAAAGTATGCTCTATTCTGTTAAACCTGATCAGTAAATTCTAAATGCTATGACTATGAATTAAAAGAGGTGTGCGTCACCTTATTTAATTTAGTTCTGGGTGCTCTCTGTTCTTGTAGCACACCCACAAAACAAGAAATGTAAGATAGAAGTACCAATATACCAGACACTTGTTGTCTGCTAGGCTTCTGTTTGTATTAATGAGCAGTCTACAAGAATGAAAATTGCAGAGATTAAAGAATTGAGAAATGGGTTTAGTAATACGAAGCAGGTTGGAAATGTTTATTCAGACATCACTGGTTGTTTTCCTCTAAGGGATCTGTCTAGGTCTTAATCTCTCAATGCATAATCTCACTCTAGATGTATGGGGTGTGGTAGTGCTCAATATTTCTCAGAGCTGCAGTTTGGTATTTATGCAGGTGTTTGTGGAAAAGGTACATGCCCTGCAACTGCGGTGGGGACAAGAGAATTAAGAGAATTGGCTACAGTTTCAAAAGCACGCACAAAACAAAAATAATTTACGATTACTAAAAAATCAAATTCAAGAAACTTGAATATGCTTTACCTAATTTAGCCCAATGTTCATCAGCAACTCACATACTGTTCACCCAATCAAGCATATTTCTCTTATCAAATTAAAATGTGCAACCATCTATGTTTCTACTGGAAAACTCAATAGGTTTATTGAACAATTCAAAAAAATTCCATATACATTTATTACCCAATTAAATGATCATATTTGATTTAGACACTGATGTGAGGGAAAACTGATATTTCAAAATATACTGATATCCTAATCCCAAGATTCAATACTTTAGTTCAAATTTTCCCATGAATATTTTTGAAAAAAGAAATCATTGGCAATCAAAACTCATAGAATATTTGAAAACACACAACAAGTCAACACATACTTGATTTTTCCAGTTCGACCAAAATGCAAACAAAGAGTATAAATTCTAGTTTCATCGGTAAGGACCTCCACTAAACAGCGTAGCAGACTTTCAGGCTTTTTCTGCTATGATAAACTTGATGGAACCAAGGTACACTTTTCCCTCACGTAGATTTTTAGTGACACTGACGATCATATGCTCTATGTTGTATCTATGGCTCTATGATCAAGTAAATCAGAAAGTTCAGAACTGAAATTCAATAAAGATATATATTATAATGTGTATATACAATACAGTATATATATATATATATATATGTCAGTGGTGAGAATTAGCAGGGACCTGGCGATATTATACGTGAATGTTGCAATATATATATTATTTGTATTTTGCAATTTTGCAAACAAAACCCAGCCCATTGCCTAATTCCATTTATGTCCTAAGAGAGGGACATATCTCATTAGTGCTGAATAAAAAATAAAGCCCTGATATGACTAGTCTTCTATACAAAACTTCAATCTCCTCACTAAATTTTTCTCCCTCCCCACTTGCACACACATTTCACACTTTTCCTCTCAAAACAACTCACTTACTGGGATAACGAAAGTAGAACTCATTTTTGTATTGAGATTCATTATGTTTTCCATTTTCATTCCAGTGCTTGGCATCGGTGTCTTCGTTATACTCCACCAGCGTTCCAAAGAGGATGATGAGGATGACCTCCAAGATGATGCATAACAGTGGCAGCCGCAGCCTCATGTTAGTTGAAGGGTCAGCCATGATACTTCCTTTTTCAGTATCCGTTGCTCACTCTGTATCACCTTCACCCTCTCTGGAGCAGGGTACAGGCTCAAATGGGTCTGGAGGCAGAGTGCAAAAGAACATCAGCTGACACAAGTCTTTTTATTGTTAGTTTGGCCACTTGATTTGTAAACGCCCACCTGCTCTCTGAAGTCTGCTGTTTTGCAGCAGCTCTTAGCTCCTCCCTTACCTTGTTTGGTTATAAGGTAGCTAATACACTCAGCCACTTGAGCTGATTGGATTGCTTAATCAGCAAATAAGAATATTCATGCCAAAATAAGCAATATTATTGTAACAATTTAACCTATATAAAAGAAGATGATAAAAACAAGTGCAAGTTTTTGCAATGTCTAAATTTCATGTGGCTATTAGTATTCAAGTGTTAATTGAACATGGATAAATTATTGCTGGCTACTGTCTGGGCATGAGAGGAATGAAGTGGCTAAGTGTAAATTGATCCAGTAATTTAAGACTGATAATGGTCACTGTTCCATTAATATTGTCGATGTGGGCTGTAAATACAGTGCAGAAAATTAAAGGTCTCTGAAACCAGGTGTGTCTTGGTAATATTCAGAGATGGTGGTGGGTGGTGTATGTTTTATCCACAGTTACAACAGTTATAAACTAAAATGTTGCAAATACACACAGCTTTCTTTTTCCAGCATTCACATTCAAACAGGCACTCATACACTTCCACACAGCACAGACATAAATTTTTAAATGACAAGGACACGACACAAAATCTCTAGGATTTAGTGATTGATGACCAGCTTTTAAAAAATTGTTTACAGGGTATATAATATATACTACACATGGAGAATAAAGCATTCTCCTGATGGCTCAAAACTTATATAAAAAAAGAAACAATACAAATATAAATTTAGTTTCAGATCAGTTTCAAATATGAAATGGATCATTGTTGGAAGTGCCTACCAGTTATAAAATATCACATTAAATATGGGCAGGAGCAATACTGTAAACATCACAAAATTGAGTGACATTGTCTTTTTTGTAAATGAGTTTCAGTATAGGGCAAGAACCTACAGGTGTAATATGATAAGGGGATAAGCGGTAATTCTAAACACTTTAGATAGAAAAAAATAAACAAGAAACCTTTGTTTGTTCAAATGATGGGCTAGAATCTAAACTCTAACTTTAAGGATAAATATGAAACCTGCAGTGTAAGGATGCGAGAGGTAATAATTAATCCGAGTTTTAATTTATCCAGTTTGACCCAACAAGTAGGCTAGTAGTACTAGTACATTTGAGTTTGATTAGCTACTTTTGCTATACTGCATATGTATCAAATTAATTTAATACAGTAGTTTTTTTAACAGAATTATTGAGAAAATCTGTACTGTATATGCATAGTATACCACATCATAATCATTTACCATTTTATAAATTAATTTGCTTATCTTGATTTCCTTATTTACTGCAATCTGTCATATTGCTGCAGTATATGTCACACAAACTGAGGTTGTAATATTGAAACAAATTCACAAAAAATTATTTAAACATGGCCTTCTCTGAAAGCTATTTCCATGTTAACCCTAAAGCTAACCTCCTAAAGCGTCAGTTTGACTTTTCTGGTCAACAATGCCTGACCTTCGATCTCTTTCACCTCTGCTTTCAGTTCTGTGTGTGTGTCTTCATAAAGGATTCAAACTATGAGGAGCTAAGGAGTGGCAGGTTTCCAAATACCTGTTTTAACATTGGTGTGTGTGCAAGCCCTAAGTCTATCTCTCCTCTCTTTCAGAATGAAGCCTTGTGAAAAATGCTAGTATGGGTTTGGGTGATCTCAGGCAACAACATGGTATCAATGTTCTGAGCTCAAACGTACTGTAGTTTGCTGTATCTGAAAGTATGAACAGAAGTGTAAATAAATAGGGTTTGGTTAAGCGACACCGAACCTCCTGCAGTTGGGATGCGCGTGAATAATCGAGTACTCATTCTGCACTGCCAAGATGCCACTGTTGGGCCCTTGAGCAAGGCCCTTGACCCTATCTGCTCCAGTGGCGCCGTATCATGGCTGACCCTGCACTCTGACCCCAGCCTAGCTGGGATATGTGAAAAAGAAGAATTTCACTGTATATGTGCAAATGTATAATGTGTGATAAATAAAGAAAATTATAATTATTATAATTATAATTATAAATTAAATTAAATTAAGAAGGAGACGCAACACTCTACGGACACACTGGAAAAAGAATAGCCAATTTTTTATTTTTTTTACTCAACAGACTTTTGACATGACATGTAGGCATAATGTAATTGAAACTGAAAAAGACTTAAGGCAAAACATACCTTTCTGGATTATTCTTTCAGCTACGTATATTCATATTCTATAGACTTCACACACCATAGATATGTGAAAGTGAAGACATCTTTTATTTTATAATTTGTTTAATCGCATTGTGAAAATTTTCAAATTCCATGTATTCTGTCAATTTATATGAAGTCATGAAATAATGATAAAAACTGTCACTATTTGAAATTTCATGTCAGCTACACATACAGTATTTAACACAAAATACTTAAAATAGAATTGCTTGTATATGTAAAAAGTGAGGTGTGTTTTTGCTGTCCGAATGTGACCTGCACAATTTGGTTTCGCCAAAATCCTGTTATTTGTTAAATATTTTAATATTTATAGTGTATGCTGAAGTACATTATTTAATAATGTATCATTGCCCCCTTAAGTGTTAACATTTTTACCTACGTATTTACACATTTTATTACATGTTTATTGTTTACATGTACAGTATGATTTGTACTATTTACAAGTATTTACACTGAGTTTATATTGATAGGCAGAACAAGCGCTAAACCGGTACTGTCTCTTTAAGAATAGTGGAAGTTCAGCTATAGGGTTTGGTTAAGCGACACTGAACCTCCTGCAGTTGGGATGCGCGTGAATAATCGAGTACTCATTCTGCACCAGCTAATCAACTATTAAAAACACTACTTGAATATTGCAAATTGATTCTCCTTTGCACATTTGGCTGCCATGAACAGCACTGAATTAAGCCCTGTTCACACTGCAGACAACATTGTCGCTTGGTGTCACTAGACTCTGCAATCTGTGTCGCTGGTGGGCGTGTTATTACAGATTATAGGCCTACTGCCGGTAAAACTAAGACATCATTCTAATTTGACAAGGAATCCATTCTATTGCTTCTAAAAATAAACATTTTGCAGGAGAGAGTGTTTTTATATAACCTGCAGCAGTGCGCAATGCATCATATCATTTACAAGATGAACAATCTATCGATATATGAATCAAACTCACATGGAATGCCGACATGGTTTTCCACGCATCATTTATTATTAGGCCATATCCATGTATGTGGTTACAGACAAATGATAGAACAGTGAAATGGCTCACAGAAATTTCTTCATCTTGCCTGCACTCGATTCCAGTTACAGTATCTCACACACACACTGGAGACGGGTAACGTGAGTTCCACTGTCTTCACTCTCATTGGAATTTGCTCGCGAATGTCGCTCATCATTTGCATAAAGTTGAAATTTTCGCAACTTTGTCTTGTCGCTCGCCACGGCGACCTCTGATGCCAATGGTCACTGCAGGTGGTGTCGCCGGAAGTTGCTCTGCTCTCACTGAAAATGAATGGGATCGTGTCGCTTTCTCATACAATGGTGCTAAATCTCGCAGTTACAATTGAGTCCACTGGGGGGCGCTGTGAATGTGTGTCTTTGAGATATAGGGTGAGAGAAGGAGATATCGGGTGAGAGAAGGAGATATCAGCATCTGTGCTCAATTTCAAAGCCAAATGTGGCAATACTTGTACTATTTTAATTTTTATTGAATTCTACTCTATTTGTATTTGGTTCTTGTTGGAGTCATGCAAATCAACGGATGAGGATCTGCTTTTCTGGTGGAAAGAGAAACTCGGAAGCTTATCAGACCAGTATGTGTGTATGTGTGTTAAATCTTTGCACACAGAGCACATTTTATAAAAAGTAAACTTCACCAATTGTTTTTCTGAATAATAACATGTTAAATTATAAAAATGTGCCTTTATATAGAATCTGGGTTTATATACAGTATGTGCATTACACTAATTCCTTCAGTATTTTTAAAAATATTATTATTAAAGCATATTGTTCATTTAATTTTTTCCCAAGGAAAAGCATAGTTTGTTGAAGTTCTTGGTTATGTTTGAGAATAAAACAAAATATAGATTTCACATACGTGTCATACATGCTAATTTTAATTTAAGAGTTATCGATTACTCATTTTTTTTGTGAACATTTGCTAGCCAATGGCCAATAACAGACATTTTTTAGTCACAAAGTGTAAAATTTGGTTGCATATGTGAGTGATGTACTCTCATTGTAGAGGGCTGCCATGTACAGTTAAAGGATTAGTTCACCCAAAAATAAATCATACATAGATGCCTCATCATATGGTTTGGAAACATCAACTGTGGCGCCATCTTGGAACGGTCAACAAGGAGAGCTGTTTGAATCGGTTTGAATACAAGTGAGAGAGTGGAGTAGATGCCTCAGAACGAGCTCCTTGCTCAGCTGCATTCACTGCTATTGCGTGGAAACAGTATTGCGGTCCATAGAAACAGCTGCTAATAATGTATCTACGGATGAATATCTATGCAGAGGAGGCTTTCATGCTTACATCACGCGAATGAATCGAACATTTTTAGTAAAAGTTTTAAATATTGATCTATTTCATACACACACCCAGCGTTTCGCTTCAGAAGACATTAATTAGGCCACTGGAGTCATATGGATTACTTTCATAATGGCTATATGTACTTTTTGGAACTTCAAAAAGTTGGCACCCATTCACTTGCAATTTATAGACCTACAGAGCTGAAACATTCTTCTAAAAGTCTTCATTTGTGATCTGCTGAAGAAAGACAGTCATACACATCTGGGATGGCATGAGGGTGAGTAAATTATGAGAGAGTTTTCATTTTTGGGTGAACTATTCCGTTAATATACAGGTGCATCTCAATAAATTAGAATGTCGTGGAAAAGTTCATTTATTTCAGTAATTCAACTCAAATTGTGAAACTCGTGTATTAAATAAATTCAATGCACACAGACTGAAGTAGTTTAAGTCTTTGGTTCTTTTAATTGTGATGATTTTGGCTCACATTTAACAAAAACCCAAACATGCCAATCAGCTAATCAACTCAAAACACCTGCAAAGGTTTCCTGAGCCTTCAAAATGGTCTCTCAGTTTGGTTCACTAGGCTACACAATCATGGGGAAGACTGCTGATCTGACAGTTGTCCAGAAGACAATCATTGACACCCTTCACAAGGAGGGTAAACCACAAACATTCATTGCCAAAGAAGCTGGCTGTTCACAGAGTGCTGTATCCAAGCATGTTAACAGAAAGTTGAGTGGAAGGAAAAAGTGTGGAAGAAAAAGATGCACAACCAACCGAGAGAACCGCAGCCTTTTGAGGATTGTCAAGCAAAATCAATTCAAGAATTTGAGTGAACTTCACAAGGAATGGACTGAGGCTGGGGTCAAGGCATCAAGAGCCACCACACACAGACGTGTCAAGGAATTTGGCTACAGTTGTTGTATTCCTCTTGTTAAGCCACTCCTGAACCACAGACAACGTCAGAGGTGTCTCACCTGGGCTAAGGAGAAGAAGAACTGGACTGTTGCCCAGTGGTCCAAAGTCCTCTTTTCAGATGAGAGCAAGTTTTGTATTTCATTTGGAAACCAAGGTCCTAGAGTCTGGAGGAAGGGTGGAGAAGCTCATAGCCCAAGTTGCTTGAAGTCCAGTGTTAAGTTTCCACAGTCTGTGATGATTTGGGGTGCAATGTCATCTGCTGGTGTTGGTCCATTGTGTTTTTTGAAAACCAAAGTCACTGCACCCGTTTACCAAGACATTTTGGAGCACTTCATGCTTCCTTCTGCTGACCAGCTTTTTAAAGATGCTGATTTAATTTTCCAGCAGGATTTGGCACCTGCCCACACTGCCAAAAGCACCAAAAGTTGGTTAAAGGACCATGGTGTTGGTGTGCTTGACTGGCCAGCAAACTCACCAGACCTGAACCCCATAGAGAATCTATGGGGTATTGTCAAGAGGAAAATGAGAAACAAGAGACCAAAAAATGCAGATGAGCTGAAGGCCACTGTCAAAGAAACCTGGGCTTCCATACCACCTCAGCAGTGCCACAAACTGATCACCTCCATGCCATGCCGAATTGAGGCAGTAATTAAAGCAAAAGGAGCCCCTACCAAGTATTGAGTACATATACAGTAAATGAACATACTTTCCAGAAGGCCAACAATTCACTAAAAATGTTTTTTTTATTGGTCTTATGATGTATTCTAATTTTTTGAGATAGTGAATTGGTGGGTTTTTGTTAAATGTGAGCCAAAATCGTCACAATTAAAAGAACCAAAGACTTAAACTACTTCAGTCTGTGTGCATTGAATTTATTTAATACACGAGTTTCACAATTTGAATTACTGAAATACTGAAATAAATGAACTTTTCCATGACGTTCTAATTTATTGAGATGCACCTGTAAGTGCACTATTTCTTTGGTGTACTTTTGAAGGGAACTGAGACAAATAATGTATTAGACAGCCAATAAAGAGAAACAAAGTGGCTGACATCAACAGTAGTTGTAGCAAGACAAAACTCTCCATGTGAAACAACAGAATGTACAGCAGAGGGATTTATGGTGCAGAAAAAATCAAGTCAAACCTAAGGCCTTGTCCACACGAAGGGTACATTTACATGACAACGATGTACTAAAAATGGATACGTTTTTCCTTTGCGTTTTTGAAAAGTTTTGCGTACAGACGACAACGATGTCAAAACAATCCCCGTTCACACGAATCCGCGAAAATGACTAAAAACGCTTTATTATGCATGCCAGGCCAGTAGTTGGCGATGTCATTTTGTAAAGAAACACTACGCACCTGCGCACATAAGCATTCTTCCACAGAGCGATGAATACAAACAATGACGATGGCGATCACTGGTCGTAGTAGTGATGCAGTAAATCTACACTTTGTTGGAGAAGCGTCAATAAACTCAAAATCTTGAGCAGCACAAACACATTCCTATAGTCCGCCACTGCAGTTTTGAATGTCTCGCGCGTTGTTTTGAAGTACTCGCGCGCATGCCTATAGACTGAAAACATAACACGCGTGCGCATGACGTCATCGTTTTCACAAATTCGCATTTTTGTATGTTTACACGGAGACGATAATGGCATCATTTTCAAAAACTTGCACTTTGAAACCCGTTTTCAAAAGTTTGCGTTTTCAGGCCCCAAAATGCCATTGTCGTGTAAACAGCCCCTAATATGTTTTCGTTTGAAAACGCATCTTTTTTTCTCCATTTTGGCCTTCCGTCCACACTGAGATGGCGTTTTTGTCCACGAAAACAGAGCTTTTTGAAAACGCACTCCAAAGTGGATACATTTGAAAATGCCGTTTTCGCATTGTTGTGTGGACTGTGCAAACGGAGGCATCCGAAAACGATGACACATTTTTAGTCATGTGATGCAGTCATGTATAATAAGTTAATACGTTTTATGTATAATAAGTTTTGTGAGATCGTCCTTACTGTGGGGGTAAGCCGCATCATCAGAAGGATAGTGCTCTTTGAAGCGGTCCAATATTTCGCCGTATTTGTTTTGGCATGATTACCAGTCTACATTTTCACTCGCTTTTGCAAATTTATAATCTAGCGTTACCCGCAGCAACAACTCCACCTCATTGTCTGTCCATTTAAAAAATTCGCCACCTTCCTCGACATTGCCGCAACGTTTCAAAGAGGCGGAAAGTAAATAAATGCCTGACGGAAATGATGCATGTCGAAGCGTTTTACATTTTACTCATGCACAGTACAGGGACGTAAGCGTTTTCACATGTTTCAGTGTGGATGAGCAACTTTTGGAAAACGCTTGAAAACGCTAGTGTGGACGGAGAGCGCTTTGAAACGAAAATGCAAATGGTTTGTATAAATTAGAGCAGTGCAAGAAGTAGACTTGAAAGTGGTGTCTCTGAACTTGGTGGTATAAACCTGTAGCTAAATTTGTAGGAAATATTGAAGCGAGATCACTTTTGTCATCAACAAAGCTACTGCCCAGTGGGATCTGATGAAAGATCTTAAGATCTCGTACACTCCAGAATTCCTCTACATGCAGCTACAGGCCCTGACACACACATCCATTCATCATCTGATATTGAATGGGGGAAAAAAGTTAGCTTGCACTAAAACCAGTGAACCTCTATCATTCAGACGCTGCATGTCTCTTTCGTACAATCTCACTTTTTTTTTTTACTGGCATAAATGAATGCTAAGATTTCTCTCTTTCTGACAGAGGGAACTGTAAGAAAGCACATACAGTATTTGTTTTACTTGTATGTTGTATGAAAAAATGGCAAATTATTGTGTTGCATTGAAATAAAATAATGCTATACACAGAATACTGCAGATCTTTACTGTATGTAAACAGGTACTGAGAGGTGGTTAGCTTTTGGTGTATTTGTAAAAAATGCTGCAAGAACTTCAGCTACAGAGAGCAAGATCTGTCCTTTCTTAACTCATCGCTCATGTATAAACTAGAGACTTTGCAAAAGTTTTTTAAAACATCAACAAACATCTTAAATTGACAGTAAACAAACAAGTCATATATGTCCTCTCGCTGTTAAAGAGAGCAGCCTTAAGGTAAGGGCGGAACTGTTACCAGGGCATGACAGTCATGAGAAAAGGAAAGGCTGAACAATTTCAAATTGCTCAAGGGGGGAATTCCATATTTAAAGCCCCAAACTGTCAGTGGAATGATCCAAAAACACTTTAAACTGCAGTAGAGCCCATTGAAGAGACTGTACGTCTATTCCTCACAGCCTCATTGCCATTCCTGTCAAAAATCAAAGATGGCGCTGCAGTGAATAAGGACTATGACCAAGAACATTTGCCATTACACAAATGTTAAAGCGAAACCAGAACGTTTTTGTGTTCACAGTCGAAAGCCTGTCTAAACTTTTAACCTCGTGCGACCCTGCATCCACATGTGTGGACATTGTATTTTGGCTTCAGTCGGTTTTAATTCATTTAAATTATATGAATAATTTAAATCAATTAAAACTGACTGAATACTGTCATTTAAGTGTTAAACTTCTGGCTCACTGAGTCACGTGACACAACAGCATGACATACATTTCCGTGAAGCCAACAAAAGTGCCTCTGATAAGAAACCTCTTTAAGTTTTTTCATTGAAACCTGTTTGGTTGTAAAGAGTAGCGTCTCTAGTTTCGTTTGATATGCCACTTTAAAAAATCTGTTCATTTTTCGCACGTCAGCGTGCTGATAAACATGATATCCACATATGTTGAAATTTGGACCGCTTCCCTCAAAAGTTGAAAAAACATGTTAGTTATTTTGAATATTTTTCTAAATTAACACATCTGTGTGTCATTTCGCTTCATTTTAATATAAATGTTGTTATTTGTTATCACTGTACAATACAGTTCTATTCATTAACATTAGTAAATGCATTCCTATATATTTGCTATGCATTTTCACATTGGGAATAAATGTATTCATGCAAAAGTTTAAAAATTTTGCTTTCAGAGGCTTTATATGGAGTTACGATGTAAATAAGGTGGATTTCTAACTGTTCTGAGACCAGTGCAGACAGACAGCACACTGGAGGTTAAGTCATTGACTTATTAGGGAGCAAGGGTGCATCTTATAGCTGTCTATGCAGCTAAGTGTATTCACTCCTAAAATCCGAACAAAAGTTCAGTTTCAGGCTGTAGATGATGTTTGGACCACTCAACATGTTTAGCAGACATGGGGCAATGATAATCAGTACACAGAGGTACTTACACGTACAGTATGATTTGTACTATTTTATTTTAACATTGTGATTGGATGAGTCTGACCATTACTCTGAATAAGAATTATTTATTCAGCTGTATAGAAAATCAGCTGTAATGTCTACAACGTCTTTCCTTAAAATTTCACAACTTAGTCCCGCTGTCCACATACGTGGACATCAATTTTTAGGAAAACTATTTGCTCTAGAATTGATTTGCTTGTTTGTTTGTTTGTTTTTTGCTTGTTTATTAGGTGATACTAGTTACAAATCAAAAAGTGAAATGGATAATGCACACAGCAGTCACGCGGGGGTCACAGGAGGTTAAACAGCACGAGTACATCTCAGCTAGCGTTTTATCTTAGCGCGCTCTTTAGGAGCTGCTCTAAATGGTCAGAGGTGAGGATTGGTGATTGCACTGTTGCATTTATGAAATGTGTTTATGATTGGCATTTCTATATTAGCTAAAAAATCCCTCATTTGGATAGGACAATGTGATTAGCATTTCACATGCTCAGTAATCGCTGTTACATCAAAAGTTTGTGATCAGGTTATGTAATAATTGAGTCAGGAACTTCTCCTCATTTGTATTTTTAATTGACAGTTTTATTGTAGGTTTTCTATTTTAACCTTACCAAAGTATACCTGCATTTCATGAGGCAGAACATTTAATATTTAAAAAATTACAGTAGACTTATCTCAGGTTTCACATCTTACAGTATATATTGTATTTTTGTGTGTATTATTTTGCTTGCAAGCTGCATATTAAGTTATTATGCACTAAAATAATTGCAGGCAAAAAAGTGCCACCAAATCCTAATGGGACTGCTAAATTATGCATTTGACATAAAACCTAGTACTATAGTTGCCATTTTTTGAGTTCCAGGAACTACCAATGATAAATACTGTAATACACAAAAGGCATTTCATTTACAACCAGATGTTTTCTCCACAACAGTTGCTATTGTGTTTCTCTTCAGTTAAATATCATTTTCTGTACTAAACTCTTCCCTTTCTGTGACAGAAGGGGGGTTTTAAGGTATGAGGAAAAACATGGGTGTATTAGTAAGCAACCACCTAGTACAGAATCAGTAAGGACACCCTAACAACCGCACAACAAAATAACTGTAAAAATAACTCAGAACAAAGCAAGCCCTTTCTTCAAAACAAAACATGTTTTTTTTTTTCATCTAGTTAAATAGTATCAGCCAGTGAATTAACAAATGTTCATTAAGTAGATCTAAATTATAATGCGCATGTTAACCCAATAAATGTGTAATGACTTCAATGTACTACAAAATATCTATAATATATATATATATATATATATATATATATATATATATATATATATATATATATATATATATATATATATATACAATAAATAAATACACAAAAGAACATGACACTATCCGGGGCCAAACGTCTCTGCTAATACACAACTTTTAACTAGCCTGACGCTAGTAAGATGAGGTAGATTTTCAAATTTTAAAACTCGACGTTACTTTAAAAATATGCTTAACTTTCTGCTATGAGATATAGTTATACACGGTTTGTGCGTTATTTACACATGATTATAATAGGGTGTTGATTATATGTCGGTGGTTTAACACATTACATACCTGAATTGACAAGAAGGAGACGTTAAAAGTTCTCATCAAATAGGGCTCGCGAGCGTCTGACAAGGTTATCTGTGGGGGAGGGGCGCGCGTGCTTCGCGCCACCAGCAGCATACATAAAGAGCGTGACGATTAACAGAGGTGAATGAAGAAAGAATGCCACAGTTTGAGGCGTTTTTAAATAAACGTATTGTAAGTAAACGATTATACAACACTGTACAACATAAAATTAACGCCAAAATGACTCATTTTGGAATAGAAGATAAATTGCACTGCAGAAAAAAAATCAAATATATTCTTAATGAGTAGGCCTGTCTGTCATGTTTTTGAGCAAAATATCTTTAGAACACTATTATTTACTTTGTACATATGTTGAATAGCTTTAACCATGTATATTTAGTCTTGCTCTGTTGTCATATGTCAGATTTTTTCACTTGTCCTAAGCAAAACATTTATCATTTTATTTCCTAATTCCTAACAGCAATAATTGCTGTGTGCGTTTTAACTAAAGCTTTTTGAGTTTTGCCAAAGCCTTTCAAGGCAAGTCAGTCCACTCGGCAGCCATCTTGGGAACACTCCAGGGCAGCTACCGTATTTTCTACGGATACAGGCTTCACAAAATGTTGCCTTCAAGCTCCTTCTTCCGAGTCAGGCATTCGTTGTTACGACATGTCACGCACTAAAGTGGGAAATAAAATACATAAGAAGCCAGACTTAAACAAATACACAACCAGGACAAAAACTTTTCTTTTTTTTTTTTTTTTTTTACTGTGGTGCCAGTGAATACGCATAATTGAACACACCTGCATAGTTTTTACATGACCATATAGATTTATTAATGGATGGTATTTAACAAATGATTAATTTATTTCCTTTAAACAAACCACGATGGGCGAGCCATTTTATATATAACATATTAGCACACGTGAGTGTGGTAAAGAGAGAGGCAAAGACAGTTTTAAAAAGATGAGATGGTCACTGGAATTATACTTCCTCAAGACAGAAGTTTTTTTTTTTCTTCGCTTATTTGTGGTTTGGAATGAAAGGGATGTTCAGTAGCCTATCTTACTTCCTCAAAGCTGATCACATATCAACTCATTATTAAATAAGGCTAGATGCATTTTAATGCTGGTTACACATTAAATATGTTATATTCCCAAATACAAACAGCACATTAAATGCCCCACCAGAGACAGAAATATACTGGATCACTGCTATACAACAATAATGGTTGCTTATCGCTCTGTTCCTAGAGAAGCTTTGGGACTATCTGATCACTGTCTAGTTCATCTTCTTCCAACCTACAGACAGAAATTAAAATCTGCTAAGCCTGTAGTAAGGACTGTAAAGAATTGGACCAACGAAGCAGAGCTGTAACTACAAGCCTGCTTTGACTGCACTGATTGGAGTGTTTTTGAAGCTGCAGACACCAATCTGGACGAGCTCACAGATACTGTAACATCATATATCAGTTTCTGTGAGGATATGTGCATTCTTACTAGGACATATTTAACATGTAACAATGGCAAACCATGGTTTACAGCGGAACTCAGGCAGCTTCGTCAGGCCAAAAAGGATGCTTACAGAGATGGGGATAAAGTCTTGTACAATCAGGCCAGGAACACACTGAATAAGGGAATCAGAGTGGCTAAAAGAAGATACTCTGAGAATATGAAAAACAAGTTTTCAGCTAACAATCCTGCATCAGTGTGGAGTGGCATGAAACAACTTACGAATTACAGGACTCCTACCCTCAACCCTGTGGTGGACCAACAACTGGCTGACGACCTGAATGTGTTCTACTGCAGATTTGAAAGGCCCAATCTCACACCCCACACCCACTCTGACCTTCACTTCACACAAACACCAACACCTCCTGCAACCCCCCTCCTCCCCCTCCTGCTACTCAACATGCACTTAAGATCTGTGAAGATGATGTGAGCCGCGTCTTTCGAAAACAAAGGATAAGGAAAGCACATGGCCCAGATGGCGTTTCAACTGCATGTCTTAGATCCTGTGCTAACCAGCTGGCCCCCATCTTCACACAGATCTTCAATAGATCACTGGAGCAGTGTGAAGTCCCATGCTGCTTCAAACGCTCCACTATCATCCCCATCCCAAAGAAACCAAAAATCACAGGACTTAATGACTACAGACCTGTCACCCTGATGTCTGTGGTCATGAAGTCATTTGAGAGACTGGTGTTGGCCCACCTGAAGAACATCACTGGACCCTTTCTAGATCCCCTTCAATTTGCTTATCGAGCAAACAGGTCTGTGGATGATGCAGTCAACATGGGATTGCATCATATCCTGCAACATCTGGACAGACCAGGGACATATGCAAGGATCGTTTTTGTGGACTTCAGTTCGGCTTTCAACGCCATCATCCCAGCTATTCTCCGGACTAAATTACACCAACTCTCTGTTCCCACATCTATCTGTCAGTGGATTACCAACTTTCTGACAGACAGGCAGCAGCTTGTGAGACAGGGGAAATTCACTTCCAGCACCTGTACCATCAGCACTGGTGCCCCCCAGGGATGTGTGCTCTCCCCACTACTCTTCTCCCTCTACACCAACGACTGCATTGCCAAGGACCCCTCTGTCAAGCTCCTGAAGTTTGCAGACGACACCACTGTCATCGGCCTCATCCGAGATGAGGTTAAACAGTTGGCTGTCTGGTGCAGTCAAAACAACCTTGAGCTGAACATGCTCAAAACTGTGGAGATGATTGTGGACTTTAGGAGGAACCCCCCAACACTGTCCCCCCTCACCATTCTAAACAGCACTGTGGCAGCAGTGGAGTCATTCAGGTTCCTGGGCACTACCATCTCACAGGACCTGAAGTGGGAGACCCACATTGACTCCACTGCGAAAAAGGCCCAGCAGAGGTTGTACTTCCTTCACCAGCTGAGGAAGTTCAACCAGCCACAGGCGCTGCTGATACAGTTCTACTCAGCAGTCACTGAGTCTGTCCTACGAAATGAGATATCAGAAGACTACAAAGGACAGTTCGGACTGCTGAGAGGATTATTGGGTGCCCCCTGCCCTCCCTTCAAGAACTATACACTTCCAGAGTGAGGAAAAAAGCTGGAAAAATCACTCTGGACCCCACTCACCCTGCCCACTACATTTTTGAACTGTTGCCTTCTGGCCGACGCTTCAGAGCTCTGAGCACCAGAACTGTCTGGCACAGGAACAGTTTTTCCCCCAGGCTATCCATCTCATGAACAGTTAAAACTGCCTCTTTGAGCAATAATTAATGTGCAATACACAGCTTAGTCTTTTTATAGTATCCAACACATCCTACCTCTTTATTGCCAGCTCATTTTTATTTAGATTTGCACTATGTATGTGTGTGTGTGTGTGTATGTATGTATATGTATGTATATATATTCATATATGTGTATATATGTGTATATGTATGTATATATATGTATGTGTGTATGTGTATGTATGTGTGTGTGTATATATATATATTGTCTATTGTGTATTCTATATTTACTTTTTTCTTTTCAATATTTAGCTATTTTTTATTCAATTTTAATTATTTTTTAAAAGTCTTGTTGCTGTTTTTGTATTGTTGTGTACTGGAAGCTCCTGTCACCTAGACAAATTCCTTGTATGTGTAAGCATACTTGGCAATAAAGATCATTCTGATTCTGATTCTGTTAATATTATTGAAATAAAACACTATAATTTAACATTATTTCACACTAAATAACTATACATTTTTCTGGCTGGTCTAGCTAATGAGCATGCTGGTTCTCTAGTTAACTGTCTGTATCTGAAAGGTGATTGGCTTTTTTTACCTGTAAGGCGGGACTTCCTTTTCTACATCCGCCATATTGTGTTCTAATTTCTCCCATTCATTTTAATACAAGTGCTCTATCTCGGGCTAAAAAATTTCTAGTTTTTTCAAGCAGAGTAGTCTTAAGGTGTTTTAGAGTGTAACCAGCATTAAAATGCATCTAGCCTTGTTTAATAATGAGTTGATATGTGATCAGCTTTGAGGAAGTAAGACAGGCTACTGAACATCCCTTTCATTCCAAACCACAGATAAGTGAAGAAAAAAAACGAGTCCTGTCTTGAGGAAGTATAATTCCAGTGACCATCTCATCTTTTTAAAACTGTCTTTGCCTCTCTCTTTACCTCACTCATGTGTGCTTATCAATATGATAGCCAAACTCAAGCAAATTATCTTTCTTCATCGTCTGTTTCACTCAAGACTTTATTTCAGTAAATTATTTCAGTCATCTGTTCAGTTCCCTTTCAAGTCGGTAATTTCGACACTGTGTCATTGCTGATGCTATGGGGATCTCCGCAGGATATCCATTCTCTAAAGCTCTCTAAAATATATATTTTTTTTTAATTGGCACATGGCGCTTTGTGCTCCACCTGGTTTGCGCGAGTCATCGAGCATATAAATGGCGGCACATAGTGCAATTTCACCAGAATTTTCACCTTCATGGTAGCAACAATTCTCTCATACTCTGCATGACACTGGACTTCTAGAACCACTGCCAAGATTTGCACTCTTCACAGCGGGTGGTTTGGAGTTTTTCTTCTACTCCCTTTGGTGCTCCGGTGATCGCTGACTACTACACTATGCTGTTGTAGGACAGCGCATGGAATTTTCCTGTGTACAAGTGGACAAGCACCTTTGCCGTTTTATTATTCTACAGCCTGGTCTGCCTCAACGGAAAGTATCCTTTGAATTATTGGAATTTTTGGTAGCATGTAACATAAACGCTACTGCTTGATTGGGTTTGTGTATTTGTATACTGTGCACAATCATAAAAGGGCCATTAACTTAACAACATCTTATCTGCCTGGGTCAAGCCCACGCAGAGGTGGCGCTCAGACTGTGCTCAGTGTGAGCACATGAGACTCAAAACACTTTGCTCTCGGCTCTCCCTTTTTCTGAGAGACGAGACCAGTCCCCTCCTCTCCCACCATGCTCCTTCTGTGGCTCCCGAGACAACACATGAGGGAGACAAGCGAGGGCGGGATGATGAGCTGGATGAGTTTGTGGAGGAGATTTCGCCGGCGCAAGCCTTGTGTTTCTCCTTGCCTCTTCCTTGAGTGTTTTTGCCTGTGGAGTACCCAGGAAATGATCTGCGTCCTGCCATTGGGGCGCAGGGTTCATTACGTATGAGCTGCACGAAAAGCATTCCAAGATGTGGCATTCGCCATTCTCAGCGTGGACGGTTGTCTTGGGAGCCACAGCCTGCATGATGCTGGACCGTGCTGAGGAGCATGGGTACACGTTGATTCTCCAGGTTGAGGAGGTGGTAGCGGCCCACTTGTGCCCCTCTTCGACCCCGGCATGGTAATCCAGGACCGCTCACCCATCCTAACACTACAGAACATGGCTCGGCACACCATTGCAGTGCTACAAGCCTACCAGGCTGACCTGCTCAGGGCAATGGATGCAAGCGGGCCAGATCCAGAGTCAATCACTGAGCTGCGCCGTGCCACTGACATTGTTCTCCAGGCTACAAAGATCACAGCAAAAGCCATCAGCAGATCGATGGGTAGGCTGGTGTCCAGGAATGAAGCGGGGACCAAAACCCATGGATGTGTTTTCTCTGGCCACCAAAAGAACCCAGATCCTCCCGCAGAGTCCTCGCAGAGCTTCAGTCGCTTTCTAAGAAAACTTGTCACATCAGCTTCTCCTCTGGTATGAGAAACGCGCGGCGCAGATTTGCTCTCGTGACAGAGCATTATACAAGGAGAATGGAGACTTCACCCTCAGACATTTTGGATGACATGGGATCTATTCGGGGAAGCCGAAATAGATCTATTTGTGGCAGAATGGCCCAATCGTCTATGGTTTTCAGAGTTAATAGAGCTCTTACATGTGTTAAAAGCACTCACAGACCTGCCGTTCGAGCCACTGGATACAGTGAGTTTACTTGTAGTCTAATTAAAGACTGCGCTGCTACATGCTTTGGCTTCAGTCAAACGTGTCAGGGACCTTCAAACGCTGTTGATCGTTGACTCTTGCTTTGAGTTTGGACCGGGCTTGTCAAGAGCTGTCTTCAAATCCAGAAAAAAATTTGACCACTCCCTTCAGGGCACAGGTTATTACCATTCAGGCATGCTTGGTTTGCTTCGGACGAGGCAGAGAGGATGCACACACTATATCCCTTAAAGGGTCATGAAACCCCAAAACAAATTTTTTGAGATGTGAACAGATATGTACAGGTTTCACATCACTGAAAACAATGATAGCACTTATGTTTGTTGTTAAGGGGAAAGTGGTTATTTTTACGTTTTATTGAGCCATTTCATTCTTCCAGTTCCAAAACGAAAGTTGAAGCAACATCACAAAAATGAGTTAAATGTGTAAACTCCGAGTTATAAATGATAGGACAGCATGTATTTATGTCACCAGATTCTGAGTGTTTTTCCACTTTATTCATGAGAAGGAACACGTCCATCCAATCACAGCACTGCCTCATGCATGAGCTGGCATTACAGCCTCAGCAGAGCCCCAGCTTCTCCTCGGAGCTGTTCACATCCTGGGAACTTGGAAGTTATTTGCTTCTATGACAACACTCATAATGGCAAAACGGTTTTGTTGTTGATGACAGCAAAATATTTATCACTACATCAATTCATTAATTCACCAGACAACGCTCCAGGTAACAATGGCATATTAGGATGCCAAACAGAAATATTTTTTCACTACCTTTAACTGTTGAGGCTGCTGCTATATTGGTTCTTTTCACATGACGTCACAACTTCTCAAGTCTGAGCTTTCATAGAATTCTGAGTTTACAACTTGTAATTACAACCTCTATAAAGACGTGAACGCTTTTTACAAGTCGGAATCTCATAATTCTCATACCCCACCCCGACCCCCAACAAACATCCCCGTGGTCACACATAAGAACACACACACAAAAAAACAATAAAATATAAAAAATATTTAATAATTCTACACATCAAAAACTACACCTCTCTCTCCATAGCCCCTCCCCAAGAGTCCCACAAAAACGCCAAATAACTGCCCTATTTCCCAACAAATGAATCCCAGATCCCCAGCCTTCTACATGAGACCTCCTCGAAAGCTGCCACCCTCCCCATCTCCCCGCACCACTCCCGAAATGATGGCGTTCCAGCCGACTTCCATCCCCTTAAAACAATCTGTCTGCCTGTCATAACACTGGTCAGGACCCAATTTTTTATGTGTTTATTCCCCATATTGATGACCACCCCATTGCCCAAAATACAGAGTCTGAGGCAAAATGAAATTTGAGTGCCCAATACGTCACACACAAAACTCTGAACCTTCAACCAAAATTCTTGGATCTTAACACACCCCCAAAAAACATGGGTTGTGTCTCCATCTTCTGATTGGCATTGCCAGCAGGTGGGTGTGTCTTTAAGACCAAGCCTATACAATCTAGAGGGGGTCCAATAGAATCTATGTAAAATCTTGAATTGCATAAGGTGCACCCTTGCATATCTAGATACAGACTTGACATTCTTCAGAATCCTTGCTCACACTACCTCCTCCAATACCAAGTTTAAAAAGTTTTAAAAAAAACTCTTGATAGAAGTGAAAGCTCTGTTCCTCAGACCCTGAATTAGCAGGGAGTAATACACCGATGCCTCATGACCTTTTCCAAAAGCAGTAATTACCACTCCCAGAGTATCTGCTGCTTTAGGGGGGTGTATGCTACTTCCAAAAATAGTACAGAGCAGATGGTGCAGCTGTAAATACCTAAAGAACTGAGATCTGGGGATCCCAAAATGTTGAACCAAATTTTCAAAGGATCTCAAAACTCCACTCTCATATAGGTCACTGAGCGTATTAACCTCCCTCACAATCCACTCTGACCAGCAGAAAGGGGACTTATTAATACATAATTTTGGGTTCAGCCATATGCTCGAGGCAACATTTAAATAAATGTTAAAATTAAACACTCTGGACACTTTTGTCCATACCAAGTGCAAATGCGAGATAACGGGGTGTAACTTAACTTCTCCGATTAGTTTGATAGAAAGGCTTTGCAATGGTGAAATAGGGGCAAGAACTTCCTGTTCAATGCAAAACCAGGGAGGGGCTCTCTCAGGTGGTAGCGACCAATGAGCCAAATGTCTGAGACCGAATGCATAATAATAAAACAAAATCTTGGGTAGGCCTAGCCAACCTTTGTCAGTCGGCTTATGTTAACTTATTGAAATGTAATCTGGGACACTTACCATTCCAAATGAAGGACTTCACTATGCTATCAAATTGCTTGAAATAAGAGAGGGGGACATCTACAGGGAGAGATTGTAGCAGGTAGTTAAACTTTGGAATACAGTTCATTTTAATAACATTAACCTTCCCAATCATAGATAAATGTAATGAACCCCACCTGTCCACATCGCTCAAAAACCTTTTTATTAAGGGGTCAAAATTAACTCTAACTAAATCACACAAATTTGCTGGGAATAAAATGCCCAAATACTTAATGCCCTGTTTGGGCCACTGAAAGATGCCTGGCTGAAAAGCCATCGCTGGGCAGTATGCTGTCAGAACCAAAGCTTCGGATTTAGACCAATTGTATCCTGAAAACTTAGAAAAGGAATTAATAATTCTGCAGGTGAGGCATAGATCAAGTGGGGTCGGAGGCGAATAATAAAATATAATCTGCACAAAGCAAAAGCTTATGCGCCATACCTCCTACCACCACCCCTAGAAAATCATCTTCATTTCTTATCGCGGCTACTAATGGTTCCAGGGTAAGACAGAACAGTAATGGGGAAAGAGGGCAACCCTGCTGGGTGCCCCTATCCAGAGTAAAATAATCTTAAAGTAATCCATTTGTTTGTACCACCGCTACTGGGTGTCTATAAAGTAACTTAATCCATCCAATAAAAGTATTCCCAAACCCAAATATTTCCAAAATCTTTAAAATATAATCCCATTCTACTATATCAAATGCCTTTTTGCCAAAATCAACCTTTGCCCCTGAATTTCTGCTAAAACAGTAATGACTCTTCCTAATTTATCTTTAATCTGTTTGAGACATTTGATTTGTAGATGCTTACTTATCAGTGTAATGACTCTCCTGCTCTTACTTGAGCCAGCACTAAAGAAAACATGTCCACCCAAATTTTTCAGCTTCCTGTGGGGAAAGATGCGTTTCTTGAAGAAACACTTTTTCATATTTCTTACGTTTAAGAAGAGAAATAACCTTCCTTCTTATTATGGGGTGCCCCAACCCATTCACATTCCACGTGGAGAGAGACAATCCACTCATATTAACATTTTACATTTTAACATATTAGAAAAACATGTGCATTAACCCCGCGCACGACAGCGCCAACTGGCATCCATCCCTTGTTGGATTGCTCAAGTCCGGTGTTTCTATACAAATTTTGTGAGACAGAATTACACAACAGAAGACAATCTATAAAACAAACTCCAGCCAATAGGCAGAATAAACACAAAGAACGTGTAGATTCATACACATAACTGTCCCGAAGGTGTGTTCCTCCACAAAACAAGCTCCAACCACTAGCGGAACCAGCACAAAAAAAAAAATACTTTTAGATTCCTCAGGCAGTCAAATGAATGTTCAGTGAGCCGGCCCATTCGACTGCTATATGAGTGCAACAAATGACTCGATCACTCCAATGTCCTGCAATAAATACTCCACAAAACAAACTCCAACCAATAGGAGGCATAAGCACAAATAACGTGCAGATTCATCCACAACACTGTCCTGAAATAGTGCTACTACACAAAACAATACCAGCCACTAGTCGGAACCAGCACAAAAAGATACAAAAAAGGAGCTCAGTTTCCGCGGATGGTCAAGTGAATGTTCAGTGAGTTGGACCACTTGGCTGCAACGTGAGTACCACAAAAGAACTTACTCAGTCCAAGGACTTTATGAAGGACATCGCTTTCTGGGGACTTGTAAATATTTTGCAGCCATCCTTAGCATCTGTTCTCAATTTGGCTGGGAACATCAGTTCAAAAGCGACCTTCCATTGATGTAAGAGTTTCTTGCATTCCTTGAATCGATCATGTTTCTCTCTTGTCGAATTCGCAAAGTCTGGGAACAAGAAAATGCTGTGGTTCTTCCAAGAAAGCCTTTCTTTACTCCTCGCCTCGCATAACACGAGATCTTTATCAGATGATCTCAGAAATTTGGCCAGAATTGATCGGGGCCTGTCTCCCTCAGTGGATTGCCGAACTGGAACCCTGTGAGCTCACTCGATTTCCATCTTATGGCCTGTTATGTCGAGCAGACTCAGGAAGAGCCCGTCCAGGAATTTCACCAAATTCCAACCTTCCTCAGGAATTCCAACAATTCGGATGTTTTCCACCGGTTACAGTTCTCCAAGTCCTCCAGCTTCTCCCAGATGCACTCCAAATCCACCGTGGTCACTAGCGGATTAGCAGCTAATTCCCTCTGCGATGACTCCAGATAATCGATCCGTTTCTCGACATCCCCCACTCTTGTAACCACCTCAGTGAATTTCGTCTCCATGGCAGTGATCAATCAACATATTACAGCAAGATTCTCCAAGTCAGCAATGACCTTCATCAGCATTGCCGACACGTTCAACAATTCTCGCCGAATTTCTTTCACTTCTCCAGCTAAATCGGCTCCCAGGCTTACGGCCTGCTTCTCAGGGGTGTCATCTTGAGCACGTAAGTGTCTTTTAATGTCTCCAGAGCCCGAGGATTTTGAATTCTTTGACATATTGTCTTCCTAGGACAGTTATGGAACAGGGTGTATCAAATCTCACCGGTTTATGACATAAAAAGTATTAAAACTAGCAAAGTGGGGCCTGGGTAGCTCAGTGGTAAAAGACGCTGGATACCACCTCTGGAGTTCACTAGTTCGCTAGTTTGAATCCCAGGGCATGCTGAGTGACTCCAGCCAGGCTTCCTAAGCAACCAAATTGGCCCGGTTGCTAGGGAGGGTAGAGTCACATGGGCTAACCTCCTCGTGGTCGCTATAATGTGGTTCGTTCTCGGTGGGGCGCGTGGTGAGTTGAGCGTGGATGCCGTGGTGGATGGCATGAAGCCTCCACACGTGCTGTCTCTGTGGCAACGCACTCAACAAGCCACGTGATAAGATGCGCGGGTTGACGGTCTCAGACTTGGAGGCAACTGGGATTCATCTTCCGCCACCCGGATTGAGGCGAATCACTACGCGACCACGAGGACTTAAAAGCACATTGGGAATTGGGCATTCCAAATTAGGGAGAAAAAAGCTAGCAAAGTGGGCAGATCCCGCCGTTCACATGTCCGATCTATGATCTCATGGTGTTTTCTCAGAAGACATCTGCGTAGCTGCAGGTTGGGATTCCCCAGCATGTTTGCTAGGTTTTATAACCTGGATGTCACTTCTCTCGCTTTACAAGTGCTTACTATGAAGGAGAGATAAAATATGTGTATTCCGCTGTTTATTTATACATGGTCTTCCCCCAAGCCGCAGTCAGCGGTCACTTTATATAAATGTTTCTGGCTAGTGCCTATATATCCATGTTCACTGACATTAATGATTTAAGGCATCCTGCAATGTTATGCTACCCGAACCGGTTAGCGTCATCGCCATGTATATCCATCCTTCATCATTTTGCTCCTCCCTTCTTATTACGATACGGGAGGAGACTCTGTCGGTGTTTTAACTACCCCATTGGCTAGAAGGCATCATTGCTTGTGTGAATCAGTAGCACGGCGTGATGGTATACATTAACCATAGCGTCAGCAATGATGCAGCGTCAAAATGACAGACTTGAAAGGGACCCAGGGTTCAATTGTAACTTTATCATTTTCTATACTTTATCTGAATGGGAGATAAATACATATATACAATTTCTTTATAATGAGGAAGATTCTAACATTGCATATGCCTTACTACTCCCCTCCCCACCCCCCATCCCATGAACAAATATCTTAAAGGTGGCTAGATTGCTGTGAAGTGTGTGTACTTTACTTAATCTTTCCATTATATCTTTCTGAGATAACAAAATCAAATGATCAGTGAGTGTAGATGAGACAAAGGGGAACTAAAGTGAGGAACATATAGATAACAGAAGTAGCTACAGGAGACCCCAGCCAAGATCACAGAAGATAAGAACATGACAGGACCTGCCAGTTACGTAACAGATTCATTCACAGCTTCAAAGTAGGAATCAAGCCAACAGAGATTAGGATATATAGCAGAAAGGGAGAAAGAGAAAAGGGAGCTCACTTGGTACTCTATTACAGCATTGCTTATTAATTCCTCATAAACCTTAAGGCTTGAGGTTAATAACTTTATTCATCTGTTCTCTTTTTCACAGTTACTCAATCCTGCTTTGGTCAGGTGCATTCTGCGGACCTGATGAATGAACATTGCTTCAGGGAGAAAGATAGGTGAGCGTTGCAATGTGTGTGAGATTCCATTTGTGTGTGAACGAGAGAAAGAAAGAGATGTCTATCTAGCTGTCACATGGACTGTCACATGGAAACACACGCGGGCCAAAAAATGTGCCACAAATATATCAGCCATTAGCGATTCTATAGACAGAGGTTTGACATCCAAAACCGAGAGGATAAAAGATAAATTAAACCATTACAACTACGATAATTACAGCATTATAGCCATAATTAAAAATTATGAGCTTACACTACGGCTTGTTTTCATTTGTTTGGCAGAATAATTAGACATAAAAGTGAGCCAAAGCATTGATGTTTTATTGCTGTGGAGAAACCCTGAACTACAACATGGTCACAACTGAGCTGCCCGCAGATAAACACTTTTCATTGAAAGTGGTTTTCAAACTGTCCTCAAGGGGCAGAAAAAAATGAATTAAAAGAATACAGTAAGACAACACAATCCAATTTCAAGACAGATAATGAAAGATGAAAAATTTATTTTTTATTTCAGGCTCCAGAAGTGCAAGTAATGCAAGGATGGAACACACAGCACTAAGAGGAACTACAAGTGATTTGGCAAATCAATAATAAAATAATCCCTGAAAACAGTTGTGTGAGCATGCTACATGCTCCAGATTGGTATAATAAGGAACAGAGAAAAATTGCATGCTTTGAGTGAAATCAGTAGCAGCATGACAACTATGATTAGTCAAGTGTGTTCAGGGCAATATAAATCAGGGGCCTGTAGGGATGCAGTATATTCCCTGTAAAACCTGAACAGGTGTGTTCTTACACTGCAGACTTTGCACACTAGTGAATGGCACATTCACTCTGCAGAACTTTACTGATCAATAGTTTCCACCAATCTACTTACAGAATCTCAAACTACTGACAGACAATGAACATATGACCAAACACATAAAGAAATGGCTATTCACAGAGGAATGTGTAGAGATAGCCTGTATTTTCAGTCAGCCTGTCAGTAGGGATTGCAAATTATTTGGCAAAGAATTGAATTCCTACTGATGAAAGGGGTGAAAAGCTGCCTTGAGATGTTCCTTTCAGAAGTTGTCTAGTGCTGTAATTCAAACAATCTGCCCCAGTGCTCCACAAGCATGTTTCAACCAAATTGGTTTACACACTTTGCACACATAACAAAGAGATATGCACTATTAAAAGGGAACAAAACATGCTATAAAGAGAGTAATTTCGCTCTTAAACATAAGCATAAAAAAACTCTCTGAAGACACATTCATAAAAGTATTCAATGAGTAAATAAATACAGGTTTAGACTATGTAATGAAAGAAACAAATTAATGGTCAAATTCCATAACACTGAAAAAAACACACAAGTGAAATCACCATTCGGCAGACGTTTTTATCCAAAGCAACTTATACTGTAAAACTGTAAGTGCTGTAAAACAAAGTTGCAAATTGCGAGTGGAGAGGAATGTGAGAGATGGCTGTAAAAGTAGAGTTTTTGCATTAGTAGATTTGGGCTGAGTGCTCATGAAAGAGACGTGTTTTAAGATGTTTCTTAAAGGTGGCTAGAAATTCGGCTGTTCGGGTGTGGTTTGGCAGGTCATTCCACCTGCAAGGAACAGTTGAAGTGAAAGTCCGGGAGGGGGGTTGGGGGTGCAGAGCCAGTGGTTGTTTTGTAAGCGAGCATCAATTCAAGGCATAAAATAGATATTTATTAATCTGCTTGACATTTCTAGTTCCATGCTCTCCCAGCTGAGCTACAGGAACACTACACTTAATTCATTCAATTCACTTAACTAGGCATTTAGTTTCTGATCATCATTACACTGTAAAGTTTATAGACAGCATCGTTTTTCTATCATCTGCTTAAATAAGTAGTATTTAACTTTAGCCTGACACCAAATAGAATGAACCTGCTTTGCACTGTGTCACATGTACACATGGTCACACTTTATGTTGGGTAGAGCCTGACTTACCTGCTACTGTCCATACAGAGAGAGATGTAACATGTTTGATTATGACAGACCCACATAGATATCTGATCAGTGATGGGCGTTGATAAGGGTGTTAAAACTAAACAGAGATCTTAGCGCTGTGTACAAATTGTGGTTACACTTATTATTTTAAAACAGTTTATTTGATTTGTTCAGATATGAGCATAATAGGACTGAACTTACAGTATTATCCAGTTTCCATGAACACAGTAATGCAATACTGGTAGAACTTGTTTGATGGAAAGATTTGGGACACATAGCAAAATGATGTAAGGGGGTGGCGGTGAGGGTGCTGAGCCAGAAGGGTACAGCAAGCTTAGACTTGATATCAGAGTTAGGCAAGACCGTTATCCTCTGGGGCAAATCTGTAATTTGTCAACCACTGTCTCTTTTAGCTGAGAGTGCATGCATCATCAAAACTAAACAACCTTGACTTGAACCCCACTTTCCCAGGGGCTGGGTTAACATGAGATTAAACAGTGAGACCGGATACGTGTGTATGTGTGTGCATGTCTGTGCATGTGTTGGGGGTTCGTTATGATGGTCATTGATCAACTGATGTATATTGGCATACATTTAATAACTGTGATCTGTGATAATCACTTGCCTGATTGCCTAAAATGTACAGGTGCATCTCAATAAATTAGAATGTCATGGAAAAGTTCATTTATTTCAGTAATTCAACTCAAATTGTGAAACTTGTGTATTAAATTAATTCAATGCACACAGACTGAAGTAGTTTAAGTCTTTGGTTCTTTTAATTGTGATGATTTTGGCTCACATTTAACAAAAACCCACCAATTCACTATCTCAAAAAATTAGAATACATCATAAGACCAATAAAAATATACTTCTGGAAAGTATGTTAATTTACTGTATATGTACTCAATACTTGGCAGGGGCTCATTTTGCTTTAATTACTGCCTCAATTCGGCGTGGCATGGAGGTGATCAGTTTGTGGCACTGCTGAGGTGGTATGGAAGCCCAGGTTTCTTTGACAGTGGCCTTCAGCTCATCTGCATTTTTTGGTCTCTTGTTTCTCATTTTCCTCTTGACAATACCCCATAGATTCTCTATGGGGTTCTGGTCTGGTGAGTTTGCTGGCCAGTCAAGCACACCAAGACCATGGTCATTTAACCAACTTTTGGTGCTTTTGGCAGTGTGGGCAGGTGCCAAATCCTGCTGGAAAATGAAATCAGCATCTTTAAAAAGCTGGTCAGCAGAAGGAAGCATGAAGTGCTCCAAAATGTCTTGGTAAACGGGTGCAGTGACTTTGGTTTTCAAAAAACACAATGGACCAACACCAGCAGATGACATTGCACCCCAAATCATCACAGACTGTGGAAACTTAACACTGGACTTCAAGCAACTTGGGCTATGAGCTTCTCCACCTTTCCTCCAGACTCTAGGACCTTGGTTTCCAAATGAAATACAAAACTTGCTCTCATCTGAAAAGAGGACTTTGGACCACTGGGCAACAGTCCAGTTCTTCTTCTCCTTAGCCCAGGTAAGACGCCTCTGACGTTGTCTTTGGTTCAGGAGTGGCTTAACAAGAGGAATACGACAACTGTAGCCAAATTCCTTGACATGTCTGTGTGTGGTGGCTCTTGATGCCTTGACCCCAGCCTCAGTCCATTCCTTGTGAAGTTCACCCAAATTCTTGAATCGATTTTGCTTGACAATCCTCATAAGGCTGCGGTTCTCTCGGTTGGTTGTGCATCTTTTTCTTCCACACTTTTTCCTTCCATTCAACTTTCTGTTAACATGCTTGGATACAGCACTCTGTGAACAGCCAGCTTCTTTGGCAATGAATGTTTGTGGCTTACCCTCCTTGTGAAGGGTGTCAATGATTGTCTTCTGGACAACTGTCAGATCAGCAGTCTTCCCCATGATTGTGTAGCCTAGTGAACCAAACTGAGAGACCATTTTGAAGGCTCAGGAAACCTTTGCAGGTGTTTTGAGTTGATTAGCTGATTGGCATGTCACCATATTCTAATTTTTTGAATTGGTGGGTTTTTGTTAAATGTGAGCCAAAATCATCACAATTAAAAGAACCAAAGACTTAAACTACTTCAGTCTGTGTGCATTGAATTTATTTAATACACAAGTTTAACAATTTGAGTTGAATTACTGAAATAAATGAACTTTTCCACGACATTCTAATTTATTGAGATGCACCTGTATATTGGTGAATAAAAAACAATACTGCACTTTATGTAAGAAGTTTTGAAATTTAGGACTGGTGTGGTGACTGGGAGTGTGTGAAAGAGAGAGAGAGAGAGAGAGAGAGAGAGAGAGAGAGAGAGAGGGAAAACAGACAGAGAGTGAAACAAAGGTCACCTAGACATGCCTTTGTGAACACAAACAGTTGAAGATGACAAAAAGGCCCATTGATGGAGCAGTACAATGCAAAGTACACTGAGAAATGCATGAATTGTATTATATCGTTTCTCCACCAACTGCTTGTTTCCTTTTCGTGTTTGCACGCTCACTGCTGTCCTTGGTTCAATGCTGGGGGAGTTTAGTGACAAAGCCATCATTGTGCTCCCAGGTTAGTGAGAGACAGAGAGAGAAAAGAGAGGACAAACTGGGGCCCATTCCAATTTCTCTTTCTTTTCCAGCAGTGAAAAATTGTCAACTAATTTAAATGGCTAAAACTGACTGCGATCATTACTTTACCAATGCAACCAATTATGACTGCACAACCTGATATGAACAGACTGGTCAGATGAGACTGTCTAAATGTTACTCTTTAAAGGAATATAACAGCTTCAGTAGTTGAGCTTAATCGGCAGCATTTGTGGCATAATGTTAAATACTACAAAAATTAATTTGACATCCCTCTTTTCCTTTAAAAAAAAAAAAAAAATCTGGGTTATAGTGACACTCTTACAGTGGAAGTGAATGGGGCCAATCTGTAAACATTAAAATACTCACTGTTTCAAAAGTATAGCCACATGAAGTAAACAATATTTGTTTTAACAGGATTTTAGTGTGACTAAATCGCTTACTAAACTTTCTGTCTAAAATTATATAAAATTTTACAACTTTGTTGCCATGACAACGTAAGGCTGTAAACCCTAAAACCACCACACAAATTTCAATTTAAACAACTCAAATAACACACAAGTTTGAACTGAAGAATTAATGTTTATGTTTTTATACAGTTATAAGCTTCACATTTCTGCCTTTTAACTCTCCAAAAATGGGCCTCATTGTAAGTGCCTCACTGTAATCTCAATTTTGTCTTTTTTGAGAAAAGAAGGGACAAGTCAAAATGTATTTTTGTGGTAATCCACATTATGCCACAAATGCTGTTGATTAAGCTTAACTTGTATTGAACCAGGAATATTTCTTAAACATATTCATACATTTTCAAGCAAGAAACGTTGTTTTGCTCAGAAGCCTGTTACATTCTGATTTAATTATTCAAATAAAATGACTGAATGAAAAGAAACTATAAAAGTTTGCCTGTGGGAAAGTGCTAGCTGATGACAACCAGTTGTCTCTATCATCTAAATGCAGGTTTCCTGATTTCAGGTGTTCTTGATTCGCCTTGTCGCTACGAGGAACAATGGGAGTCTGTGTGATTCTCATTAACATCTGGAGCAGAGGAGAGAAAAGCCTGCTAACACATCCAACCCTTGCCAGATGACCCTGATCGGTGTGCCTGTCCACTGTAGCCTAAGCAACTGTGGAACAACTTTGGAAGAAAAGATATGGTTTAAATGTGACTCATCTTTTTCTGGATATCGTCATTTTTAGATTGAAGAAAAGAGGCTGAAGACTGAGGTGTTATTTCATTTTCTTAACAGCTTTATGTTTACTTGCAGTGCATTAGCAAATTGTGGAGCAATAATTAAACTCTAACCATCATCATTATGTTGTTTTAGGGAAATAGTGAATTCCACAATGAACTGTATAGCTCTCCTGGTGGTTACTTTCTGTTGTGTCTCTTGGACCTCTGCAAAGTACCACCACCATGATCAAGGTAGGTAATGTCTTCTCTAAACTACAGTTAATACTAAAGACTACAGACTGTGATAACAAAATAAACATTGTTTGAAAGCCATTATGCTACTTTTCTAAATGTTTCTGAACATATTTTAAAGTGTAATATTTAACTACACAATGTTTTCACAACATGTTTTTGCAGAGAAGGACAAAGAACTTAAGTACCTATTGGAACCACTGGTGTATGCTGAGGTCACTGCCCGTCGTGGACAAGCAGTTATTTTGCCCTGTATGATGAGGTTCAAACTACCGCACTACAGAGTAAAGTGGACTAAGATTGAACCCCTCAGTCGAGGAGTGGAAAATATAGTGCTCATCACGAATGGACATGCGGATAAGCAGTATGGTTCAATCGGGCCTCGAGCTTCTCTTCAACGTGCACACGATCTGGATGTTTCCCTCCGCCTCACCGATCTGGAGCTGGAAGATGATGGTAGTTATCGCTGCGAACTGATTGACGGAATTGAAGATGAAATTGTCATCCTTACTCTGAGGATTGAAGGTGGGACAGTCAATCAAAACTATAATGATTTTGTGTTTATTTGTGCAGACGTGGTGACAGTGAGTTTTCTTATTTAAAATCACTAAACGTGACTGTCAATAAGTTAAAACGCCCTATGCCAGTTGTAATCCATGGGTTTCCAACCTTTCAGGACATTTTACCTTTGAATGTTGGTCGTTTTGTAGTTTGCAAGCAAATTTTATGTAGGCTACTGTTCATCATGCTTTGTTCAGTCTTTTTTGCCTCACAACAAATCGCTTTTTATTATTATTATTATTTTTTGGAATGACTCTTTTAAGTGATCGAATCGTTCTCATTCAGTTCCATTGTGTCAGTTGTGAACAACCCATTGGAGTTAATGAATGATTCAATGACCATTGATTCAATGACTCACTCATACCATATAAAAGATGTAAAGATGTCAGCTTATCAGTGAGCCTATTGTGCAAAAATGGTTACTGAATGAATTGGTGAACAAATCTAAATGAATATGGTGAGCGGATTAAAAAAACTCAAAAATCTGGACTGAATTAAAATTCCCACCACTATAAAACACCATAATTACCTCACAGGTCGAAGACCCCTAATAAAATTCAAAGCTTTTAAATAATTTATAAATATATAATATATTACGTTATATTAAACGATAAATTGTTCATGCATTTCAGGGGTTGTATTTCCTTACCAAAGCTACCACAGTCGGTACAGATTTACTTACTTTGATGCAAAAGAGGCTTGTGCAGAACAGGATGCAGTACTTGCCACCTACAAGCAGCTTTATCGCGGTAAGAATGTAATATTTACATGCGTTATTGATCATTTACTTTGAAAAATTCTTAGCAAGTTTTAGTTATCTTTCCACTGGCTTTGAGCATTCACTTGGCATAAACACAGTATTGTCCAAAGATTAATTTGACATCTAAAGACTGAGATGTCCAGACATATAGCATCTTTGTAGTCTGTGTTTTGTGCTTTGCAATTTAATTCAATCTGGGATATTCTTATATATATGTTCCTGCTTTGCAGCTTGGACTGAAGGATTGGACTGGTGTAATGCTGGATGGCTGAATGATGGAACTGTCAGTTACCCAATCCTTCACCCACGGCAGGCCTGTGGAGGTGATCTCCTACCAGGTATCCGAAGTTATGGGCCCCGTCACAGAATACGGGAACAGTATGATGCTTTCTGCTTCACCTCTACAACCAAGGGTCAGTTAATGTGGATTCTAGCGTGAATGGGATTCAGATTATTTGAGCATTAAATGGCATTAAAAAAGAAAAAGATCATGATGGCATCTGAAATTCAAGTCCTAGTTGGAAGGTAATTGTTTCACATAGGGACATGAGGTAATTACAGCATTTACAGCTAGGGGCTAGTCATTATTGCCATCCGAATGCAAAATGTCTGTGTTTTTCTCCCACCACCTGAGAAAATTCATGGCCGAATTATCCACTGGTTTTTGACAAACACCAGAATCGTGTGGTAATTAAATTTCTGTCCGAATCCATATCTCTTTGTGAAGTTTTAAAGCAGGAATCAATCCAAAAATTGTTTGAGAAATTGAAAGCAGGAGCAAAGCACTCCATATTCACTCTATCTACACTTTAGCATGATTTTAAACATATTTGCATAGCCTATATCTAAAAATTTATTTTCTCAAAATACACAGGATGCAGTTTGTGGACTGAGGATTTTTTCTCCAGATATCATCATATGGAACAAGCAAGCGCAAGTAAACTCATGAGATTCTCGACTTGTAGGCATATGTGCCAACCCAACGCGTTGACCATGTGAGAAGCAAATTTCCAGTTTTGAAGGATCACAAGTCTCGCTACTCCAATGTGAATTAATTGGCTCCTTAATCACAGAGGAGCCATGGAAATTTTCTTTTACAGACCTCTTCCTGAGAAACAATTACCGTCCATATAGGGCTACAGATGACATGAGATTTTATTTGATAGATTCTATAAATCTATAGATTTATGTACTTGGAAAGACCCTTATCTGGGCCAATTTTCCAACACCCATGTAACTAGATTCATGATGGTCCTTTGCTTAAACAACTGTTGTTTGACAGGTAAATTGAAACCCTAGTGCAAGGAGACTCTAGGAGAGATCTTTCCTGTTGCTGTTTAAAACAAAGGCCCATTAGAAACACAGAGTTGCTGTTTGTTTCCCCAATAGCCTAGGAGAGACGCACACAATCAGCTCTCGTTTTTGTGTTCACAAAAGACAGAAGAGTCTGTTACTCTGTTGAGTGACATTTGAGCTCCCACTATGCCCACATGAGACTGGCTGTTGTATATATTGCACTGGAAAGTTGAATGCCACTGACAGAGACTGCTAAGTTCCATTGGTTGTTCAGATCACAGTTCTTCCCTTGACTTGAAAAATAATAGTTATGAGGGTTATTGTTATGCATATTAAACATAGTTATTATATTTTTGCTAATTTTGTAAATGCATGAATGTTTAAAAATATTTACATAGTGAGTAACCCCCTCTCTTTTTTCTATTCCCAGGCTCTGTGTTTTACATTCCGGGGCCACTGAATTTTGTTGAGGCGGAACATGCCTGCAGACATGAGGGTGCCGATCTAGCGAGAGTTGGTCAGGTCTACTCCTCCTGGAAGTTTCTGGGGCTGGACCACTGTGATGGAGGCTGGCTGCTTGATGGCAGTGTACGATTCCCTATCATCAACCCAAGGGAACATTGTGGAGGGATTACAGAACAGGGCGTTCGTAGCTTTGGGTATCCCAGCAAAAGTTTACGTCTTTATGGGGCTTATTGCTACAGGTAACTGCTGCCATATCAACCTAAAGGGTAGCACTTTACCTCTTACAGGTGAACTACTGTACCATAAGAGGTGGTTCTGTAGGGCTTACTCTTACAGGTAGCCTACCATTCATGTGTGCAGAACACAAGCATATGGGCACCACTACAGGCTCTCTGCAGTGCAGTACTGCAGGTAAGGGAATGTATGAGCAACAATTAGCATTTTAGGTTACAGTTAGCATTTATAGATAATTGTCTGGGTAATATCACAGCTCAGTTTAGAACAGCCCTGCAGAATGTAAATTGCTTTTAAGCTAAAACATATTCTTCTTGGGAAATTTCAATTTCAAGAATGATAGTAACTCCACTTAAACTCCAGCTAAAATTACTGCTAGTTCCATATTCATTTCAAAATGCTAACTCATCTTCAACAACAGACTGTGTTCACATATGCAGTATTGCAGTTTTGTTCACAAGAGCAAAAGCAACAGGTACTAAAAGTTTGGTGGCAGTGTTTATCACACTTAGTGGCTGTGGTGTTCCAGTAAAACATAAGGTCTGAGATGACAATTTACAGCGTAAGCTACTAGCAGCAAGAACAATATATAAACCAAGTCTAACAATTATTCAATTGTTGTATTTATAATAAAATCCATAGGAGATGTCTGCTAGTTTCTGCTATATTTCTGTTAGTATAACATTTGAGCAAGAGACCAGACACATATATCTATCTTACAGCATTGTGTACACAAGTAAGTTGTTACTTTAGTCACTTTATAGATTTCACAATTTTTACAAAAAAATTAAAAGAGTCTTTTTAAAAAAAGAGGGGGAAAAGAACTTTATTAATTTTGTTAGCATTTGTTTTGTTTTGTTTTGTTTTTTTTTTCAAATCCAGAGGAACACAGTGTCCTAAATGATGTATATGTGGCACCATATACCGGATGGTACCCCATAATTAGATTTGTATTTGCTTATTTTAGCACTGTCAAAGAACAAAATTGTAAATATAATTACTAATGACAATACCTAATGTGGATTTATACATATTCAGTTTGTCCTTTGTATCACTTATAAAATACATACAAATGCAGTGTTTCTAAACTATGACAAAAAGCAATCAAGTAAAAACAATTCCCATGAATCCACTTCACAAATGTATAAGACATTACCTAGTGATGCTAGTTAGAATGTTAACCACAGATTATCTAATTCTAGTGTTAATCTAATTCCTTATAACCAAGACTACACATATATTTAAATATTTTTTGTTTATTTGTGATTCAGCCAAACAAGTCTGCCAAATTTAGTGAAATTACATGTGACTGCAAGACAATCTGTAAGCACATTTAAACCTTTTTTTGTTGTTGTGATTGCTTGGAATGTAATTCATTTGATGTTTCTATAGTGATGAAATACACCCTGGTTTCAGGCCATCAAAAACTAAAATGTGATTTTGTTAGTGGTGCTTCTCTGAAATGTATAGTAGTAGTCTGTCTAAAATGGCCATTCCCCAAGAGTGTGCCATAATCCTGAAAAACAGAGCACCATCTTCTCTTAAAAAAAAGATTCGATCTAGACTTGGGTTTAGAACTCACAAACATTTGTGCATTGTATAAAGAATCTACCCTGTTTCACAAAGCTTCACTGACCCAACATTTTGACATACATCAACAAACAAAAGGGATAGGTTTGTGTCTTACCTGACTTGAATGGCAGGGCTTGCAATGCCTTACATGCCTGTGGCAATAGGCAAAAGTTGAAAATGCACCTATTTAATCACACTAGTTTATTTATTAATTATTATTTATTTATTTTACATTAATTCCAATATTCTAATACCAACAGAAAGTATACAAATATTCTTATGTATTACAGAAAACTGTGTCCACAAAAAAAAAAAAAAAAAAAAAAAATGTTGGGTCTTCCATTTTAGTCTATGAATTCCTGAACTTATGTTGAGCCTTGATTGGCAAACAATTCTAAGTAACACAAGACATAGTGAATGATTGGTGATGACTGGTATATTTAGGCACTACAGGGCAATAATGTGAAACAATGAACATGATTCAGACCAGCTGAGGTTAGAGAGCATTTATTTCATTGGTTTATCTTATAATTTACTAAAAAAAGAAAAAAAGGAGCGATAAAAAAGGATGAAATGAAATGTGCTTGGTCCAACAATTTTGCGCTTTTTCATCAAGTGTGCTTATAAAAAATTAGGGTTACAGTTAAATGTGCTTTTATCTTAGAGTTACAAAGCATGTAACTCAGTGTCATGGTGTACACAAAGGGAAATGAAGTAGAAAAGAACTTAGTTAAGGTGGGACAGATTTCCTATATTAACATTGCTGTTATATGAAGAATATGGCGGGGTTGACAAATGAAAGTCTCTAAGGAGGATAAATGAAGGAATGACATGATAAGGAGGGAATGAAAAACAGAACAAAGAAAACATTTGTTTTAAAAGTTCCATTTTATATCCAAATATTCAGGTGTTGTTTTTTCTGTTGTTGTATCTTCTATGACTATTTCCTTGTTCTGACCAGTGGGCCATGTTACCAGTTCTCCATTTGAGTGCGCTGGTCCCACAGTGAGCAAAATACATGAAACAAATATGAAACAATAAGCAATTTGGATTCAATGATCTTAGGCACGTGTATTATAATATTCAAATACTGACTTTTCAAATAATGATGTTACATTACATCAGCAATTTATAGCCCAGCAATTTTTCATAATCTCCCACTATATGTATCATGTATGCATCCAATAAAAATGAATCCCTGTTGTACTATCTAGGTAATATATACTGTAAATGTTGATGTACACTGCATTTTGAAATGTGGGAAATGTTTTACATTGCAATTTAAATGTTCAGTTTATTTTGTGATATTACCTGCTTGACTAATTTGACATGTACTGTACATCACCCCACCATGTTTGGCTTCTAGTAAGTGAGGTGGGGAGGGAACTATATTACAGGGAGCTGCTCGGAAAGGTACCCTCTAAGACATAATTCATTTTCTCACCTGGTGTACAAGTGATTTGAGGCTCCTCCCACTGTCCGTTGATCTGACATGTGATGACAGGGTTCTGTCTCTGGATGAAGCCTGACTCACAGTAGTAGCGCACCTGTGAATTTGCCCTGTATTTCAGTTGCCGCCGTCCAAACATCTTAGCGTGGAGCACAAGAGGGGGCTGGCCACAGAATGCTGATAAAGACAAACCAGTATAGATGATGAAACTTGTCCCTCCACTGGACTGCAGTGCCCCTGCAGAAGGGGATGTACTCACCAATGCCCTTCTTGCAGGTATAGGAGAGCTGGTAGTTACAAGGGATATCACTCCAACGCCCATCATCATACCACACCATGACAACACAATCCTCCCCTGACAGGAAGTAGCTGTCTGGTTGTCCACGATACCAGTTCTCATATAGCTGATTGAGAAAGAGATGGAGAAAGCAGGAACAATCAGAAAGAGAATGAGTCATAAATAAAGAGAAAAGGTAGATTGGATGGCTGCCAGAGAGAGATAAATACAAAATGATCTACAGTATGAAATCAGTAAACTAGACAGATTAATAATATTTTAGATGTTTCACAAGTGCCTGATTTTTATTTAGAAGGCTCTGACAAGTGTGAAATTGACATATTCCTTGTCACTTTTCTTCAACGGAGTTGTAATAACTAGTAATAAAAAATAAATAAAAATAAAATAAAGTATGCAAACTTCGAAAAAAATACCAGACAGTATAGCATCCTTTGGATTACCAATTTCAAAGTTCTTTGATTTGGGACACACAATTTCTAATCTCACCTTCAATTTAGGATGAATAATACTGTTTGAGTTGGAATGCAGATCTAATGAAAAATCTGATATTATTTTGTCATGTTTTCAAAGAAAACCAGACACTGACATTGGTATACTCACCAGTGGGCTTCCATCTGACCAACGGAAATCTCCCTCAATGGTCTTGTCATTGAGACCAGTCCATTGATATTCCCTGTATTTATCTATGGAAAAAGAAAAGCACAGAGACCCCAAATAACCAGCATACACTGACAAAAGGACAAAACAGATTCTAATTCCAGCGAAACACCCGGATGCAGCTTATTCAACAGATACTCACAGGCCCTTACACACTTGACCCTCAATCACTCACATGAATAAAGGAGGTGACGTGTTCAAAGCACTTCAACAATTTGGTGATTCTACAGAGTTGCAGAACAGAATGCAGGAACTCTCAATATTATGTCAACAAACCTCGTCATTTACTGAGTTCCTTTATGTACTGTAGGCAAAACATGCTGAAGCAGTTTGACACACCGCATTTTGACTATACTTTTTGTGTGTACTGGACTCAACCACTTTAAAGACATATAAATCAATCAGTCAAGCTGTGAACAACTGGCATAATTTCCAGTTAACAGTAAAAGGTATGTTTTTCACCACTTTTATACAATGCTGTATTCATTGTTTTCATAGCGCATTCCTACAATTTTTCCAATTCTGCCATGCATCAACTGATCACTTAACCTGATAGTGGCACCTGATGAAAACTATTCTGTGTTTTTTCCAAGTTTAAACCTTTAACATCATACGATAAAGTCAGCCTGATCGGATCAGCAGGAAAGGGCCACTTCTGAGAACTGCTGTTCAGACGTACCATTGATGAACTCCTGTTCCTCAGGTGACATAACAGAGACCAAATGCCCACCACACATACGACAGTGCTGCTCTGCCACCTCCCATTTCTGCCGTTTGGTGAAATATTTGTAACAGAAGCCTTGGAACTTTTGCCAGTCTGGTTCACAGTACTCCAGATCTTTGTAGGGAGAGACAAGAACCATGAAAAGAGAGTAAAAATTAAACAGCATTATGGGATTTTTGATTTTTAAGAATGTAGTCTTAAAGTAGTCTTAAAGGTTTTTCAGTATTGCAGTCTGTCATGAAGACACTGCAGTTAGTTTGATAATTACTCAACAAGTATAATGAGGTGTACAGGTAACTCACCTGTCTGGCAAAAGTCTCCTCCATAGGTTGCTAGACAGAGACACTTAGGACCAGTTCCACTGTCCACACAGGTGCCTCCATTTTCACAAGGGTTCTCCATACATGCATCTAAAAGGCCAACCACAAGTTGTTACAGATGACATGAAATATTGCTAATTTAAATTAAATCCCCTTCAGTGCTCTTAGGTGAAGGACAAAAATTATTTTTTTATCCTTCAAGGTCATACTAACCACAAGATGGTGCTACTATGCAGGACAAAGCCTTGTAAAGTTCAAAGAACATGCTAGCTCTAAAACATGGGGCTCTATTTGGTTCTATTGTAGCAACACCAGTAACACTGCCTGTTTTTTCTCTAATTGTTCTGTTATTGTTTTCTTGTCATCATGTCCCCACTAAACCAACTCCTACAGTATGCATGATTGAAACTATTTCATGTGATGGGGGTTGCACACACTTCTGATTAATTTTCTTTCTACCTTTATCTGCCTGCAATGTAGTTCTTGAAAAACGTACTAATCGGTTGCTACAGACTAGTGCATGTCAGTTACCAAGTTTCCAATTATTTAAAAGAGATGTGTTGGATGGCGTGTGTGGAATGAGACTGTGCCTCCCTCTGGGAACACATGGTATGTTACTATAAGTATGGTATGGTAAGTAAATTAAAAACCCAATAAATGGTGCGATCACAAACATCTAGCCAGGTAGAAGGCCCTGAGTTTTTGTGAGATTGTGGTTAAAAGCAGCAAAACTGCCTAAAATAATAATCTGAAAGTATTCAGGATGGAATAATAATGTAGTTTGAGAAAACAAGAATGCAGTCAGCATAAAGCAAGCCTTCCTGGTCTCCAGTCAAGGTTTAAACAAAATGGATGCCTTGCAGTCTGAAAGTCTAAAGGAATAATTCAGCCAAAATATAAAATGTTGTCATAATTTATGATTTATGACGTTACAAACCTGTATGACGTTCTTTCTTATGTGGAACACAAAAGCAGATGTTTTAATGAATATTGCAGGTGCACATGAGACGTTTATTCACAGTAGCTCACGTGTTCACGTGAAAACTGTAGCACTAGTGTTAAGCACAATGCAAGTTCTTGCATGAACACACGTGCCAGTGTAAACAAGCTTCTCTAATGCACTCATAAACACACAACACACCACAAATTTTTACTCAGTGTGCCTTAAATTTCAGATTGTTTCACACCAAAATTTATTGAATGCCTTAAGAAGACTCGGAAAATGACGTACACGTCGCATAAACTAATTTATTATCATTTTAGGACTCTTTTTAAGTTTTAAAGTCAGACTATCCACTGCAATTGTATTGAAAAGAAGGGCTGTGATATTCATTAAAGGCATCTCCTTTTGTGTTCCACATAACAAAGAAAAGTTATTGGGTTTGAATCAAGAAAATTATGACAGAATGTATTTTTTGGGTGAGTTACTCTTTTAATATAAACCATGATATTGTTGACTCACATACAATGATTAGTTTACCTAAATTGTTGCCTGTTCTTACCAACACTCTCTGTGTTGGCCTGGGATGCAGAGTGACAGGCTCAGATGGGGTTTTTGTTTCAAAATCATCTTCCATATTTTCAGGGTCTTCTTTTATAGTTATAAGGTCATAATCTTCATTCTTTTCATTACCAGTTGATGTGGTGGATGTCTTTTGAGCTTGGTCTGGCTGCTCAGTGGTGGGGGCATTAGTAGAATCAGATTCACCAAAGGTTTTGATGTTATCAGTAGTAAATGGAGCCTCTCCACTGAATTCTACATCAGCCCGGAACTCCCCTGGCTTTGTAGGAGAAGGCGCAGTGTGCCAGCTGGGTGTTTTGGTCACATCAGGCAGCAATGTGACCTCCAAAGCTGTAGGGGGGTCCACAGTACTTGCTTGCTTTTTCTCATGATCATTGTCTTGTATATCTGTAGGGCTGGAGGGTGTAATGGTGGCCATATTTGAGTATGGGTGCTTAGTAACTGAAGACCAGTTACTTGACAGCTCTCCTCCTGAGGACTCATCCTCATAACTACCATCCAAGCTAAAAGTTACAGTGGAATTATTAAGCTCTGTGGATGTGGTATAAACGTGATTAGGTTCCTCTCCAAGCCCTTCCTGCTTAACCTTCTCCAGATATTCCTCTACAATGCCCAGGCCAGACTGGGTGCTGCTTTCATGGAAGAATCTTTCAGTCTCCCGTGGAGAAATTATTTCTTCCTGTAGAGGCTGACGTGTGGATGGGGTGCCCAACAGGTGAGGCATAGGGGTGGTCAACAGTGTTACAGGCAGGACATCATCATGTTCACCGGAGCCTTCAGATGATTCTGTTTCTTTCACGCTGCCAAGTGTTATGCTCGTAGTCAAGTGATCACTGACATAATCAACTGCACCAAGAGATACAGGAACAGTCTCAGCCGAGATCTCTCCAACATGATGGTCTTCAGAAGTGTTCTGATATATAACACTAGAGTCTTCAAATCTGGATTTAAAACCTGCCAGTGAACAAATAAAACAACAATTGTCATCGAGGGATAAATCAAAAGGTACACCATTATTAGGGGGTAAAAACTCTTTAACCATTAAATGCATACCTCAGATCTTTAATGACCCTGGACCTCATTCCACCCCCTACCTCATCCATTTTTTGGAGTTATACCCCACTTTTTTAGTATTCTCTTTCTCTTACAATCTTGAATCATCTAACAATAAAAAAAATAAATAAATAAAATGCTAAAAATTTAAATAAAATAAAATAAAAAAAAGTACTTTTTCTAATTGTTTAATTACCAAAAGTGTATAGGGTCTTTAGTGGCCCTATCACTGTGTAATAGTGTCACAATATATATTTCCACTTCTATTATTATTTCTTTATTATTGTTTCATATATATATATATATATATATATATATATATATATATATATATATATATATATATATAGATAGATAGATAGATAGATAGATAGATATATATATTAATTTACTAGGGGTGCACCGATCAAAATCGGCCGATATTTGTCTTAAATCCGTGATCGGCCGATTGTGCCTAGATTTAGGGCCGATCTTTTTTGCAGCATGCAGGGAATCACACATACACTGCTCCTCTAATTAATGAGCGCTTGCTCAGCCCTTGAAGCATGACAGGGTGAGCTTTGTATGGTGAGTATATACACAAAGCATAATGTTTTAAATTTACACCCAATATAAAAAAAATATATAATATAAAAAATTTGAAATATTTACGCTGATAAATAAGGCGAAAACGCATCATCACAGTCTGTTAAAAAGGTCTATTATAACAGGTAAATGGCATAAAGAACTAAAAATAAAAAGTCCTGTATTTTAAACCTTCTTTTAACAACTTAAATATTTAAAAGATTGTTTCACTTTCATGGTAATTATGAATGAAAGACATTACAAACAACATCTCTTTTTACGAGAAAATAATGCTTAGACTTCATAGTTTTACACTTGTGCTCGTCATCTAATGATGTGAGAGACTTCAGAAGACACAAGGATGTTTCCGGTAAGGGAACATAGTGAGCAACAATGCTCCCTGATTTTTTCAGTGCATTGTGGGATTTTTTAGGGAGCGAACATAAACTGCAGTACAAAGAGTGTGTTAAACTTCGTGCTGCTGCTGCAACCCTGGCCACGAAGCCTTCGCAGCCCGAAAAGTCTTCTGCCCCGAAACAAAGCGCGTTGCAAGCTTAATTTACCATCTCACATATGGTTTTGACTTACAACTGAACATTTAGCCCACTTCATAGAAAATACAGAGATGTATATCATGTATTGCCATTCAGCCTAAAAATACTAAGATATGATTTTTGTCCATATCGCCTAGCCCTAGTATCCCATATGCTCGTACATGTACTGTACATGTTATACAAGTTATTTGTTTCAGTGATTGACATTTTACATTGCTCTTTGACAAAAAAGCAACATGGAAGTAAACTATAGCAAGTACAATATATGAACAGTCTGAGATAGATACTGCCATTTGCGTGTACTACTGAAATTCTGTAAATTGTACGTCTGTACCGATACTGGTATAGGAATCGGGTCCAATACAGCGCTCATGTACTTAAAAATGCCCAGATACCATCTGACGTAAGAATGTTATTACGTAAACATTCAGCGCACAAATTCAAATCACGTCATGTCCTGGTAAGATTATTTAGCAGCAAAAGCTGCAATATAATTAGATAAATATATAGTTTTCATGTGCAGTGTTTTAAATGTGAATGTGTGGAGCCGGTGTTGTGCAGGCATACACAAAGTGCTCATACCTTTTAGAGATACTTGACTCATACACGGAAAAACACCAGCATGAGCATTGCACACTCTGTTTGTAGCAGATGACAGCAGGAAGAGGCACATGCACACTACATATTTATTTATTTAAATAGCAGCCTTTTGCAGTTTAATAATCACTCTGAGTCACACAGCGACCAGCTTTTCCAGAGTGGGAAGCACCATCATAAGGTCAGAACTCCTTGGTCATAACAACACTGAAACACTTCAAAAAGCTCCGCCAAAATAAAAGCTCAATTTAATTAAGGGAAAAAGGTATGACAGAAATAGATCACTACTGTATAGTCAGTGCTGGGTGGGAAACTTGCAATTACAGTGCATGGCCAAAGTTTATAATTCAAAACAACGAGACATCAAGTTAATTTTAAGTGCATAAAACAATAGCAACATTAAGAACATTAATGGCCATAAAATCAACAGCAACTTTGCAGGTCAAAGCTTTCATCTAAAAACACTGAAACACATTTAACCCTTACTGCTTACTGATAGTCCATCACCTATTCCAAAGCTGAGGTGCAAGATATTATCTTTTGAACAGCAAGAATATTCCAAAAGAGCAGAATATTTTAAAACTGCAGTGTTCCACTGAGCCACACAAGGAACAGCTGTGTCAAGTTTTATGTCAAGTTTCATGGAGTGGTCTCCAGTGCATCAGCAGCTAGGGTTGCCACCCATCCCGTAAAATATGGGATCGTCCCGTTTTTTGTTTTTTTCCTCCCCTTTTTCTTCCCAATTTGGAATGCTCAATTCCCAATGAGCTCTAGGTCCTTGTGGTGGCATAGTGACTCACCTCAGGAGGACAAATCTCAGTTGCCTCCGCGTCTGAGATCGTCAGTCCGCGCAGCTTATCACGTGGCTTATTGAGCGCGTTACCACGGAGACATAGCGCGTGTGGAGGCTTCACACTATTCTCTGCGGCATCCACGCCCAACTCACCACGCGCCCCACCAAGAGCGAACCACGTTATAGCCATGAGAAGGTTACCCCATATGACTCTACCCTCCTTAGCAACCCAGCCAATTTGGTTGCTTAGGAGACCTGGCAGGAGTCACTCAGCATGCCCTGGATTCGAACTTGTGACTCCAGAGGTGGTAGTCAGCGCCTTTACTCGCTGAGCTACCCAGGCCCAATCATCCCGTTATTAAAAATGAAAAGTCGTGTCCCGTATTGAATCAATTGTGCTGTGAGGTTCTGTATAAAATCACTGCATTTGATAAAAATAATACAATATCATGTTGAAAATAAATTGTTATACTTTCATTTGATTAAAGTTTTAAATGAATTTATTTATTTAAACACCATTTTGATGATAAAATTGAAATAAATTGTTAATATGGAATTAAAATAAAGAAACAGGGATCAGACTCAGTATCGGCGAGTACCAAAAAAGAAAGTATCGGTACTCGTTCTAAAAAAAAAAAATGGTATCGGGACATCCCTACAATTAAGAATCAATAAGTGCCTGAGAATATACATACGTGTTACTTATGTGCAGCTTATGTGTTAAGTGGGGCTCAATATGCATTCGACAGTCAGTTGAGTCTCACGGGGTTGGAAGAACATGAGGGCAGGGAAATGATGATATAATATGAATTAAAGGATGAACTATCACTTAAAGGACACTTGGAAACCTTTTTCTAGTAATTATTACAGTGGAAAAACATGAACAATGTCACACAGTCCCAAATTATATATAATGTTTATTTATACACTGAAGCAAGATCATGCTTTATTCATGCCTTTAGTCGTTATTTCACAGCTTTTTGCATCTTGCGTGAATTTAGTTCAGTGTAGTTCCAGCACCGTGAGTGTCGAAAGAATTTAGATAATTAGATCTGTACACTAAGGGTACATTGCACCTTATCTCTGTGTTTGGAAGCTTGTTGTCCATAAGACAAAGCCGCCCACATCTGTCAAACACACAGAGGTGAAGACAGTTTCAGGTTGGATATTCGACGGATATTCGCGCTGTCAAACCTCAATAGCTTTCAAAACAGCTGAGCCACAGACTCCAAATAAGTGTCAAGATGTTGGAAAAATGGCACACAACATTGCACAGGCCTTATTTTAACAATTCAGACATTGGGGCCTGGGTAGCTCAGCGAGTATTGACGCTGACTACCACCCCTGGAGTCGTGAGTTTGAATCCACAGTGTGCTGAGTGACTCCAGCCAGGTCTCCAAAGCAACCAAATTGGCCCGGTTGCTAGGGAGGGTAGAGTCATATGGGGTAACCTCCTTGTGGTCGCGATTAGTGGTTCTCGCTTCATTGTGAAGTGGAAGTTGTGGTAAATGTGGTAAGTTGTGCGTGGATCACGGAGATTAGCATGAGCCTCCACATGCAGTCTCTGTGGTGTCATGCACAACAAGCCATGTGATAAAATGCGCAGATTGGTGGTCTCAGAATCAGAGGCAACTGAGACTTCTCCTCTGCCACCTGGATTGAGGTGAGTAACCGCGCCACCACAAGGACCTATGATGTAGTGGGAATTGAGCATTCCAAAGTGGGAGAAAAGGGATAAAAAAAATTAAAAAAAACAATTCAGACATGAATTCGCTTTCCAAACCTAATAAGCATGTGAAAATGTGAGCAGCATTCCGTATTCCTAGTTGAATTAGTTAGGGAGCGTAAACAAAGTACAAACTTTTTTACATTCGAATTTCAATAGCTCCTTGGCCATGTGACCTACTGACCTCAAACAAGGGTAAGAATATCCACTGACTACCCTTTTATATTGCACACGCTTTAGTTTGTCCATTTTCATCTCACACAGTTTGACATGATTTTTTTTAACTTTCTAATTTCAATAACTCCTTGGTCATGTGACCTACTGACCTCAAACAAGGGTCAGAATGTTAATTGAAACACTTCTATATTGCACACCCTTTAGTGTTACCATTATTTATTTTTATGTAGTTGTGTGGGACAAACATATGTTCAGTTCATGCCTATGATTTAAAAGTTCAACAAAGCCAACAACTGCTCCATGTGTGCCTCTGATAAAGAATCTTGAAGTGGCCAAAATCTGACAGTGGACATTCTGACCCTTGTTTGAGGTGAGTAGGTCACATGACAGAGGAGCTATTGAAATTCTAAATGTAAAAAAAAATATCATGTAAATTAATGTGAGATGAAAATTGAAAAACTAAAGGGTGTGCAATACAGAAGAGTAGTCAGAGGATATTCTGAACCTTGTTTGAGGTCAGCAGGTCACATGACCAAGGAGTTATTTAAATTAGAATGTTAAAAAAATTCATGTAAAATCATATGAGATGAAAATGGAAAAACTAAAAGGTGTGCAAAAAAAAAGTCAATTTTTTCCAAAAAGTTACTCAAGTAAATGTTATGGAGTAAATATAGCACGTTACTACCCACCTCTGGACCCGAGGTATGTAATAATTTTTGGCAAAAACCCAATGCATTTAAGGGTTCATTATTATTCACCCAAAAACTAAAATTCTGTCGCAGTTAACTCATGCTCATGTCATTCTGAATCCCCATGACTTTCTTATGCAGAACAAAAAACGAGAACATTTCATGAATTTCCCTGTGAATTTCCTTTCGTGTTCCGCAGAAGAAAGAAAGACATACGAGTTTGGACTACCTGGTCTCATAAACACGTTACTATACCTACATTTTTGCCAAATTATGTTTACATGGCTCATTGTACGTATCATGGCACTTTCCTGGTAAAATAAGCACTCGAAGCACTTAATTTCAACATTTCATTTCCTTTCACACAAATCATGAGTAAAACAACAGATTATCAGTTCATTAACACTTTTTGCTCTGTTCTTCACACAATGCTGCTTTATGACTTTAAAAACACTAACTATAGTGTATAACTTGTGATGCAATACATTTTAAAGTTTGCATTACATAACCAACTACATTTATAAGCTTGTTCATGTGCAATCAATTTCCACAGTGGCTCAACTGACAGAGCGTTGCACTTGCAATGTAACAGTAACAGACCATATAACGACTCCTGAAGAGGAGTAAACAGAGTTGATGTGAGCTGAAAGTGTCATAGACGCAACTCAAAATCATGTGGTTGCTTCAGTAATTGAGTTTTTCATCTCACATTTGCTTTTTTTGACACTATCAATTAAGTTTAGGTTTAAGGTTTTGGTTAGGGAGGTAGGTTTTGTTGATTTAAAACCCGATAGAACATTAACCTTAAAAACATCATCTGTTTGAGAGAAAATTTAACTTGCTTTTAGCTCCACTCAGTGGGCATTTTATCTCTGAACTGCAGCGATACGTGTAAGGAGCCATGTTATATCAACAAAACATGTTTCACTTCTTTTTTTTTTTCATGAGATTAGGCTTGGTTTGGAATGACATGACAGTGAAAAAATTCTGACAGAATTTTTATTTTTGGGTGAACCATCCCTTTAACAAATGTATTATGGCAACTTACTCTTAATGTACCTGTACTCATATTGACTGTTATTAGAAACCACACCCAGGCTACTTACTCAGACTAGTCTTGTTCGGATCTGTCAATGAGAAGGTTTCTGTAGTTGTCTCAGATGTAAATGCTCCATATGTCTCCGATTTATCCGCGGTGACCAGACGTTCTGTCACTTCTGTAAACAAAAGGGTCAAATCTTCACCTGAACCCTCTAAAGATGCAGTATTGGATGGGCTAACTAAGGTGGACTGAGTTGTGTGATATAGACCCAGGTCTTCATCTGGCTCTGGAGTTTCTGTAATATTCTCTGCAATACTCCCACCCTCAGGAAGGTATGTTGAGGGACCTGGTTGGACAGTAGGTGCCTGAGTTGTTGTCTCATTGCTTGGATCATATTCCAATGTAGTAACCTCAGTGGTCATGGAGATCTCACTATGCTTATGATCTTCATCGTTATCCTCCAGGTTGGTGTCAGGCATGGGCTGGAAATGTTTGGACCCATCCATCTCTTCTAATTCAGAAGATGGTTCCTCTTTTGCTTCAGGCTGAGCCTTTGTAGGTGGGATGTAGTCAGTAGGCTCTTCTGGCTCTAAGTTGGTGTCTGGTATGTGTTGGTAATGCTCATGATTGCTGCCTGTCACATCATCACTTGTTGAAGCTTGCAATACATTTGATTCTCCCTTTGACATGGAATGGTTGTGATTTGGCTCTATATAAATCTCTGGAACAAACTCAGCATTAATGGGATGGCTCATCTCTTTTTGCCTGGTGACCTGAGTGGATTCAAATTCTCTGTCTGTGCTGGTTGGGATGGTGAGATCACTATTGGTGCTAGCAGTGACATCATCCTGAGGGTATGGGGTCTGATTGTGTTCCCCTAGTTTTAAAGTAGTCTGTTTGCTGTAAATGGAAAAGGACTCAACAGCACCCCGAGCCTCATTTTCTGACTGCCGAGTGATCTGATCCATACTGTACTCCTCCTGGGGGTCAACTAAAGTCACAATATGATGGTCGATGTCTTCTGGCTCTGCTGCCATATGATCTATAGAAGGGACTGTCTGAGAGTTGCTGTTAGCTGCAGAGGAAAAGTATAAGAGACACGTTTATCCAAGTGTTACTGATGCGGTTTGTCAACACAGTTAGTTGTATTGGAACTTCATAACAACACAATAGTAAAACTCTATACTCCCATCTCATGCAGCATAAAACTTTTTTAACCAAAATCGGGTCTCTTAGACTATGATCTGATGTGTTTGGCCTAACTATGCATACGTTCAGAGAAAATAGAGTGAGACCACATTTAATAATCCACATTTGGCTGGACAATCAAAAATTTCAAGCCATTATTCTATTATATAATAGACTACATTAAGTATAAAAAAATGTAAGGTTGAAAACACATCTTTAAATACCTCTGAAGCAGTAGGCATCATGAAGAGAATGTGGCTCAGGGAAGCCTGTCTGATTGCTGAAACGATAGACAGTCTTGACACCAGGTTCAGAGCCTCCGCAACGTTCACGAGGGGTCACTATGGGGTAGCGAACACTTCCATCAGCTAGCCAGCCTGGACTGCAATGGTTCAGACCATCATTCCATGCAGCATATAGCTGGCCTGTTGTGGCTAGCTGAGCTCCCTGCTGCTCACAGTACTCTTGAGCTTCTGACAGGCTGAAGCGCTGTGGTGTCGACCCATGGAAAACCTCCCCTGAAACAGATTTTTTTTCAATGAATAGACAACCAATTGACTGCTTTTGGAAGACTTACATTTTCCACAAAAACCATGGCCTTAGTGTTATATTCTATCTGCCCCAAACCCATTTTGAGAGACAGAACTTTAAAGTTTTTTCAGACACAGATAAAACTTAGACCTATATACAGTATGAATATTAAATATTAGACCCATCCTTTTGAAAAACAGCCACACAAGAGCATAAAGTGTCCTTCACTGACTTGGTGTATGAGCTAATTTAATTAATTTTCTACCAAAATAGGACCTTATAAAACTGGGGTTATGAAATCCCAACCATCAAAGGATGAACAAAATAATGTTGTCAGTAACAAAATGTATTAAAAGAAAATGAAATACTGACCAAAACCAGGTTAGAAATGTGGATCATACAATGCATAAGTATATAATTTGACTGGTTGCAAATGTGTTGTTATAATATCAGCGATATTGAGACTAAATAAGTGGTTTACCATAGATGTTTTCCACATAGCAATACACATCATAGAGCTCATCAGTATCCATCACGCCATAGTTTCTAACCCCTGGTAATCCATCCATGTCTCCAAAACAGCCTTCACGAGGCATTTGGATTGGGTATCTGAGAAGGCATTACATTGAAATGAATAATCAAGATACTATTTTTTTTGTGTTTGTCATTAGTTGAAACCAACTAGGCTGATCTGTATTGTTTCATTATGACTTCATCTGTTTTGAGCAACATCTTATGCAAGTATTATGCTTCACAGGATGGCTTAGCTGGTTATTTGATGTGTCAGTCCACTCACCTCACAGAGCGATCTGAAAGCCAGCCAGCATCACACTGCTCATAGCCACTGTGATATGCAGCCAGCAGCTGCTCTGGAGAAGCTATCTGAGCTCCAATGTCCTCACATGCAACCTTGGCCTCATCAAAAGTGAAGGCATAGCGACTGGAGGTATGGCGATAGAGGAAGACGACACCTAAGAACAAGCAGTGAATCAGTGCTCTCTAATATCAATACATATCAATGCTTTTGAACTTTTAGTAAGTGTTATTTACAATTTTCTTGTCAGAAAAAAATCTATCCTAATTTTATTTATATAAACATTATTAAAATAACCCCAAATCTACATGATGAATGAATCATGAAATAATTAATCTTGCTTTTTATGTTTGTGTACAGGATAAATTACTATATTGTAACATTTATCATTAGTTATTATTCATTACAATTTAATAAGATAATTTGTTGAAAGGTTAAGATTACTTGAAATCTCAGGGTTCAAGTAAATATTTTATATCACAGGGGTTCAGCTGACCTAAAAGTTTGGGAACCCCTGACTTTGGCTTCAGCTTCAAAGCCATGTTAATAGCCCTTGGTCAGGATAATTAAACCAAATTACATTTTTGGTTAATGAAACCAAGGCTGTGAGGGATATTTGTACAGTCTATTCAATGTACTTTGGTGTTAATCATTCAGTTAATGAAATAAAAAATACACTATGGCAAATAAATTCAAGGGGACAAAAATCTCTGGAAAACATGGGTTGGAATATAGACATGAGCTGCATCCGAATCGCATACTGTCAAAGTATGTACTGCTTTTTGATGAGGGATGCACTTTTTGGGTAGTAAAACAGTATGTTCTTAAGGTATGCAGGTGAGTAGTACGAATAGATTCTGGACATACTTAATTCGGGAACGTGAGCATTGTCCCATGACCTGAATATATGACGTAATAACAACCGCAAAAATAATGTACTCTTGTTTTTCTTAAACAAGCACCATTTAAGCACATGGAACAACTTTCTTGGTATATATATATAGCACTTACAGTTGAGAAGAACTGCCCGACTTGCGGTTTTCCATTGTTTTTTAAAGCTCCCGGGCATTATGGGATAGTAAAGTGTCCAATCGATATTCCCTTCAGAAACTCGCCTTAATAGTAGGTCTTCTGGGTATTTCTTGCTTACAGTTTTATGAATACTGAGAATTCAACATACTGTACAACTCCATTGGCATACTGTATTTGGCATACTACATAAAGGTGAGTATGCATATTCGAACGCAGCGATTATCTAGAACATTTACTTTACAACAACACCCAACGAACGGACTGTACGTCTATCCCTCTCAGCCTCATTTTCAATTACTAAAAATGTTATATGGCATCTCACCTAACTAAAGTCTTTTATTTTAAGTTAAAATCTAAAGTTGTCACAGACAGTGGCTTTAAAATAAAATCACCTTTTACTTTGACCTGGGCCTGGTCATGAGCGTCCTCCAAGCCATGCTGGACCTCGCAGCGGTAGAAGCCTGTATCGTTGTGTATCAGGTCATCCAGTCTGAGGGTGAGATCAACTGAAGAGGCAGCATAGTTCAGAAGTGACGCCCTGCCTTTATACAGCTCACTCACCTTTACCCGCTCCCCACGGGCCACTAGGATCTCTGTCTCTTGGTTAGACGAAAGAAAGCTCCATTTGACTCGTGGGTGGGTAAGTACCACATGCCGTCCCAGAGAGAGAGGCCGGGACAGAGTCACCAGGCAGGGCAGAGTCAGGGAGCCTCCCAAAATGGCAGACACAGGGGAGCTATCAGGAATGGTCACTTGTAGTGTAGTCTCATCTGAAGACAAATGAATAAATGAGATACTAATTAGTAGAACGCTTAAAGCTTGAGTTCACTATGAGGTTTCCAATTTGCAAAGCTTTTAAAGAAATTCTAGTGTGCATTTACATTACTGGCTTTGCATTACTGGAAAGCAATTGAAGAGATATGACCCATTTTTGCTGACACTCAGTGGCTGAAATGACTGATATTCACTCTGACCTGCTATTCAGTGCAGCCTACAAGGCCATTCAAAATGGTCTCCAGTGTGAATGTTTCATTTGAGCTTTAAGAGGTGCATTTGACCTTAAGTGTTATTTATCATTAATCATGTTCTGTGTGTTGTATGGTAGAGGTGAGACAAACCTGCAGCAGAACATTGGACGGCAGAAGATGACAGGACAAAGAGACAGATGGCACGCAGCAGTAGATGCAGGCACATCGCTGATCTAAGACAGAAGTGGGACAGTAAAAAAAACACGCATTGCAAAGTCGAATGGGTACTGTGAAAAGTGTAATGTCATTTTACAAGGAAGAAAAAAAAAAGAATTGACTTCAGTGAGACACTAGAAAAGACATTGTCTAAGGATAGAAATGAAAGGAGCAAACATATTTCTTTGTTATACAGTAATTTATATAATTTAACTACATTCTGTTCAAGTGCAAGCTCATGGAAATTCATGGGGGAAATGGCATACTGCCTTGTGTGAGAAAGCGAGAAAATTAAAAAGTTATTTGTGCCTTTGCTGTTGCCAGATTGCTTGAATTATCATACACATTGGAAGTTTGACATAAGAGCCTTTTGAACTAAATTCTAAATTTAGTTCTAATTTTAATAGTTATCGCAATAGCATTATGCATTTTGTAATCTGTTCAAATAAGGAAAAGCATTTGTTTAAAAGCATGAGACTGAACAGAACAAAACGGCTTTCCTGCAGTTCTTAACGTTCCACAAAGACATCAAATAGCACATTAAACATTTTCACAGCAAACCCACAGTACATCTTTTTAGAGGATTTGTTTATTCTATACACAAGGAAACTCTGCAAACTTAGAATTTGTCCAAGTAATATTTTATTTGTTTTATTTAGCCTTGAAGGCAAGTTTATTGTGGCTTTACATTTTCACGAGCCTTTTTTTTATTACAGAGGTTAGTTGAGGGCTTGCTGAGAAGAGGATTTGGCAACCCTGTGCTATGTCCAGCTGGCATGATTCAGATCTTTGGAGCCTTTGGGAGCTCTTGTATGTGCTCAGAATTCTGACGATTGACCAAACAGACTAGCTATCCTTTTCAAGACACGAGCATCTCTTTACCAGCACATCCATGTCCACTAATGTCATCTTTATGCACCTGTCTCTATGCAGCCCTTAAACCAGAGAGCACAATATAGGCTGTGTTAAGCAAAACAGAAAGGGAATGTTTTTAAAGGGTAAATGGTTTCTGAGTAACAGGCTGAAAAAAATAAATAAAGGGCCACCTGCACGATCCACTGAAATACTCTTTGTAAAGACTGAATGAATTGCATAGTAATACATTGAAAAAAGAGCCAGAAATAGCAAACTAGACATAACATTGGTGCACAGACATTTGCAGTAACTTTGACAAATGTTAAATATCCCTGAGACATTTAGAAAACCCAACAAAATAGATTAAGTTTCAGCAGTACTTTTACTTGTTACATTTCCACATTGGACTGCAATCACAATTTAAATGAAGTGGAAGGTAATGAGCTTATTACATCAATTTAACGTGATAACATATCATTGAGTTGAAATTATTTTAACGACAGGATGTTTACGAAGATGTCTATCTAAAATAAGCAGTCATTTAAGTAGCTAATTGTTACTGTTCTCTGTATACATTAAATCTTTTTCAATGAACCAGATGTGAAATTAAAGACTCCATTTTTGGAAAAATAGCATGTGTAAAGTTATCTAATAGAGCTGTTGATTCTCGGTGGGCTGGCGGAAAACTCAGAAATGTCGACTTGTTTGAAGATGGAAGAGAAATCTTTAATCTCTTCACTTCTGTAGGCAAACGGATGAAGATGCGGATTGCTCGGCGGTCTCCTTCGGATCCGTTAGAGTGTTCGGTTGAACACAGAGTAATCTCAACTCGTCCAGCGAGATGGAGATTGTATGGCCACAGTTTCAAGTCGGACGTTACTTCCTTGTGCCACGAGGTTGCACCTGAGAGCAGCGATGAGCTGCGTCTACACACTGCAAACAAAGTTACTGGAAGCAAATCCCGGAAGCATTTCAGAGGTATTTCAACTACTGATGATGTCATGTTTGAGGGACGTTCTGTTGTGTGCCTCATCCAATTGGAGTTGAGAGTTCGATCCTTTAGTGAGCAAGGCTTCATGGGATTTGTAGTCTGTTTTGGACTCCCTTTGTTTGATTTTGGCACGATTTTTATCAGTATAATTTACGACTTGGAATGTGGGGGCTTGAGTTAGGTTTTTACGACTGTGTTAGGCCTGCCTTTGTCTTCTATCTGAATACATGAGGCCCAACAGAGCTCAGGCTGATGGAATGGAAATTTACAGATGCTATTTTAGTTTTAATCAACAGAGAGACATGGATATGCAATGGAACAGGCATTTTGGTCTGCTGAATAATGAATCTGTTTACTACTGCTTTGGGTATGTGGACAGGAAGATTGCAATACCAAATTCAGAAATTCCAGATGGATGGATGGATGGGTTTAGAGGTATATTTAAATATGAGGACGCACAAGACTACATGTAAAATATCAACTAATATGACGTTAAAATCTGTTATCAATGACTTCATGCCTTGTTTTATTAGTAGAATTCACGCAAGATAAGTAAAAGAAGCTGTTTTAACTACTTGATGATGATTTAAAGTAATTTATATATACAGTAGATAATGTGTAATTTGTATTGTTTACCTTTTGAACTCATAACACTAATACAGGTGCATCTCAATAAATTAGAATGTCGTGGAAAAGTTCATTTATTTCAGTAATTCAACTCAAATTGTGAAACTCGTGTATTAAATATATTCAGTGCACACAGACTGAAGTAGTTTAAGTCTTTGGTTCTTTTAATTGTGATGATTTTGGCTCACATTTAACAAAAACCCACCAATTCACTATCTCAACAAATTAGAATACATCATAAGACCAATAAAAAAAAACATTTTTAGTGAATTGTTGGCCTTCTGGAAAGTATGTTCATTTACTGTATATGTACTCAATACTTGGTAGGGGCTCCTTTTGCTTTAATTACTGCCTCAATTCAGCGTGGCATGGAGGTGATCAGTTTGTGGCACTGCTGAGGTGGTATGGAAGCCCAGGTTTCTTTGACAGTGGCCTTCAGCTCATCTGCATTTTTTTTGGTCTCTTGTTTCTCATTTTCCTCTTGACAATACCCCATAGATTCTCTGTGGGGTTCAGGTCTGGTGAGTTTGCTGGCCAGTCAAGCACACCAACACCATGGTCATTTAACCAACTTTTGGTGCTTTTGGCAGTGTGGGCAGGTGCCAAATCCTGCTGGAAAATGAAATCAGCATCTTTAAAAAGCTGGTCAGCAGAAGGAAGCATGAAGTGCTCCAAAATTTCTTGGTAAACGGGTGCAGTGACTTTGGTTTTCAAAAAACACAATGGACCAACACCAGCAGATGACATTGCACCCCAAATCATCACAGACTGTGGAAACTTAACACTGGACTTCAAGCAACTTGGGCTATGAGCTTCTCCACCCTTCCTCCAGACTCTAGGACCTTGGTTTCCAAATGAAATACAAAACTTGCTCTCATCTGAAAAGAGGACTTTAGCCCAGGTAAGACGCCTCTGATGTTGTCTGTGGTTCAGGAGTGGCTTAACAAGAGGAATACAACAACTGTAGCCAAATTCCTTGACACGTCTGTGTGTGGTGGCTCTTGATGCCTTGACCCCAGCCTCAGTCCATTCCTTGTGAAGTTCACCCAAATTCTTGAATCGATTTTGCTTGACAATCCTCATAAGGCTGCGGTTCTCTCGGTTGGTTGTGCATCTTTTTCTTCCACACTTTTTCCTTCCACTCAACTTTCTGTTAACATGCTTGGATACAGCACTCTGTGAACAGCCAGCTTCTTTGGCAATGAATGTTTGTGGCTTACCCTCCTTGTGAAGGGTGTCAATGATTGTCTTCTGGACAACTGTCAGATCAGCAGTCTTCCCCATGATTGTGTAGCCTAGTGAACCAAACTGAGAGACCATTTTGAAGGCTCAGGAAACCTTTGCAGGTGTTTTGAGTTGATTAGCTGATTGGCATGTCACCATATTCTAATTTTTTGAGATAGTGAATTGGTGGGTTTTTGTTAAATGTGAGCCAAAATCATCACAATTAAAAGAAACAAAACTTAAACTACTTCAATCTGTGTGCATTGAATTTATTTAATACATGAGTTTCACAATTTGAGTTGAATTACTGAAATAAATGAACTTTTCCATGACATTCTAATTTATTGAGATGCACCTGTATGCTAACATGCTATACACGGCCATAATATGCACTGATTACACTGTTATTGTAATTCATAATGACACTGCTGCAAAGATGGGTGTTTAAAAGAGTGATAAAGGTCATATTACAGGCAAAAGCATGGTGATAGGCAGGGTTGGGAGGGTTACTTTTGAAGTGTATTCCACTACAGATTACAGAAATACATGCTGTAAAATGTAATTTGTAACGTATTCTGTTAGAATACTCAAGGTCAGTAACGTATTCTAAATACTTTGGATTACTTCTTCAGCACTGGTAAATTTTTTCACTTGTTTTGACTATAAAAATTCTGCCAGTACAGTAAGACAAAATAAACATGTTAAAAATACATTCTCTAAAAAAACCTAAATATCTTACGCAGTGTTGTTTCAAAAACAAGATAAATCAAACTGATCTTGTTTTAAGGATTTTTAGATCTTTTTACAGGAAAACAATACAAAAATTATTATCAAGAATACGATTTTTGCCCTAATATCAAAGGTCTTACTAGAAAAAAAGAAATTATTATCCAACGTGAATTTTCTTGATAAAAAATATGATCGTGCCTGGTAACATATACATGTAAAATGGTTAGAAATAGCATAAAGCTGACAATTTACACAAGGTTTATTTCTATTTCTTCTGCTCCAAACTTACTTCAAACTTACTTCTCTGTCTGCTCGTATGAATGTAACACATCATAAGAAAGTGTTTCACTGCTGTTCAAATGCACTTTGGATCGCATCATTTATATGTATAAATGTTTTCCATCTGAAAGGACTAAATATTAAATGACACAATTGACAATAAAATGCAAAGTAATCTCTTCAGTAATCAAAATACTTTTTGAATGTAACTGTATTCTTATTACCAATGATTTAAATTGTAACTGTAGTGGAATACAGTTACTTATATTTTGTATTTTAAATACGTAATCCCGTTACATGTATATCGTTACTCCCCAACCCTGGTGATAGGCATATCTTACTTTGGGCAGATGTGTGAATGGTTTTCGGCTACAGATGGCACATGGGTGAATGGGCACTTAAGAGTATTTGTATAGATTTGATTCCATTTGTAGACTAATAAAAAAAATTGCATTACACATTCTTGGAAATGTGTCTACGTGAATGATCATACAGATATACACTGGCGGCCAAAGTTTTGGAATAATGTACAGATTTTGCTCTTATGGAAAGAAATTGGTACTTTTATTCACCAAAGTGGTATTCAGCTGAGGACATTAATAACATGAAAAATGACTATTACAATTTGAAATTTAAAAAAAAAAAAAATTCAGAACTTCTTAATCTACTTCAAATCCTCCACGTGCAGCAATGACAGCTTTGCAGATCCTTGGCATTCTTGCTGTCAGTTTGTCCAGATACTCAGGTTCACCCCACACTTCCTGTAGCACTTCCCATAGATGTGGCTGTCTTGTTGGGCACTTCTCACGCACCTTACAGTCTAGCTGATCCCACAAAATCTCAGTGGGGTTAAGATCCATAGCACTCTTTTCCAATTATCTGTTGTCCAATGTCTGTGTTTCTTTGCCCACTCTAACCTTTTCTTTTTGTTTTTCTGTTTCAAAAGTGGCTTTTTCTTTGCAATTATATCCCATAAGGCCTACACCCCTGAGTCTTCTCTTTACTGTTGTAGAATTCACTGAAGCTTTCAGCTGGGGACATGTGAGGCATCTATTTCTCAAACTAGAGACTCTGATGTACTTATCCTCTTGTTTAGTTGTACATTTGGCATTCTACATCTCTTTCTGTCCTTGTTAGAGCCAGTTGTCCTTTGTCTTTGAAGACTGTAGTGTACACCTTTGTATGAAATCTTCAGTTTTTTGGCAGTTTCAAGCATTGTATAGCCTTCATTCCTCAAAACAATGATTGACTGATGAGTTTCTAGGAAAGCTGTTTCTTTTTTGCCATTTGTGTCCTAATATTGACCTTAAGACATGCCAGTCTATTGCATACTGTGGCAACTCAAAAACAAACACAAAGACAATGTTAAGCTTAATTTAATGAACCAAATAGCTTTCAACTGTGTTTGATATAATGGCAAGTAATTTTCTAGTACCAAATTAGCAATTTAGCATGATTACTCAAGGATAAGGTGTTGGAGTGATGACTGCTGGAAATGGGGGCCTGTCTAGATTTGATCAAAAATTACTTTTTTCAAATAGTGATGGTGCTGTTTTTTTTACATCAGTAATGTCCTGACTATACTTTGTGATCAGTTGAATGCAACTTTGAGAATTAAAGTACCAATTTCCTTCCGAAACAGCAAAATCTGTACTTTATTCCAAAAGTATATGAGCTCCAGGTCACACTTACCGACACCATGGCAGTAAGAAGTTGTTTAGCAGCCAATACAAAGCTTTCCTGAAAGTTCACCAAGGTGAGCTGTTACGAACCACCGAAACAAACTCAAAAGTTTAAGCATACAAGACAGGAACTACAAAGCCCAGGAAAAGCTGAATTCAGGGCACAAAAGCCTCAGACACACAAGGTCAGGAAGTTCTGATGCTGCAGTGCATTTTCAGAGATGCAGAGAAATGGGAACATGGAACGGTACACGGCTGGGAGGAAAGGAGAGAGAGAGATGAATGGAAACTGGCATGAATTGGTTGAACAGTAGTTGTATAGAATGATGGTTGTTAAAGACTACTGCCATGGAGAAGAAGGGGTGTGTGCACATTCAGATACATCCTCTAAAAGTGCTTTTAGACTATAATCTACGGTTTTGGTTAAGGAGAAAAGCTCAATATTTTTGGCAGTTTCAGAAAGCTTTCCAGAAAGGAAACACTAGGAACCTAAACCCTGGGAATGGTGCACAAAATTTGCACTGTTGAACTTACAATTAAGCTGTCGTTTTCAACCTGTTTATTCAAAACCATACACTGCTATACACTTCATACAGTCTAGCTGCATCACTGTTTATTAGTGAATGCAAGTATGTGTGTAGAGATCTTTGATCTGGGTCTCTGCTGTATCCTGCTGCCCTTGAGTACATTACCAAACCCCTCAACCACATTGCCATAGACCAAGAGTAAAGGAAGCCAGATTAAGGGCAAACATGGAAGACAGGGCCCAGCAACCTCAGGAGTGCTTAGGCAGGCATCTCCATGGACGCCTGCTGTCTGCAATACAGAATAACTTCACCTTTACAAACAGCTGAGGAGAGAGTCCAGGCTTTCATAATTTAGGTCACAACGGTCTGAATAGAAAGGGTGATGAGGAGGGAGGCAGGCAATTTACTGACATCACACCAGTGACTGTGCAGGCTGTATGAAGGTGTATACGCACACAACTATTAAATCGCTGTTGATTGCTAGTAGTTATTCCCTTTTGACCGCCATCAGTATCAGTATCAGGCAATGGATCAATGTTTGCACTCTTTATGGTAGTCAGTGCTTCTCATTTTCTTTAAACTCTGCTCAACTTTGTTACATCGCCAATGGCTTTTGTCAAGCTTTTGTTGCCGGAAATCGCTAACTCTCATTGAAACTTGTTGATCTGCAGTCACTATGTCATCACAAGTTGATATATGTGTGAAGCTGTGAACGTCCCTTATGTTCACAATTCTATGCTGCAGATTTGTATTTTTATTTCCCATATCACACCCATAGTGGATCTTTATGGACAGATGTTTTTCTTGCAGTCTCAGACAAGAAAGCAGACACAGCTTTCCCACTCTTTCTCTCTCTCTCTCTTCCTCTCTCTCAGTGGAATGAAGCTCTGTTTAGCATTTTCCTTTTGCTGTCTTTTTTCTTTTTTTCCTCTGTTTTTCCATGTATTGGTCTGTCAGCTTGCCATGGACACTACAATTGCTCTCTCAATGCCACACCCACCGTTAAACTCCCTTCCTAACCTTGCATGACTCGGGCTGCATACGAAAATTGAAAATTGCTGCCTTTGGAGGTTGTATACGAAGATAAGAAGGTATCAAGGCATGTCTGAATCAAATATTTGCATCACATCCTGTCTACAGAGATGCCTTCATCTGGTCAGTTTTTGAAGGCAGCATAGATCCCAGCCTTTACTGCCTAAGATATTCCAAAATCCTGTGTATGTGGTTTGGTTAGCTGAAAGAATAAACCTGGCATTTGATGGAGTGAAGAGTGACAGCAGTGGAGTGAAAGCAGTAATTTGTTTATGAATATCCAGCTTTTATTTTATTTTATTTAATTTTTTCATATTATGACTCAATTTCTAGCAAGAAATAAGCATTGTAGTTTCTAAATGTTTGCTTGGGTCTAAAGATCACTAGAAGTACTTTTTGATCATTAGATATGACGTTATGGTGTTCAAATCTGAAACCAGCGTCCTTACTTTGTGCATTCGTATGCAATTCGATGCCAGTGAAGTTACTGATTGACATTGAGGCATCAAGGCAGCTGCCTTAGCTTTCAGATGCATCCTCAATGTGATTTTGTCCATTACCATGGGCAACCAATTCAACCCCAGGAAACACAGATCGACCAGAACACATGTAGAGAGAGAGAGAGCAATTCAGTAGTTCCCAGGCTGCAGATGTCTGAGGTTTCATTAGCCAAGTAGGCTGTGGTAGATCGTGCTCATTTGTGGTGTAGACTGACTTTTCAGGCATGCAGTCATTCTCTATGAGCTCTGAAACTGAAGAAAATGGATCTGAATGGTGGACTGAGCTTCACTGAGTAAACTGTACCAGCATTAAATAAAACCTTAATAATAATATTGACCTGTTTTAAGTTTACTGTATTACTGTTTTTCAAGCTGTATAAGATGTAGTCTTTATATTTGGTCAAACGCAGGGCTATAACTACCATCAATAAGCCCCCCTCAAAATTCAGAGTGGTTAATCAATGTGGGGTTTTCAATGACTGAATCTTTACACAGAGACAGCTGTGCAATGTGCACATACACACAATCTACTCAGACATTACCTTAATCACATGTAATAAATGTCGGAGGCAAAACGTGCACATACAGAGACCATTGTGTCTCTTATTTTCCCCTTTCCTCTTCACATCAGAGTGATTAGGACTTGTCATGACCGCTGCACAGTAAAATTAGGTCAGATCTGTCCTGCAGGGCCTCATGTGAGAGATTTGAGTATACACTTGAGTTTCTATACACAAAGACACCTATTAGATTAATAAAAACTTTGATATTCCATTTTCATAGTGATGAAGTGAGGGTAAAAATGGCTTAAACTTATGTATTTGTTAACAGCGTATTAGGCTGGGGTTTAAAGAAAAGCAGCAGGGGATAACACAAGAGTTGGCAGCCCTGCCTATTTGCTGAGCCACTGTGATGAATCATGTCTATAGTGGCCATTGTGCTCAGTGACCAAGGTGGAATTCTACAGCCAATAAAGTGTTGGAATTGTATAGCTGGAAACACACTGCAGACACTAACATTCAATGTCTCAATAAAATAGCCTCACATAAGCACTGGAATAACTGCAGATGTAGACCAAACAGGTACTCATGACTCATGTCTCTTTCTCTCATGCTAGATTTGGCACCTGGATTTCTGCTTAGTTTGTTCCACAAAGCAAAATCATCCAGCAGGTGTGGCAGACACCTCCCCACTTGCCCAACCATCTCTAATTTTGTGCCTACAAAGCCTTGGGTACAGTACTAAAGAGAGAGGTCACCCAAAAATGAAAATTCTCTCATCATTTACTCACCATCATGCCATCCCAGATGTGTATGCTTTTCTTTTTTCTGCTAAATGCAAATGAAGATTTTTAGTAGAATATTCTAGCTCTGCAGGTCCAGACAATGCAAGTGAATGGTGACCAGACATTTGAAGCTCCAAAAAGCACAAAAGGGCAGCATAAAATTCATCCATGACCCCATTTATTAAGATGCCTTTTTGGTGATTCGATCACACGTGTTCAGCGCTTAATACAGGTCTAAACAGGGTCTAAACATTTTGTGATTGGATCACAAAAACCACATACGAATGTGGTCAAAAATGCATTTAACCAGGGGCCTGGGTAGCTCAGTGATTAAGATGCTGGCTACAAAACCTGGAGTTTGCTAGTTCGAATCCCAGGGTGTGCTGAGTGACTCCAGCCAGGTCTCCTAAGCAACCAAATTGGCCCGGTTGCTAGGGATGGAAGAGTCATACAGGGTAACCTCCTTGTGATCGCTATAATGTGGTTCGCTCTCGATGGGGCGGGTGGTGAGTTGTGCGTGGATGCTGCGGTGGATGGTGTGAAGCCTCCACATGTGCTATATCTCTGCGGTAATGTGCTCAACAAGCCACATGATAAGATGCGTGGGTTGATGGGGGGGGGGTCCGATCTGAATTTAAAAAGTGGATATATATACACAAGTGCAAGAACATGGATCTTGTCTGATATCAACATGCAGAGACACAAATGAGAAGCACAAACATCTGAAGCTCCTTTAATAGAGGTACTTCACTAAAATAACAGTGATTTTCTGTGTTTGTGCTTAGATTAAATTTCAGATGCATCTGGGAGAAACAGCACACTGGTTTTATTCACACATTTTTTATTTTGTTTTTGTCTTTTATTATTTTTTTGTGGTTTATTATGATGCAGACATCTTGACTGATGTATGTCATCATGAAACGAAGACCCTCCCCTTGAAATCCAAAGACAAATGGTCACAGGAGATGCATTTAGTGACCAAGTGTAAACAGCAATATGTCTCGCCTGGCCACATGTGATCGGATTACCCAAGATGCATCTTAATACCAGGTGTAAACGCGGTTCATAAGACTCCAGTGGTTACATTTTTAAAAAGTGGTTGAAAATTTTAGTAATCATACACTTGCATTGTGAGGACTTACAGAGCTAAAATATTCTTCTTAAAATCTTCATTTGTGTTCAGCAGAAGAAAGTAAGTCATGCCATGAGGGTGAGTAAATGAAAGAATTTAAATTTTTGGGTGAATTATCCCTTTAAGATGTACAAAGTCACTGTAATCTGGGGCTAAACTGGGCATTTCAAACAGCAGACTATCATCAACGGACAATTAACATTGACAACTAACACTTTAGGCAATTAAAATACTGGCTCCAGTCCAAACCCAGACAAACATCACAAAGCCAACTACTCAGAGCCATTTTTATATAGCATGTTAGTTATATTCTGGCTTTAATAGGGGAAAAACCTGAAGGACTTAACCCACTTGATTTATTTGCTCTAATATGAATAGACCTTTCCAACACTCAGTTATGTGTCAATTATATATCTTCAGTTAACAAACCTCCTCGTGCAATTTATCATTTTTGTCCAGTAACTTTGCTATGCACAAAATTACTCTGCATGTTTAAAAAAGCAAAACCAAAATATAAAGACAAATATATACAGTACTATGCAAAAGTTTTAGGCACTTGGGAAAAATTTTGCATAGTGAGGATGTGTTCAAAAATAATGCCATAAATGGTTTACATTTATCAATTAACGTCATACAAAATCGAGTAAACATAAAAAAGCTAAATCAATATTTGGTGCGACCACCTTTGCCTTCAAAACAGCACCAATTCTCCTAGGTACACCTGGACACAGTTTTTCTTGGTTGTCGGTAGATAGGATGTTCTTCTTGGAGAATTTGCCACAGTTCTTCTATCTATTTCGGCTGTCTCAATTGCTTCTGTCTCTTCTTGTAATCCCAGACTGATTCAATATGCAGTGGGGGGCTCTGTGGTGACCATGCCATCTGTTGCAGGGCTCCCTGTTCTCCTATTCTATTCTATTCTATTTGCAAAAGAAATGTTTGGGAGTATAAAATGTATATTTCCTATTGACACACTAAAGCTGAAAATATAAATAACCACCTTAAGACAAATGCTTTTGTGAAGCATCTTATGTGCCTAAGACTTTTGCACAGTACTGTGTATAATATATATATATATATACATACACACACACACACACACACATACAGTTGTGCTCAAAAGTTTGCATACCCTGGCAGAAATTGTGAAATTTTGGCATTGATTTTGAAAATATGACAGATCATGCAACATCTTTTATTTAAGGATAGTGATCATATGAAGCCATTTATTATCACATAGTTGTTTGGCTCCTTTTTAAATCATAATGATAACAGAAATCACCCAAATGGCCCTGATCAAAAGTTTACATACCCTTGAATGTTTGGCCTTGTTACAGACACACAAGGTGACACACACAGGTTTAAATGGCAATTAAAGTTTACTTTCCCACACCGGTGGCTTTTAAATTGCAATTAGTGCCTGTGTATAAACAGTCAATGAGTTTGTTAGCTCTCACGTGGATGCACTGAGCAGGCTAGATACTGAGCCATGGGGAGCAGAAAAGAACTGTCAAAAAAAAAACCCATGTAACAAGGTAATAGAACTTTATAAAATAGAAAAGGATATAAACGATATCCTTGAAAATGTATCTAGCCTGCTCAGTGCATCCATTATTAGTTATTTTTATTAATTTTGCTATTGCTGCAGCAAATCCATTTAGCTTACTTGCACTCTGTATTTCATTATAGGAACAAGCTTTATAATACATGACACTTTATGTCAGAAACAGGTGGCTTCTCTTTGACAGAAGGCTCAGTCTGTGAAGAGTAAGCACTGTCCAACACTGACAAGCTTTCAAACACATTCTAAAATGAATTCTGACAAAAACAATCGGGGACTATTATAAGATGTCCTTCATCAACGAACAAATATTACCACATTTTAAATTAATACTGTTCCGTATAATCTTGGCATGCAAATGAACAAAGCATAACATTGAGCATTCGGCTGTAACAGATTAATGGCCAATCCAAAGAGAGGATGCCATATGAATATTCGGCACACAGTAGCCTAATGTCCTTCATTGCCTCTGTGTGTGCTGCACCGTGATCAAATTTAACGAAAACGTAGTTTGTTTGTTTGTTTGTTTTTTCGCAGCATATCACCTTTTATTCGACATTCATATTTCAAAAGTGGCAAATACCATTTAATTAGTGAATCTAAAATTTGAAACCAAAAATACAAGTCTGAAAAGTAGCATTTACTGATACGGAATCATTATTGTCGAATTGCTGTATCAATTTAAAGCCACATAGCCTACCCCATTCCGAATATTCAGGTGATATTTCTGTTGAAAAGTCTCTGTGAGATCTTGTCTAAGTCCGGCTCAGATGTAGATGATGGATGCTGTGTGCTCCGTCCAGAGAAGAGAGAGGGAGGATGACAGAGTGGAGGAATAAACGCGGCAGAATGATCTTTGATCAACCCACTCTCTTCAACCAACAGGGTACATTTTCCTATTTGGCCCTTGGCGCAATGAACAAAGTGGGACGGGACGGAGAAAAAGTTCAAATTACCAAAATTAGAACACAGAGAGACGAATAAAGTGAGTGATGCCACATCCACTTTTTATTAAAATGACATTCACACTTGAAATGTTTAGGGGTCGTTCACACACCGAACGCGAATTGCGTCCATCTACGCGTTTTCTCAATGTTCCGTATAAGGATTCTGCCTTTGCCAAGAGAAAATTAGGCACGACGTGCAGGTTTTGTTTTTATACTTAAAACGACCTATACAAATATGACTGGGATGGTCTTACACTGTGAAAGGGTAAACATCAACCCCTCCTGTCACTGTGAAATGTTTGGGAATCGTTTTACAACATGCATACAGTTCTTAAGGAAATATAGGCTACCTCTCACTTAATCTCTGGTTTATGTTTGAAGGAAGGATACATTTTGTATTAAGCAAGAGTCCAAGGGTGAATGCCACAATGAATGCTTCAATTCATTTATATTACAGCAATAAACCATTTGTTAAATGAGAATTAGGCTAAATGGTTATGTAAACATCAGTTCTGCAAGCATCTCATGTTAGATAATTAACATACTCAAGTCTAGATGTAAGCTATTGAACCCTATTACTTCTGCATGGTACAGACCTATACTTACACTTATCATTATTGGAAGCACAGCTGTGCTGCTCTCCCAACAAAGAGTAATTTGTGTAAATATTGGTAACCTCTAATGACCAGATACCACAGTAATGATGAGACAACAGCTCAGAGAAATTACCAGTTTGCAATGGCTAGATATGAGTCATTGCTGATTCACATCTGTAAATTTGAATCAGAGCCATTTGTGAGTCATGTTTGTGAAGTTGACCGCAGTTGGACATAACTGACCAGAGTCTAGCCTCCTGGTGAAACAGCAGCAATCCAACATGGAGACAGAGGGTTATTACTGTCTCGGAGGGAACATGGAGAGAGGCGGATGAATATGGCTTTGTAAGTCACATACTCTTTGACACTGTCAGGTACTAGAGGAATTTAACAAACCAACACAGCAGTCAAGAGACCATGCCTCACAAATCCTACAACTATGCTGTAGGTCTTTAATCTTTGAGTCTAAGCGGAAACAGATCTCATCCAAGTTTATTTAGAGGGCTATCACTTTGTAATACACATACAACCCACACATTTTGATAAATGGCCAACACAACATAACATTTTTTCTAGAAAATCCTGAAATCATTGTTTAAAGATAAGCATTTATAAGTCTGCTGTATCTGACACCTTCCTTGCATTAATCATCTATATACTGTAGGCCTGCAACTGTGCTGAATAACACACAGAATTTAACAAATGAAACAGTAAAAGTACTGATCTTTTTATTTAAAAAAAGAAAAAAGGCCAAAATTTATAGGGTGATCACAAACATCTGGCCATGCTAAATCAACCTATGAGCCTTAATTAGATGTAGGAGACAAAGTGAATTTGTCTTCAGACACAGATAACATCTAGAGCGCTCTCTTCATTATGTGTGTCAACACCAGACTAAAGGTTACATAAAGTTACAGTACATTATATATTGGTTCTTGCATTATGATAATCCTCTGGTAATGAGCAAGGGTACCTCTTTCTTTACCACAAGACTACCTCTGCCTGCCAACCACTGAGGATATAAAAACATGATCTATTTTACAGACATTACTACCATCCATATCCAAGCCACAACTGGGAAAATATGATGTCACACTGACTGTCGTCTCTCTACAGCATTAACCCTGATTTCATCCCAAACTTTTTCAGCCAAAATCTGTTGGATTTCATTAAACGACAAGTTATGGTCAGTCTTTTCTGTTCTGGCATAGTCCTGCTACGTCAGCAACACTAGATACTCCAGCAATAACACACTGAAGGTTTATCATGCATAACATTGCAAAGAATGAAAAAGTTATATTAAATGTATTCATTCAATGTTAATTTTAGAAATAGGCAAATCAGAGAGGTAAGAGATTGGTAAATTATTTATCCAAAATAATCATGATGTATATATATATATATATATATATATATATATATATATAAAACAACATGATCACAGGGAAAGTCAGCATGTTGTTTCCGAGAGTTCAGGTACCCTAGGATCGGCCAACATTATTCTGACTTTGTCTGACAAGCACCATCTCCTATCACACATTTCTGCATCGGCTCCAGTGTGTTACCTTCCCCTGTGGTGCGACCGGAAGCAGCATGGTAGACCCGGGTTCAGATCCCATGCAGAAAACAAGAAGTAATCATGTTCGGATAATCAGTGAACACAATTCGAAGGTTGCATTTTCCCTCTAACATTACATTTGTACTCCACTGCTGGTTAGGATTAGGGATAGTTTATAAAATATGCATTTCTCTTCACTGTATAACAGCCTGTACTTGCTTCTAGTGCCCCCCTGTGGACATTACACCCGCTTTGGCCACAGGGAACACTGTTTTGCATTTCAGTAAGCACAGACCAATTTCAGCAAAAAAAAAAAAAAAGTCAACCTACTGTTTTCACTGTGCGATCAGTCTGTTGAGAACATGGTAAAACAGCATTAAAATCTGTTCGAAATCAGATTTATTTTAATGCGATGTCCTATCTAAACGTAATTTTAATATGGCATAGTGATCGTAAGAATTGTGGACCCCTGCAGGTCATGTGTTCACATCTTTAGAAGAGGTAAAATCTAATTGATTATAACCAAACAACGTTTTCAACTAAATATGGAAAACTTTTTATGCGTTTTGGCTGCTCGTTTACATGACAATGCCATTTTGGGGCCTGAAAACGCAAACTTTTGAAAACGGGTTTCAAAGTGCAAGTTTTTGTAAACGATGCCCTTATCGTCTCCGTGTAAACATACAAAAACGCGAATTTGTGAAAACGATGACGTCATGCGCACGCATATTACATGTTCAGTCTATAGGCATGCGCGCGAGAACTTCAGAACAATGCGCGAGACATTCAAAATTACAATGGCGGACAACAGGACTGTGTTTGTGCTGCTCAAGATTTTGAGTTTATTGACGCTTCTCCAGCAAAGTGTAGATTTACTTCATCACTACTACGACCAGCGATCATTTCATTGTTTGTATTCACCGCTCTGTGAAAGAATGCTTATGTGCGCAGGCACGTAGTGTTTCTTTCAAAGTGACATCGCCAACTACTGGCCTGGCATGCATAATAAAGCGTTTTTAGTCGTTTTCACAGATCCGTGTGAACGGGGATCATTTTGACAACGTTGTCGTCTGTATGCAAAACTTTTCAAAGACGCAAAGGAAAAACCTTTCCTTTTTAGTACATCGTTGTCATGTAAACGTACCCTAAAATCTCAACGGAAAAGATGCTCAGAGGTAAGACTCTAATGTAAGATCTGGATTGTGTTCCACCATTCAGATCGAACCTTTCTGGTTCACTACTCACAGATTAATCTTAGTCTAAAACAAGCTTGTTTAACTCCTGGGAAACTGGTGGGCAAGGAAAATTTGTCTATTTCCCAAACATTACCAATGTGGTGCAACCAGATTTCTAAACACAGACTGACTGATTTTTGAGTGGGTTTGGAGGGAAAAGAGATTTGACTAATCTTAGGGATAGCAGTTGAGGCGCTGCTGTTTTAGAGTTAAATACAGAAGGAACTATAGTTCATGTGGTGGTGTTGAATTCACAATAGAAGAGAAATGCTGACTTGTTTTCTTCATCAGACATGAGAAATAAAGATGGGCGGAGAGCTTTTTTCCCCCTCTGCACTTATTGAAGACATTCTGAACAGAACTCAAGTGATCCATGAGAACAGCTGGCAAATTTTCCAATGTTTTTAGCAAATTAACTACTGTCTCAAAGTGACAAAAAGTTGATAAAAAAGAATCAATAAAATGAGTTAAAATATCATCACTTTTGTTGTATAGGAACTGAAGAACCCCATAGTGGATTTGAAACCCAACCACTGCAGCTGAGAGGTTCAAGTGTTACAAAAAGATAGTGGAGAGCTTCAAATCTTGTTTCTGAAAATACACTATATGGCCAAAAGTTTGTGGACACCCCCTTCTAATTAATGAATTTGGTTACTCCATTAAATCCAGTAAAGAAAAATCTTAATGTTTCTTTATGTAATGGCTTGGGCATTGTGTGCTTCCAAATTTGTGGCAGCTGTTTGGGGATAGCCCTTTTCTGTTCCAGCATGACAATGCCCCTGTGAACAAAGTGAGGTCCATAAAGAAATGGTTTACTGTGTCTGGCGTGGAAGAAATTGACTGGCCTGCACAAAGCCCAGACCTGAACCCCAATGATCACTTTTGGTGTGAACTGGAACAGCAACTGTAAGTCAGGCCCAATCGACCAACTTCAGTTCCTGACCTCACTGATAGCCTTGTGTCTGAATGAGAGTATAGTGGAAAGCCTTCCAAAAAGAGTGGAAGCTGTTATTACAGCAAAGGGGGAAACTGATGCCTAAGGTTTTGAAATCAAATGTTCATCAAGCACATATGGTGTCCACAAACTTTTGGCCATATAGTGTACTAATGATAGAAAAATAATAGGACTGGGGATGCATATGAAAATTATCCTGTTTCATACTGTTCTTTGATTCAAAGCTACATGATCCATTGCTTGTTTCTAGCAGACAGGCTGAGAAGCCAGTGTTTGCTCCCATTCTTCCTCCACTACTTTGTACAGTTCCATGGTGGCTTTGGCATCTTCCACTGATGAGTGGCCTCCCTTCCCTGTCTGAAAATATTGGAAGAGTTTTCAGTGGAAAAAATTGAAAGCCATGTTGTTATTTTTACTGTTATAAAAATAGCCTTCATCATAGACTCTGAAACTTACACTTGTCCCCTCTCTTTCTTAAAGGAATAGTACACCCAAAAATTTAAATTGTCATTTTTTCCCCTCAAACTCATGTCATAAGGATATATTTTAAAGAATGATGTAATTTAATTGCTTATTTCCATACAATACCAGCTGATAGTTTCTCACTTTAAAGCTTAAAAAACACCCAGAAGTGTCATAAAAGTTGGTCCAAGTCTCCTGAAGGCATCATTTAGTTTGATGAATAGACTGAAATTTAAGTGATTCACTCTCAAGTCAAATCATTAATTAACTCATGTATACAGCACTTTACTGCTTATACCGCATATAGTGAACAAACATCAGGTACGAGAACCATGATGGTAAATAAAGAGATTTATTTTTTGTGAAGTATTCCTTTATAATCTTAATCCTAGAATCCAAAAACTAGTTTTGAACTCCAGCTTTACCTCGTCTACTGTATGTTTGAGAACTAAACTCTAAAAAATATTCAGATGACTCAGTCATAGGCAAATGTATGTATACCCACTTGTATGTCCTTGTTGAAGAGAGCCTTGGTGAGCCTCTTCAAAGACGCAACTTCGTGCACAGGCAGTCCAGCTTTATGGTTTAGCAGTGGAATCCGTGAGGTATCTCGTGTTTGGCAGGCAGGATGGAAATATTTTAAGGCCTTGAAGTCATTTTGGATGGCATGGCCCACAATCACTTTTCCTGTCATTATCTTCACAATCTGTGTGCAAAGTGTATAATGGTGCTTAGATACACAACAAAATTCACTAGACCATTAAAATGTCAAAACTTAAATAAGGAAAACAATTTATTTTGAACACACACGATAGTGTGACTAGTTTAAAAAAAAAAAAAATATACAGAAAGACAAGATTTTGACACATTTCCATGAATCAATGGTACAGTTACTTTAAATGTTTATTATTATTATTATATTAGATTCTGTGATCTAATGAATCTAGGATTTTGATTCAGCAGATGTGAGAATCAGCAAATCCAGAAAAACCAAAGCCTGTCCACCTAAACTCTTAATACAAAGTCATTAGTGGGCTTTAGTGTCCCTGCAGTCAAACTGGAAGAGCATGGCACTTGCAAAGGTTAAATCAGGGGATCACTACTATTTAAAGGCATAGTTCATGCAAACATTTAAATTTCTGTCATCATTTACAAAAAAATAAAAATAATTATTGCATCTATTTTGCATACAATGGTGACTGTGGCTAACATTCTGCCAAACATGTCCTTTTGTGTTACACAGAACAGAGAAAGTCAAGCACGTTTGGAACAACAAAATGGTGAGTAACTGATATTTATAGGTGAACTAACCCTTTAACATATTTTTAACTTTTAACCTCGAATGCACTGTAATTCACCGTTGATAAAATTATCTGGCCTATGAATAAACATAATTTAAGTACAAACGCTATCTTTCATACCTCTTTCTGTGCCTGACTGAAGGGTGTGGCATTGCGTAGATCCTGCTTCCTGACACCACTCCAGCGTGTACGGAAATCCGTGACAAGGTTGATGGGTTTGATGAATTTATCATAAATGACATCACCGTTGTAGGAGACAATACTACAGCGGGCAAGCTCACTGATGCTCCCCTTCAGTCCTGTTCCCACCATCTCACAGTCCATTGCTAAGTATTTTAAAGGTCCAACAGTGCGGGGCGCCACCCTGTGCGTTTGTTTTCCCTGAGAAGTGCAGGCAGTGGATGAAACTGAAGATGAGGGTTTCTGGAAAAGTGTCTGTGTGGAACAGGAAGGCTCATTCATCCTATCAGGCACAGTGGTGGTAAACTGAGGAAAAATAGCACCTGGTTTCGATGGATCCCCTCCATTGATCTGCGTGTGCCTCTGCTTTTTTCTCTTTCTCTTACTGTTCTTTTCATTTCGCTTTTTGTTTTGTTTGTCTTTTAAAAAACCCTTTTGTTCCAGAAAACGTCTCCTTCCAAGAAAACGTTCGTGTTTGCCATTTCCTTTGGATTTACTCGATTTGCCTCCTTGACTGGGATCACAAATCAGGTTAAACATAAGCCCTGACATACTTGTACACCCACAAATGTTGACTCCAAATTAAATCTTACTTTTTAAATATCTGTTGTATTTATACTGTATTCGAGACCTTCAGTATTAGGTGTACTAAAATCAGGGCTTTAAAATGGGTGATTCCTCGATGTTCTTTCAGTCTTGAAGAGGAGAAAGAGAGAACAGTGAAAAAGAACTTAAAATCCTGTGAGGTGACAACAAAAAATCGTTTAGTTTTAATAGTTTGCCTTATAAAGATTCAATTTTAGGCCTAAACATTGAGTATAAAGGTTATCCAAGTAAACAGCTCTTTTACACCATGTGGAGTAAACAATAAACATCACAAGATGGGAAATGGCAGGTTCACAGTTTCACTGTTTTTTCTAATTATTTCTAACAGAAACTGAATAACTAAACCAAGTTACAATTTTTGAGTCTTTTAGATGTGATTAAAACAATGGACCCATTTCACAGACACGTTTCTGCCTTATTTATCAGCATAACTCTAGCAAATTAAATATGTATGTATGTGTGTGTGTGTGTGTGTGTGTGTGTGTGTACACAGTGCTGTGGAAAAGTATTTGCCCCCATCCTGATTTCTTCTGTTTTTGTGTATATCTCATACTAAATGGTTTAAAAAATCTAACATAAAACAAAGGCAATCGGACTAAACACAAAATACAGTTTTTAAATGATAATGTTATTTATTGAAGCAAAAAGTTATCTAATACCAACTGGACCTGTGTGAAAAAGTATAAGTAATAGCTACTAAATCCCCACATCTATGAAACTGCATTCATAATGGGGTTCAGCTGGACTAAACACACCCAGGCATGATTACTGCCAGCCCTGTTCAATCAAATCAACACCTAAATAGACCTTTTTCAGCAGCATGAAGTTGGCTAAAGGGCTCACCCAGTAGCACACTATACCAAGGTCGAAAGAAATTCCAGAAATGATGAGGAAAAAGGTGACTGAAATACATCAATCTGGGAACGTTACTAATCTATTTCAAAGGCTCTGGGATTCCAAAGAACCACAGTTAGCCCTTTTGCACCAAAACTGCGATGGTTCTCGTGCAGAGCCTGTGCTCCACTGATTCATGGCTGGGGCAATCTGGAGCCTATCATAAACCAGCCGTGCTTTTCCACTGACCTGAGAGCCAAATGGTGACGTAACGGGTTACTGTCTATGTGCTAGTTTCAAATGACTACCTCAAACATAAACAAACATGGCGCGTCACAGTGTGTTTGTATACAGCTTTTCCTCTTGTTTTTGAGGTCATATTTAAACATACGGATGAATGCAATCCAAATACAACCATCCATTGTTATTACAATGTTCAGCAAGATTGTCAGAGACGACATCTATGCTAACGACGATAGGTAATTACATTATATTGTATGAACTATGGCTTAACTTGCTAAGTTCTGTAAACTGTTACAGTGGAATCATTATTAACATTGGTGTAACAGATGGTTGTATTTGGATTTTTGCAATAGCATGTAATATTACTGATTGAGAATCCCACCGTTTTACTAAAGAGATCACTGCGATCTTCCAGTGAGTAGCTGGTCAAAAATCCCCTTACAGAACAAAATGATGCACAAAATAAGATGACAACAGTGCAAGAAAAGCTAACAAAGTTGGCAAATGTAACAACTTACTGAGATTAGCTGCAGAGGACACCGGCAATTCACTGTTCATCACGAGCGTTACCGGCTACATTCAATGCCTCGGTTAGTTAGCAGGCTGTCCACAGTCACTTTTGCTTATGTCCTTCTTATGGTCCCTGTACTCCCTTCAGTATTTTTCAATTAGTTTATGATTTGGTAAATTGTCCGACTGAAAGCGGCGTGCATTTCATGCTGTATTTTCATTTTTTTCTTTTGCGATCTCTCTAGTTTATCTCGGATCTTCGTAAATACCATATCGCACGTAGAGCACTTGTTTTGTCGTGTTATCTGAACACTTTTGATGTCTAATAATTTTGTGTGGTTTTTTTATTGTTGTTATAGAGCAAAGTACTCCTTGCTGCAGATGGTAGCTACAGTTGTTGTGTGGGAAAACTTAACCATGGTGACAAAACATTATCCCACCCTCCGTCCCCTGACATAATTGATTCCTGCGTTTTTGGCCCCGGAACGGCCTTTTCTGCTATGGAAATGCGCGGAACAGTTCGAGAATTTGCACCGGCCCAGGAACCCGCACCATGTCGGTGGAAAAGGGCTCAGGTACAGTAGTGAACCTTCCCAGAAGTGGCCGACCTTCCAAAATTTCTCCATGAGCACAGCGACTTATCCAGGAAGTCACAAAAAAGCCAAGGACAACATCCAAGGAACAGTAGGCCTCTCTCATATCAATAAAGGGTCACTGTTTGTGACTCCACTATCAGAAAGTCCCTGGCCAAAAATGCCATCCATGGAAGAGTGGAGAGGCAAAAACCACTGCTACCTCAGCAGAACATCAAGGCTCGTCTGAAATTTGCCAAAACATACCTTGATGATCCTCAAACCTTTTGGGAGAATGTTCTGTGGACTGATGAGTCAAAAGTGGAAATGTTTGGAAGACAGGGGGTCCCATTACATCTGGCATAAATCAAACACGGAAATCCATAAAAAGAAAATCATACCTACGGTAAAGCGTGGTGGTGGTAGTGTGATGGTGTGGGGATGCTTTGCTGCTTCAGGGCCAGGCCGACATGCAGCAATTTAGGGAAACATGAATTCTACTCTCTACCAGAAAATCCTAAAGGAGAACTTCCACTAATCAGTCCCTGAGTTGCTCAACCGCAACTGAATTATGCAGCAAGACAATGATCCAAAACATAGGAGTAAGTCCACCTCTAAATGGCTCAAAAGAAGCTAAATTAAAGTTTTGGAGCGGCCTAGCCCAAAGTCCTGACTTGAACCCGATTGAGATGCTGTGACAGGGCCTTAAACGGGCAGTTCATGCTCGAATACCCTCTAATGTGGCTAAAGTAAAGCAGTTCTGCAAAGAAGAGTGGGCCAAAATTCCACCACAGCATTGTGAAAGACTGATCTCCAGTTATCGGAATCGTTTGGTTGCAGTTATTTCTGCTAAAGGTGGTACAACCAGCTATTAAGTTTAAGGGCGCAGATAGATTTTCACATGGGTGATATAGGTGTTTGATTATTATTTTTATTTTTTTGCTTCAATAATAATTATTAAAAAATTAAAAAAATAAATAAATAATATATATATATATATATATATATATATATATATATATATATATATATATATATATATATACACATATACATACACATATACATACACACACACACACACACTACCGGTCAAAAGTTTTGAAACACTTGACTGAAATGTTTCTCATGATCTTAAAAATCTTTTGATCTGAAGGCGTATGCTTAAATGTTTGAAATTAGTTTAGACAAAAATATAATTGTGCCACCACATTAATTTATTTCATTATAAAACTAAAATTGAATAATAATAAATAAAAAATAAAAAAAACGTTTTTGAAATTGATGACTTGGACCAAATAATAAAGAAAAGCAGCCAATAAATGTTGTTGAGAAAATGTCAAGAGTACATGTCTGCAAATTCTAGGCAAAGGGTGACTACTTTGAAGATGCTAAAATATAACACAGTTTTGATTTATTTTGGATTCTGTTTAGTCACAACATAATTCCCATAGTTCCATTTATGTTATTCCATAGTTTTAATGACTTTACTATTATTCTAAAATGTGAAGAAAAAAAAATTATAATAAAGAATAAGTGTTTCAAAACTTTTGACCGGTAGTGTATATATATATTTTAAAACTGTATTTTGTGTTTACTCGTGTTGCCTTTGTTTTATGTTATATCTTGTTTGAAGATCTAAAACCATTTAGTGTGAAAAATACACAAAATAGAATCAGGAAGGCACAAATACTTTTTCACAGCACTGTATTTATGTATGTATATATCAGGTTTTCTGCAGGTTCGAAGGAATGGAATTTAAGACTTAAGACTTTTTAAGGCCAAATAAAAGAAAACTTTAAGACCACTTTTGCAATAATAATAAAAAAAACACATTAAATAATTAATTTGCTGGTAAATACAAAACCACTGAGACTACTTGGATGTCTCTGGATATGTTTTTTATATTTTATTGTGCATTTATATGTTTTCTTTCTTTTTTTTTTTTTCAATAAGTTAATACAACACTAAAACTAAATTAATTTATTAAGAATGCATGTAACAAAGTATGTAGCCTATATTCTCTTTAGTCACTTGCTTTCCAGCAAGACGTGACGCAATAGACCAATGCTTTGGCAATGTCACCGCTTATGTCAAACACAGAAGTGGTGGCAAAAACCATGTATAAAAAGTAAACTTTTATCGGTTTACGATGTTGAAAAATTATTCCGAGGGCTCTAGTTGACTGCTGTGGCTTCAAGCCATCAACAGAGCTGACTGGACTGAGATCATTTCAACTCACAACTTTGCAGCAAAAATTTATAGCGAACATGATTACATGCTTGTTATTAACTCATTTTATTATAGTAATTGTATCGCTAAGAATTTGTTTGTATTTATGATGGTTTTGTGTCATACTTTCGTTTAATCATCTAATCTGTCAAATCTAACACAACAGTCAGCGGGCTTTCTGCCAAAACTTACTGCGCATGCGCTGACATTTTTTAAAACAAGAGGATCATTCACAGTAGCGCCATGTTTGATTTTTAATGGGAATGGAAATGTAGTTGTGAGGGATAGACTTGCAGTCTCTTCAGTGGCATGCACGGTATAAATATGGCTCCAATATCTAATCTGATTTTCCACAACTCATGTTGTCTGGAGTTTTTTTGTCTACTGAGTGTTCTTGAAAAGAGTTTTTTCCTATGTTTTGTCTGCAGAATGATCCAAAAACACTTTAAACTGCAGTACAGCCCATTGAAGAGACTGTACGTGCATCCCTCACAGCCTCATTGTCATTCTCGTCAAAAATGTAATATGGCACTGCTGTGAATAAGGTCTATTCAGATAACTTTACCAAATACTTTAACAGGTAGTTAAAGGGCAGTTCATTTAAAAATGAAATTTATTAAATGAAATTTTGTTACCACTGGTCACCCTTGAGTCTCTATGAATTTTTCTCTGCCATGGAACAAAAAAGGAGATGTTAAGCTAAATGTTTAGTCTCAGTCACCATTCACTGTCACCGCATCTTGTTTTTCATTCAATGTAAGTGAATGGTGACAAACTCCCTAATATCTCCTTTTGATATCCACTGAAATACAGGTTTGCAACAGCATGAAGATAAATAAGTGATGACAATTTCAATTTTTGTGTGAAATATCTCAAGTAAAAGTCAAAACTCATCAGTTACCTTAAAAATGGCTGTTTAAAGTTGACAAGATGTATTGAAAATGTTAACAGATTAAATAATGAAAGAGAACTGTGCTGCATAATTAGTTATGATGTATTTTGAAAACAGACTGTATACTAAATATTAAATATAGATAATATATTTTCATAGTACGTATATTATTAATATTATAATTGTATATAATTATATTATTATTGTTTTGTATATAATTACAATTTGTTTTAATTGACTGATTCAGATGGCAGAGAAAATACCTGTATATGTCAGATCTAGAGAGATGGGGATGAGAGATATAACAGGTGTAACTGAAGCTGAGTAGTTCTGTTAGCTTTACAATTCTTGTCAAAGGTGATGTAAAATAAGGAAGCGCCACGATTTGAAAGGCGTCAAGACCGCTCCAACCCTGCGCGCTTGCAAATTGTCACTTTCACTGTGTTCATTTGGAAGGATTTGTCGGCCAAATACGTCATCGAGGCTGTCTCGTTTCAGAAAAGTGAGTAGGACACTTCAAATGCAGCCTTCGAATGTGACCTTCTTTCACAGGAATTCGGATGATGCATGAGGTGTATCCTTCGAGGGCACTCACAACCCACAATTCTTTGCTTCAACAGAAATGTTTAGGGGCAGTGGTAGCTCAGTGGTTAAGGCTCTGGGTTACTGATCAGAAGGTCGGGGGTTCAAGCCCCAGCACTGCCAAGATGCCACTGTTGGGCCCTTGAGCAAGGCCCTTGACCCTATCTGCTCCAGGGGTGCCATATCATGGCTGACCCTACACTCTGACCCCAGCTTAGCTGGGATATGTGAAAAAGAAGAATTTCACTGTATATGTGCAAATGTGTGATAAATAAAGAAAATTAAAAGTTAATTAATTAAAATGTTTTCTTTAAAAAAAGGGACAATTTGCCCTTAAATATGATGTTCAAACACAAATAATGTTAATTCCCAAGTTGAAGTACCTCAGTAGAGGGGTGCAGGGTATATAATATGTATAATTATATTAAAATATGATTAAAATAAAGTATTAGACTAAAAGTACACCTGTAAAATCTATTGTCTTTTCTCTTTACGTCTTTATAACTCTCCTAAAATGTACCTCATACATTCCCTTCCAAAGGGACTTTGTTCCGTTCTCACTCAAAGCGCTCGCGCTTGTTAAAGAGTGGCGTGCTGTCATAGCAACCATGTCCCGTTCCGTTCGTCCTCCTTGTTTAAAGGAGGACACTTGGTATACTGCAGCCTCCAAAGGACGCATCCTTCCAAACGAGACACAGCCGTTGACTGCTTTGTCGACTATAAACAGGAGCGATAGTGTTAGCGCATCTCTCGCTTACAGAGACGCAAAATAACGGCATTTGCATTTCTGAAGGTTTATACACGTGTATCATCGTAAGTTCAGTAAAAATGCGCTTCCCTGCGCGCGCTCACACTAAAGTCAAGCGTCAGCTGCTAAATGACGGATGCACGAGAGAGACGATTTTGAGTCACCCACATTCTGTTGTTTTAAGCGTCACCTCTATTCACACCCCAAAATTTAAGATCTCAGCAAACGAAATGTAAGACTTTTTGTGGCCTTAAATTTAAAAAAGTAAATGTAAGACTTATGGACCCGCGGAAACCCTATAATATATATATATATATATTATAATTAAAAATGTTGTGTAACTTTTTAACATTAGTGTTATATTACCCTAACCTTAATAATAATAATAATAATAATAATAATAACAGAAACAGTCACCACTGCTGCGATGGGATTTTTATTTATTTTTTATACAACTGCTTACATAAAAGTTGGCATCTTTCTCTCTTCTGACTGTCGTAATGCATCTCTCTATTTTTTATTTATTTTGTTCTCGTGGAAGTCGTGAAAATGTAGGAGTATGAGTAGATTTTTTTTTTCTTTAGCTGCTGGAGCAAATGGGAACGCAGAAATCATATTTGTTGTGGTCTCTACCCCACAATAGTTTCCTGCAGCGTTCCAAATGTGAAGAGAGTCCATAAGCTCGTTTACGTTAAATTCAATGTGATACAGCACTTTGTCATGATCGAGGGTACGTGACCTAGCCGATACAGATAAAAGAGTACTACACTGTTTATATATCCAAATAAATTGTCCATTTATTATATCATATATTTCCATAAAAACAATAAAAAAATGTCGAATACATACCATTACTGGCTGATATTTGATACTCTCTGGTTCAAGGCACGGGAACGCACGCCACATGCGTGAGCGTGCTTGGTGTACTTCCGGGTCAGAAGGCAACGCAGGCGGTGCGCTTGTGTACCAGGGGTAAGGAATTGGCTGGTTAGAGTGTAGTTGCAGGAACTACACCACCCGATGGATAAAAGTACGTTTCTCCATAGACAGCCATTCAAAAGTAGCCGTGTTTGATGACGAAAAAAAAAAAATGGAAAGGTTCAAGTTCACGAAGTGAACTGGAATCAGTCAATATAAACGTCCTCGGGGTGTGGGAGGGATATAGCGCTTCGAGTTTGTAATATAAATTTTTTTTTTTTTTTTAGTGTAGCAGAAATGTTTGTGGCAACTTTTTCGGAACAGGAGCATAAAGAACTGGCTCCTGTCAACCTACAGACACATTCCGGACTCCTGCATAATCGTAATTAAAGCTCAAAATTGTTAAACTCCCTACGTTTTTGTCATATGAGCATCATGTTTGTTGCGAGAACATCCTGAAATATTAATGCAGATTTGTAAGTGTATCACGGTTTCTCCTTCCACGCAGAAGTTCTTCAGTGAGAGTTTGTGGGATACTCTGCCTGTGAGCTGGCAGAAAGCCCTCGGTGAGCTTACACCCCCACAGATCGCTGACCTGCTGCTGGATAAAGAGATACAAGACAGGAGGCAAGAAAAGGTTAAAATAAGTAATTTGTCTCAAACTTAAAGGAACAGAATGTTTCAAATCTTTTAGTCCATATAATGAAATTCAATGTGATCCAAAACAACATTGGACCTCACTGACTTTCATTGTATGGACAAAATCCAGACATTTTTTCCAAATATCTTTTTTTGTGTTCCACTGAAGAAAGACATGCATACAGCTTTATAGTGTATCCAGAGCATTGCACTCACAAAACTGTACAGCTGGGGGAGAAAAAAAGCAAGAGTTAGCATGAAAATTATTTTTAACAGGCTTCTGTTCCTTTTTTGTCTTTTAGATACCCATCTGTGTGGCCTCTCTCCTTACTCGCACTGCACACAGCAGCTCATGCACTGTCGTTTCCACGTAAAGTGCCAGGTGGACAATCTCAGGATGCAGGTGCAGCAATGCCAGTGGAGTTTCAGTCTAACCAAAGTCCGAGCTCTTTGTTAGGACACATTTTCTGTAAACACGTCAAACCCAAGAAGTCTGAAATCTGCAGACTAGGCACGGTATGTCAAATCAAATCAAATCTAATCACTTTATTGTCACACAGCCATATACACAAGTGCAATGGTGTGTGAAATTCTTGGGTGCAGTTCCGATCAACATAGCAGTCGTGACAGTGATGAGACAGTACCAATTTACAATAACATCAAATTAACACAATTTAAACATCTGATATATATGTGTACTTTATGATACATTTAGTTAGTGTGGAACCTTCCAACCCTTAAGTCTGCAGTTTTGTAACCCATTATTATGCTTAAGATGATTAAAAAATATGTATTCACCACACAAAACATTAAACCCACACCCAGCCCTTTTAAATTCACTCTCCTAGCTGGTTAAGGAGCTGTGTGACCAGGCTAACTGTAACTATGTTGTGGATGTTGGGTCTGGACAGGTACAGTTATGTTGTGCTAATAAGGTTTATCCTGTATTATAATTAAGCCAGTTTGGCTGTTTAGCTCTAACCAACTTTTTTGATTTTATCTGTGCAGGGCCATTTTACACGGTTTCTATCTTTTGGACTTGCCCTGAATGTCACTGGAATAGAGGCTGACCGTGACCTGGTTTCCATGGCCACCAAATTTGATAGGCAGCTCCTGTTGACACTGGCCAAAGAGAGTCAAAGAGTATGACCCAAATCTTAAATATTTGATATATTTGCATGTTGTCATCTTTTGTAATTGCATATATTGCAGTATTTCCTGTAAAATCTGCAACACCTCCAGCAAATGGAACAATATTTCTCAGTTGTCATAGCCCAGTGTAAACTTTGAGGTCATCAGATTCATGGGACATTAGCTTGACTAATGTGACCCACAATAGTTTTTGAATGTGCAATGATAAATCTCATGTGCATTTCTGTTGTAGTCAGGAAAACCTCAGGGTGTTTATTCTGCACCTTGTCTCTCTCCTTGCCATGTGGTGGGCTGGGTCAGTCCAAAGGCTTCATGGGATGTCTTCATCAAGCAGCTTGGCATGGCAGCATGTGAATGTGACAGTAATGGCCCCACCACTGGGCCGTATGAAAAGAAACAGCAGGTATCAGTGCCATCAGAGCTGGAGCTGGAGCAGAAATGCTACCAAACCAATGGCGAGGAGTTACAAACTACACTTCAGACTCAGAGGACTGACTTTATAGCCCAAATAAACACTGTGGTACTTCCATCAGGGCAACTTGATCCTGAAACCAGTAGCACCAATGCACATAAATTACCTATTAGCAGCAAACGCTTTATTGAGTCTGGAGTGACTTCATCCACAATCGCTGATGTTGGTTATGCTACCAAAGGACTCAGTAATTCTGATTTTGTCCTTGCAGGGCTTCACGCCTGTGGAGACCATAGTTCAACACTTCTTTGCCATTTTGCCGACTGTCCTCATGTTCAGGTCATCACTTCTGTTGCTTGTGGCTACATGAAAATCTCAACCCAAGAGAACCCAAACCCCCTTTCTCAGACACTACAATAGCGTCCCATTCAGAATATGGCTATCCAACGATTGACTGGGTACATGGATTGCCAGGGCACCAGTTGTACTACAAGGCAAGAGAGGGGGCTTGCCATGCAATAGAGGACTATCTTCACAGGCTTAGAGAGGAGAGTGGGCTACTGCGGACACACTGCTACAGAGCTATCTTAGAAAGCATCATCAGAGTGGAGAGGCCTGATCTGCGCAGACCAGGAGTTCAGACTGTCAAAAAAGCCCACAAACTGTCATTCACTGAGTTAGTATCATGTCTTTATTGTGAGATTTAGGAATATCATGAGCTTTCATGGATTGAAAAGTCTGTGACTCACTACTGAGCTTCAGTACCAGGAACTTGAGCGTTACTACTATAGCATGCTTGGTCTGTCACCACTTCTCCTATTTAGTCACTTAAAAGAATATCATCTCAAACTCATATGACTTTCTTTATTCTGCTGAACACAAATGTAATCCATACACAAAACACATATTTTAATGACAATATCATGTCTGTTTATCCATACAATGCAAGTAATCCACTCCATTGGACCATTTACACACTTCTGGGTTTTGGAAAGCAGGAGTAAATGAATGAAGGGTAAACTTTGATAGCAGTGAAAGGGAGACCCATGCTAAATATAATTTTTGCTTACCCATTTGCTCCAACATCAAAAGAAAACCTCCATTATTACATTTACACAACTTTCCAAATGAAGAAAAAAAATAGCGATGGATTACGACCGTCAGAAGAGAGATGATGACAAACGTCGTTAAGCAAATGGCTCTTTTAGTGCTTGTGTACACAGTAACAAAGTTTATTACACACACACAATACAACAATGCAATACCATTTGTGTGAAAAGATAAAATTGAAACAGGGAAAATGGAAAATAATCAGCTCTGTGAAATTAGTATTAACAGCGCCGTCAAAGCTATTCCATCTTCTGGTACATTCGTAGCAGTAGATATTGATAATCCACTTGCTGTAGATGGGCAAATCAATGGCGAAGAGCAGCTCGTTCGTCGGCGAACCACAAGGAAGAAGGGTTTCGGGTACTGTGGCTCCTGGGAGGAGCTCCCCCTAAGCACCAGCTACTGACGCACCATCGAAGTGACTGACTTGCAAGGGAACCACTTAAAGTTTAAATGGATTACTAATGCTGTCTTTATGTGGTTTTTGGATCTTAAGAAATGTGGTCACCATTGGACAAGCAGAAATCATATCTCTATTCAAATATTTTAATTCGTGTTCTGCGAAAGAAAGTCATATGAGTTTGAGATGACAAAAGGGTGAGTAAATAATTTTTTGGTTAACTATTACTTTAACCCTGGGTTGTTTAGAAGGATTGTCTCTACATTTGTTCTATTATGAGCTGCTTTACCTAAAAATAAAGTTCTAAATAGCAGCTAAAGGAGATGTTGCATATAGAGATTATTTATTGAAGACTAATAAATCTATGTCCTTGCCTAAATTGTCAGTCGTAAAAACTTTATAGTCCAGGACTAGATATTAGCCTGAAAATATATTTCAATACATTTAAATACATATTAAACTGTTTTAGTTTAAGGTTATGGACTAGTCTTTCCTAATCACCATCTTAATTTCTTATATCATCCCTCATCTTAAGGTACAGGCTTTAGTGCCCCATTATATTAATCTCCTCTGTGTTTTCACAGGTGTGCCCATATGGCTTTTCCATGGGTTGGCTTGCCCGTTGATCTCCCATTTGATCCTGTCAGCGTGGATGCAATGCTGGCACAGCAGGGCAGAGTGGTAGTGTACTTCAGCCTGAATATGCTGTTTGCACCTGTGGTGGAGACTCTAGTATTACTGGACAGAATTATTTTCCTGCAGGAGAGAGGTAAGTAGAGCAGAGCCAGTCATTTATCTGATTTAATGAACTGTTAAACAGTTGTGAAACAGTAATGAACTGGATTTGTTACAGAGGTTGTTTTAACTTATAATTAGATTTTTGTACACACTTGGACTAAAGGCTCCTCATAAATAGGTATAAAGGTTCAGATTACACTGACCCAGTGCAGGCCAAGACCATGGTTGCCATTAGCTATTGCATCTTCACCTCTATTACTGAAGGCATAACTGAGACATGGAATCTGTGGCTGCAATCATAATGTCTGCATAAAAGAAAAAAAAAACACCATTTTCAGTGACAGGGTTTACGTTTATTTTCCCCTCTAGATGGCACTTTTAAGACAATATCAGGTCTACCTTTGCAAGACCGACATCGAATGGAAATCACGTTGAATCTTGTGCATGCCAGTTTGCTTTTCTGTACATTCCAAATACAATATATCCATGTCACATCCAGAAACTTTATTTCTGATAAATATCATTTACAAAATGGTCTCTTTTCAAATGACAGTGCAACTGAGAGACTTGGAAGATGACACTTCATTTAATTCTTCATGCTCTCCACAAAGAACTCATTACATGCCACTGTGAGAGCAGCCACCAGCACAACAAACTCCTGGAAGTCCACTTCTCCATCCCGGTTCTCATCCAGATCAGACATTATCTTCTCCACAACCATGGGGTCCTTACTCGCCTACAACAAGACACAGAACACCGTTATTTACAATGTTTCTCCAATTATATACATCATCGAAAAGGGTGAACTATGTTTGGAGTAACTCACTGCTAAAAAGTCACCAAGTTCTCCCTGAAGTAAGCTCTTAAGCTCAGCTTTGCTTAGTTTGTACTTGTCTCCTTCTTTGGAAGAGTATGTATGGAAGACTTTAATGAGGCCTTCCATTGCATTTTCAAGCTGTGAAACCATGTTGTGTTTCCTGCAGAGAAAGCAGAAGTTAAAAACAGCATTCAAGGTCATTTCCTTGACATTTTCCAAAATGCCATGGAGAATTCAAACCAGTAGCCCACTTCTTAACACCTGAGGATGCTGGCGGTAGACCTAGATGCCCATATTCATTTCAATGCACTTTCTCTGTGAAGCAGCACAATCCCCAGCATTTAAATGACCTGGAGAATGGGGTTACACAGCCACTGAGGGATCTAATGTCTTTGAGCCAAAAGGCCTGTGGCACTTGCAGATTGATGACGATCAGCAGCGAGAGGGAAGACAGGTATACATCAATTATTCAATCAGCCTTTTGTATAAACTAATGGCACTGGGACTGACCATTTAGCATTGGAGGCTTATATTAGGCCTAATATATATATATATATATATATATATAGATAGATAGATAGAGAGAATGCATACTTTATTTAATATACTCGAATAATAAAATATTAAAGCTTAAATCTCATAAAAACTGTCAATATTAATAGATACCAACTTTACTGTCATAAAACTATACTGGACTTTTAAAAAATGATCGAGACCATTATGGAAAAGTGCTTTACATTTGACACAACATTTGCCATATTGGTCTTAATGCCTCAGTATGTCCTGTTAAAAAGAAGAAGAAAAAAAAAAAAAAACATTATGCATGTAACCTGAGGAGTCACCAGTTAGCAATAAATCAGCCTACTGCAAGCTGATATTCCCAATTCTTTTGTGCTAAAAGGGACATTTCCGTCTGACATCAGTTTATAAGTCCATGAGGCTTTTCTTAAAAGTTATGTATTTGGTTTATTTATGCAACGAAACATATTTATATGTAATTTGTTACTCCTAAATCCAGAATGCTATAATAATAATAATTTTAAAAAAACCAGTAACGTTTATCAGCTTACCGAGTAAGATGAATCAGTAGCCTGCCTAACGCCGGAAGATTCCAAAAGCATCTCATTAAATAGCGTCAGTTCACTTGTACGGAGAAATTAGGTGGAGCCGCCTCCCACAGCCGCAGCACGCCTCTCCATGTAAATTCATCCGATCGAAAATCTCCACGTTAAATAATGTCCTCAAACATCTAATCATCATATAGTGTCTGTAATTTCTTCAGATAAACCAGAATAGCCTAAAAAACCTATTGACATAGAATAACATACATTCTACACCAAAAAAAAAAAAAAAAAAAAAATTTCTTTATCAAAAGACAACCTTATTCACATAGCGCCATATTGAATTTTTGACGTGAATAAAAGGAGGACTTCAGTCTCTCAATGGCATAACCTTCTGTGTGCTGTATAAGGTCCTAGATCACATCTTATTTTCACAACTTTTCTGGGTTTTTTGTCTACTGAATAATTTATGTATGTATTCAGATTTTTATTTAGCGTCACTATTTATTTCAACGATCAAAACAGTGTATAGCAAGTAGGGTACAACTAGGCTAAATGGTCCTCTTAAAGAAAATTAGCTTTTTTTTTCTTGTGGCAAAATGTATAGACATTGACAAAGTGGGCTATACTTCTTTTTATTGAATATTGATGGAGCAACATAATTTATGTTAGAAATAATAAGGGAAGTTTGTTTTAATTAAATAAAATAAAAATGCGTAAGGGGAGCTTTTACCTAACTTATGATCAGTCAAGGGGAGCACACTTTGAACTTTTTTCATAACAAATCTATTTTCCCATTTAAGCAGTTTGCTTTATGTGGGCCTTTAGCCCCTGCAACAAGGCACCAAATACTATCCTTTAACTTATTTTGATTTAATCACCTTGAACAAAACTGAAAATGACAAATTTTATCTCTGAATAAATGTGATTATTTTAGGGATTTTATTGTTAATTTTTACCCCTGTGATGAAACTTTGCTTTCTTGTTTCACCAAGATTAAAGCCAACTAAAGGTGAATTAACTACAGTAAATAGTTTAATTCCTGGCATGATTCCATCTCACATCTCACTTGGGTACAAAAATCACTCACCTTTCATTTTATGAAAACGTTTTTTTCCAGGCCATTTGATATGTGATGTGTCAGGCTATTGCATTTCTGTGGGAAAATGAAATAAATCTAATGTTGTGCAGTGTTATGAAGTGAGGAGTGAGGCATGTTTGTGGTTTCACTTTCAGTAATAAATGCTGCCAGAATGAATCTATTAATGATAATGAGCAGTATTCACTTACACTCAGATAAAGCATTCTTTTGGATGCAGAATTTCAAAATTGTATGTATTGTAATACTGTTATTCCCTTTTATTTAATTGATTTCAGAGTCTACAATAAATATGAAACAAAGTATCAACAGTAAAATGGTGTGTTCAGTTCCTTACGTTTTTGAATGTTTAGGTCTGTCAAGAGAAAATAAGCAGTTGTAAATTAAGTAATAATCCCCCACCCCACACTCAAAACATGATGACTCAGTAGGCCACATTCATTTGGTCTGTACAGTAGGTTTCCACTCCGTAAAATCAACTGGAATTGGTTTGTGATGCAGAAAATCTGCAGTTACAAACATCTGTTTGAGATAACATGGATATGTCACCGATACTTGTTTGGCAATCATCCATCTGGTTAACACTGTAAATTTCATGATTTATAATTTCAAAGTTAATAGAAAAAACATCATACTCATTGGAGTTGAATGTGAATTTATATGGAGTGAGGGGCACAGGTTATGTTTAACCCAGATTTGATTTCTGTAATAAAAATAATGGATTATATATATTCACTTTGAATTTTTTTTGTGTGCTGTTAATGTAATTAAAATTATGCATTTTCAAGTATTATTAGATTGTTTAATGGATATGTGCACAGTAGATTAATATATTTTCATAAATATATTTTATATTAACAATGCAATTCTTTTTTGTAACCATAACATTAAAAAGTCAAATTATTTTATTTAGGCACATCTGTTTCTCTGTCTTTCTATATCATTACATCCCCATTATGTTTATTTTTAGTAATTTTGTGTAAAACAATCCAAACAAAGTATCACCTGTAAACTCACAGGCACGTTATGGTACAACATACGGTTCATTTTTTCAAGTGAGATTCAAGGGGCTCACAAAGAAGGGATGAGTAGATTCTGTTTACTGCATTAAATTCTTCATTTGTATTTTAGGACAGCATGATTTGATGAGATAATCTATATAGATATAAGTGGATAGTTTCTGAGCAAAGAGTGTTGTTGTGAACACCATGATTTCATTGGAATAATATGACTTGTTTCGGTAAACATACATGGGATAACGGGATTGCTATATACTGGCCTAATTAAGATAAGTATATATGCTTGCATACCAAGGTAAATAGAACTGTATTGATTGTCAAACTGAACATGAACGTGTGTTGTGTATGTTATGGGCCACTGGGTCAGTAGATCACAAGATCTGCCTAGTTGTTTGCTTTGCTCATTGACTGAACCTAGTCAGAATGAATTGCGGCAATATTTTCTAGGCCATTTTTCCATCAATGATTCACACAAACCCATTCAGACAAACCTTAAAGGGATAGCTCACCCAAAAACACCAACAACTCTCAAATCATTTACTTGTTTCAAACCTGTATGACATTCTTTATTCCATGGAACATAACAGGAGATATCAAGCAGAATATTAGGGACTGACAGCTGAAAAAAAGATAAAGTGTCCACATTCTTTAAAATTTGTCCTCTTGTGTTCCACGGAAGAAAAAATGTGATATGGGTTTGGAACAACATTAGGGTGAGTGTACAGTAAGACAGAATTTTCATCTTTGGATGAATTAACAAACATAAAATAAAACAAAAATAATTGCAAAACAGTCTGCAGTAATGTGTAAAATCTAAATGTAGCAAGATCAGGCCATCTCTGCCGCTGGTTATATTGGTCCCTCCGCATGTTCTCTGAAAGATTGTGGACTTCCCCTATTGGAGGGCTGATTGCTAATGTAGTGGCCATCTTCATCTGTTCCTTTAGTATCTGTAGACCTCTGGTTCTCAAGTGGCAGCTCAATCAAGGATACTGACTTCACTGAAGACAGACGACTATGCCGACTGGCAGTGCGCTTTCTTATTACATTTGGTTTGCCCAGAACACTCCTAAGTCGGACCCAGAAGAAACTCTGTTCTGTGGGTTGCTGAGGCCACTCCAGGTAGGTTTTGCTACTGAGCATTTTTTTGAGCTTGCAGAACTTACTGGGCAAAGAATTAGGATCAATGGGTTCCTTCACGACCAGGATGACATCACTGAATGTCTTTCCAATGGTCCGTTGTTGGGCGAAGTAGAGCTCATAGTTGCACCACTCACTATTCACGAAATTCCGTGACAACACAAAGATGACCTTAATGATGAGAAAACGGGTTAGAATGCAACAAAAAACTGTAGAAAGCATGTCTGTTTATATATCAATGTTTGCACTTTGGGTTTTATGCTACAATTTGATGAGAGTTCTTTTAAAAAAAATAATAACAATTTTAATGGAGAAAAAAAATACAATTTGGTAGTATTGTGAAAGGTACTCTTCTTTAAAAGAGATGCTATTTATCTAAAGTGACTCACTTTACATTAATTCCAGGGATGGGACATTGTATAATGCCCTGCAAAGAATCCTGCTGGAAAAAACATCTTAAGCCAGCCTAAGCTGGTTTGCTGGACTTAGCAAATAACGATGGTCTCCTAACCTGGCCAAGATGGTTTCGGGATGGGGACATTGTATGATGCGTTGCTGAGAAGCCTGCGGCAAAAATAATCTTAAAGGGATAGTTCACCCAAAAATGAAAATTCTCTCATTTACTCACCCTCATGATATCCCAGATGTGTATGACTTACTTTCTTCATCAGAACACATTTGAAGAAAAATATCTTAGCTCAGTAGGTCCTTAAAATGCAAGTGGATGGTGATTTCTCTTTTGAAGCTCCAAAAATCACATACAGTCAGCATAAACGTCATCCATACGACACCAGCTGATGTCTCCTAAAGTGACACGATCACTTTTGGTGTGAAAAAGATAAATATTTAAGTACTTTAATTCTAAATCATGTTTCCGTTCAGCAGCGGTATGCGCATGTGACGTAATCGTATTGGCATTTGATACATGTGAGAACTGAGTCACGTGAGTCACACCTGGAAGAGCAGCGCTGTTTACAAGTGAGAAGGAGGAACGCTGTACAGTAGCTTGGTTTGTTTAGGTTTAGATGGTTTTTATCTGTTTCTTTACTCACAATGGTGGTTTTGTGTGCTTATCCTGGATGTCTCAACCAAGAGGTGACTGTGAGATTATGTCTGTATCATGGCAACTCGAATACGTCACACGAGAGACTGCATGAACTCCACCCTCTCATGAAGCTTTGGATTATAAAGTACTTAAATATTGATATTTTTTCACACCAAAAGTGATTGTATTGCTTTAGAAGACATTAATTTAACTGCTGGAGTCGTATCGATGACGTTTATGCTGACTGTCTGTGATTTTTGGAGCTTCAAAAGAGAAATCACCATCCACTTGCATTTTAAGGACACACTGAGCTAAGATATTTTTCTATTTTCTTCAAATGTGTTCTGGTGAAGAAAGAAAGTGATACACACCTGGGATATCATAAGGGTGAGTAAATCATGAAAGAATTTTCATTTTTGGGTGAACTATCCCTTTAAACGAGCCTAAACTCCTTAGCTGGCCTTCCTGCCTGACCAGCTGACCACTTAAGCCCAGCAAACCATCTTTATAGGCTGGTAAAAGTATATTTTTTTTCATACCAAGAACATAAATGTATGTGTCTCAAAGAACCAGCCCAAAATAAAATACAAAACCAATACTTAATTCAATCAACTTTTCAAAAGATCTCTTTTCAAAACACACCTTGCGACTATTTTCAATGTTCTCAATGATGTTGTCAATGATCCACCTCCCAGGAATAAAGTCTCTTTCATGGATGCAAAGCCGGTAAGGAGGCTTAATGTTCTCTAGACAAGGCAGCAGCTGGTCTCTGACCCAGTCAGCATCCGAATGGCTGTAAGAGATGAACGCATGAAAGGTGTAGTCCATAGCTTGATCTGAACCTTCCTTATGGGCCCTGTACTTAGCTCTGATGATCTGGTATGTCGCTTTAAGGTACCAGGGTACATGGAATATGTAGCACATAAGGGTGATAGCAAGTACAATAACCATCGTTGTTGACACAGAGATGATAATAATAAGTGTAATATCACAAGCTAAATGGCCGGGAAAGTATTGTGACACCATTGTGTTTAGAAGGCTCTCTGGGTGGTAACACTTGTAGTTGTATGGCCAGTCAGAGATGTTCACCTTGCCCTTGGTTTCCTGAATGAAGTTGTGGAGCTCACAAGTACAGTGGTAAGGGTTGTTGCCTGCAGTCAGTACACGTAGACTAGGCATGTCTTTAAAAGATGTCATGCTAATAAGCCCAAAGGAGTTTCCATCCAAAGCGAGCACTTTCAGGTACTGATTCTTCCAGCCAGAAGGGATGAACTTGATCTTGTTGCCACTGAGAAGGAGCTCTGTTAGGTTGGAAGCCTTATTAAAATAGTCCATGTCAAGTTGGTCGAGGTTGCTGTATGATAGATCGAGGAAGCTTACAGAGGTGGGGAGACACTTAAAACTGTCACTCCTCAGGGTATTGTGATGAGCGATTACTTTGGTAATGGTTTGTCTCCAGTGACAGACACAACTCCCTACATATCGCAGCTGGTTGTTGCTCATATCGATTGTTTTCAGCTTCACAAAGTACTTAGTCAGAGATGCCAAGTCACTGAGACTGGTTAGTCGATTTTGGCTGATGTTAAAGGTCTGAAGTGAAAGCAATGTGTTCCTCTTGTCACATAGTGGATTATAAATATAACTGTCCAACAGCTGGTTGTTAGAGATGTCCAGAAGCTCAACATTTTTCATTTCTTGCCATGAGTCACATGGTACGGTGTTGAAGTTCACATTCCATATAATGAACTGGCGGATGTTATTAAGCCAGGTGAAGCTCCAGTCAAAGCGTATTATATCTGGATTACTGATGTCCCTGTAGGACACATCACCAAGATCACTATTAAAGGGATAATTCACCCAAAACATTTTTATTTTCTCATCATTTACTCAAACTCATGCCATTTCAAACTTGTATGACATTCTTTCTTCTGCAGAACACAAAGACATTTTGAAGGATGTTTGATGTGTTTTTGTCCATACAATTGAAGTCAATGGGGTCCAAAACTTTCAAGCTCCAAAAAGGGCATAAATGTAACATAAAAGTAATACATTCAACTTGAGTGGTTTAATCTATGTCTTCTGAAGCGATACAATCTCTTTGGGTGAGAAACAGACCAAAATTGAAGTCCTTATTCACTATAAATCTTCACATCCAGCCCGACTGGAATACAGTGCTGGCTTTAAGATGGAGCACACAGTTGCCAGGTCTCAATCTCGGTATCACTATACATCAGTAAGATGTTACATTACATTTTAAGTATATTTTTAAGTATAAAACATCACTATCACTTGCACGATAGGGCAACAGATAAGCCCAACTGGGCATGATAACCGCAAACCTGGCAACACCATGTCTGGTTCATGTACAGAGCTCCAAGGAGACTGTGGAAGTCAAGATTTATGGTGAAGAAGGACTTAATTACTTACCCAAACCAAACGTAGCACCTCAGACGGCATGGACTAAACCACTCAAGTGATTTGGATTACTTCTATTCTGCCTTTATATCCTTTCCTTCAAAATATCTGTTTGTGTTCTGCAGAAGAAAGAAAGTCATGAGAGTTTGACACGGCAAGAGTGTGAGTTAATGATGAATTATAATTTTGGGGTGCACTATCCCTTTTGATTTATGTGTGTATTTAAAGGGATAGTTCTCAGAAAAATTAAAATTCTGCCATTATTTGCTCTCATGTTGTTCCAAAACTGTATGACTTTCTTTCTTCTGTGAAACACAAAAAGAGATTTGGACAAAATGTTAGCATCAGTCACCATTCAATTTTGTTTGCATCTTTTTTTTTTTTTTCATACAATGACAGCGAATGGTGACTGAGGCTAACATTTTGCCTACTATCTTGTTTTTCTGTTCCACGCAAGTCATACTGGGTTAGAACAATGAGAGGGTGAGTAGCCTACATGACAGAAATGTTTGCACAATTTGAATAAAAATTTGTAACTTCATTTGAACAATTTTATTGACATTGACTCATAATTATAGTAGCGTTAGAAAAACTTACGAGAGAACAAGCCTTTCCAAGGTCAGGTTTGTCACACTTGGTCCCTGTGTTATATCCTGTGAGCGTGCATAGTCGATAAATAAGAGCTCCAAAGCTTTTATTGGACTGATTGCTACATTTACCAGAGCCATCCTCAGAAGCTCCTCATTGAATTTACCTCGATAGAAGGTCAGCAGTTGAGCCTTTACAAACTGCAGGCCATAAAAAATATCCCGTTTACCAGAATAGTACTGAAATTCAAAAATGTTTCGGAAACGTAGAACATCAATTGTTTTGTTTGCTAGGTCTTTTAATATCATAGGAAGCACATCTGGTGTTTTGTCTACAGCTATATCCAGCCACAAGCTTTTGGTTTTGATGGTATTAAAATACCCAGGTTCATACCTTTTCAGCCCAGTGCCAGCTTTAATGGCAAACTTGTCCAATGAGAGGTTTTTCAAAACAAATAGGTCACTACTTCTCAAATCACTGACCAGGGATCCACCAATGGACAACACTTTCAATTGAGTTAAATTAAAAAAAATAGCACCCAGAGTTACCTGTGTGTACAAATTATTGGACAATTCTAAAACCTGCAGCTTTGTGAGCGGCTCAAGTGCTTTGAAAGGAATGTCTGTCAGAGAGTTATTAAATAAATTTAGTTCCTCTAGCAGAAGATTTCTCTGAAAGGCCTCATCCACTATCAATGAAATGTTGTTGAAATTAAGCTTGAGGACTCGCAGGTGACTAAGATTGAAGAAATCATGTCGGTGGATGACCTGTATGGTATTGAAAGAGAGGTCAAGCTCTTCCAGAGTGGCAGGAAGTTTTGTTACAGGCACATGGCCTAGCCACAGGCCTTTACAGTCTGCGGCACGCCCATCAGCTGATATTGTACAAGACTGCTTAGATTTAGCTGGCTTAATGTGCAGAAAAGCTTGGAGGCTGAGAAGGACAGCAAGCAAAACAAACATTCTCATAAACTTTGTTTAGATCTGCAAGAAAACAGAGGAAAAAATTTTAGTCATAACATTCCTAATCTCTCAGTTTCATCTTAAAATTGTGTGAAAGCAGTAAGCTGCTTACAGTAATTAGATTACATATGTGCAGTAACCAAGCTATGAGTTTAATTGTGCTTTTTACTCAAAAGGCAAAGAAATAATTAGAACTTTATGTCATTAGGGTAATATATACTGTACACATGGTTGACAAATAATGAAGAAATGAGAATGAAGATGTGATTGGCAGTGTGGCAGAAAACAATTGCTTTTGTTTCATCTTACCTCAATCAGAATATCTGTTTTCAGTTCCTGAAAAAATAAAATCTGCAGCATGTCAGCAGATTTCACAATGGCATTACTCTTCGTTCAAAAGTAACTTCTAATGTTGAGTTCTCAAAAAGTAAGCATCTTCATCATGTTCATGTTCCTATGTGAACAATGTGGAAAGATGTCCATGTTTAACAAAATAACCAATTAAATAAACAGAATATTCACAAAGAATTAAAAACACATTTTACCTTTTACTTTTTTAAAGCCATATGTGTACAGTATCTTCAAGAGCAGCAGGAATACAGCAGGGATACCCAATCAACCATCCAACTTCATCTGTAGGAGAAAGTGATCAAGTCAGTCAAGCTATAGACTTTCTACCTTGGTCCCATTTATAAATGAGAGTGCAATGCTCATTACAAGCAGATGGATAATAATAATACAATACATATTTTTTGTCACATGACCTAAACACACAAAGCAACATTTCTGCCAGGGAATGAAAAAGGAAATGATTAATTTGTTGTTCCCTCTACAACAGACCCTTCATAATGGGTTTAGTTCCTTTTTGAGGGATGTTTTTCCTGAATGTAAGATTTGCATTTTTTCTTTACAGGTGATAATTTGGCTAAATGTCAAATGAGAGAATTTTACTGTCCATATAGATGGTTCACAAAAGATAAAACAGTCTATTTTAATGGAACATTAAAAAGGTATTTTAGGGTTGCCAGTCTTTATGACATTATTTTCCACAACATTTCCAGGAAAGTTTGTGTGACTAAGACTTAACATTTACCAATTACAGTCAAGAGGGACAACCAGCAAAAACTGAAAATGTGACTGGATGGGATGTATCCTGTCTCAACCAAAAAGAGATTTTGATAGGTTATTTGCCCGTCTTTTCCGTGTCAGCAGGCACATGCCCCGTCTATACAGTTTCATTATAACGCTAAACTAAAACATTTTTAAGGACAACTATTGCAATTGTTTTCCAAGACATTCAGGCAGTCTGAGCATTTTCCATGACTGGAAAACCATATTATAAAATCCCAGGTTTTTAAGCTTTTCTAGGACACAAGGGATCCACATTTATTTAGGAATAATTCTTAACAAATATTTAAAACCAGAGGCTACATGTTGTATAAGACCATAAGGCGTGAAAGAGTGAGTAAACAGGGTGAGTAAAAGAGCGAATTTAGATTTTTGTGTGACTCACATTTGTTCACTTTTGTTAACTGTTGATAGACATCTTACAAGTGGAGCCTAAGAAAACAATGTCCCCTGCTAAGAATGTACAGAAACATAGCTGAAATCTAACAATGCATTTTCATGCTCCAGTTGCTGGCATTTCGCCACATCTAATCTCAACTTTGTATAAAAAAAAAAAAAAAAAAAAAAAAAAAAAGTTTATATTTTATATAAAATATAAAACAACAACTTAAGTTGTAAAAAGGAGAAACCCATTTTACAGTACTTTTTCCAATAACATAACTGGTGATAAAGCCACTTAGGTAAGTGTCACAATGTCTTCACTAAATTGAAAACCAAGTTTATGTGCTTATGACTAAATTCTACCAGACTTGGTTTTTACTTTATCATAACCTCAGATTAAATATTATCTACAGATGGCAAACTAGAGTTAATACTAAAAGAATTTCAAGGTGAGAATGTTTCAATTCACAAAGTTTGATATCAAAGTAATAATTAACTATTGGTCTAAAAAGACACCAAGCACTATATAGTAAACACAAATCAAACATATCTTAAAAACCCACCAATACTTTTGTTCTTGTAAATCTAAATACTAAACCTGGAAGACTAAGTAGCATTATGTGGTGAAACACAGATGATCTGTGTATTAACAGAGAAAATCTAAGTTGAAGTCCCAAACAAGAGTACACCTAACATTTCTTTAAAGCTTTATTCAAGCGAGTACCCCATTTAAGCGATGTTTACTAGAATATAATACACAGTATTGCTCAAAATATTCCGATTCTTATATTTCAAATGTAGTTTGATAAAAAGGGTTCACCTTTGAGAAATGAGTGCAAGAGTTCAAGATCCAACAGCTGTGCACTGACTTTTGATTATGCTAAACAGTTTTCACCGTTTTCTTTGGTAAGGTATAGGCTATCGCACAAACACTCGAATAAATACTACACCATCGTAAATACTGTGATGAAATGGAGACCGGGGTCCAAATATAACGATCAGCATGATCCTGTTTAGGAAATCTCAGAAGAGGGACTACGAGCAATGTTTATAATGCACGATGCTGTGTTTACGTTAGTACAAACACAAGTCACTCTCAATTTCAAATATTGTTTAGATTAGTTAGCTTCTACCACTTCAAGATGCAAACACCCCCCCCACGACTGTTTTATATACACCATAATGGTTTTTAACAGTGGACATCAGTCGTAGTCCTACGTTTATTTTTTCAATAGACAGAGATATCGCGACGTTTCGAAATTATCTACCGAATTATTATCACTGTTGAAACACGGATAGCAAATTTTTTTTTATTTTTTATTTTTTTACTCAACACTAACAACATCCGCTTACCTCTGCGAACTGAAATAAAAAGTTGTCAAACTCTGTAAATTGAACGACTTTTAAAACGTTGGTACAGAAGTTTCCAGAGAAGTTTCCAGTTACGCAGTCCAGAAGTAAATTCTCGACAAAAAATGTAGGTGTCCCGCATGCCTGTGAGTTGAAACACATCGTATCAACTCTCATGAGTTCCTCTGGGTTCCTCCCCTTACTGCCTCTGCATGGACGTCCTTCTGCGCCAATTGTGCGCTGTGATGAACCGCCCCAGTGATTGATACAGTTATTAATCATTCCTAATGCTTCTCTGACAATAATAATAATAATAAATAAATACATAAATAAATAAAAAGAATAATAATCTTACACAGGAGTGTAAAGTAATTGAGTAAAAAGACTTAATTATTATAGGCTACTTAAGTAATATTTTTGTGGATTTATACTTTACTTGAGTGCAATTTAAACAGAATACTTGTACCTTTACTTAATTACATTTCCAAAGAAAAATTTTATTTAAACGTGAAAAATACTTGTTACATTTTTGCAGATCATTTTCTTTCATCTTACTGGATAAAAGCTGCCTTTTCACTGCATCCGACAAACGACAGATGACAGACCAGAGGTCAGCCATTTGAAGTGGAGTGTCACACAGTGGCTGTGTGGAGTTCCAACCATCTGCAGAGGTGGAATTTCGGATCTGATTTGAGTTTCGGATATGTTTTTTATTTATTTTTTCCCCTTTTCTCCCCAATTTGGAATGCCCAATTCCCAATGCGCTCTGAGTCCTTGTGTTGGCGTAGTGACTCGCCTCAATCCGGGCGGCGGAGGACGAATCTCAGTTGCCTCCGCGTCTGAGACCGTAAATCCGCGCTTCTTATCACGTGGCTTGTTGAACGCGTTACTGCGGAGACCTAGCACGTGTGGAGGCTTCACGCTATTCTCTGCGGCATCCATGCAAAACTCACCACGTGCCCCACAGAGAGCAAGAACCACATTATAGCAACCACAAGGAGGTTATCCCATGTGACTCTAATCTCCCTAGCAACTAGGCCAATTTGGTTGCTTAGAAGACCTGGCTAGAGTCACTCAGCACGCCCTGGATTCGAACTTGCGACTCCAGGTGTGGTAGTCAGCGTCAATACTCGCTGAGCTACCCAGGCCCCCTTTGCTTTGGATATGTTGAAATATTTGTGTGACTAGATCATACTGTATGTAACCACCTGACTGAATGTAATGAATTCATTCAGAACTATGAGCATGAAGTGAGAAACTTGGTTTTGTCCAAAACTTTATTCCAAACACCTGCTACTTCTATATATTGGACAGTTATGAAGTCAAAAATGACCATTCATGCTGCAAATATATATATATATATATATATATATATATATATATATATATATATATATATATATATATATATATTTGCAGCATATATATATATATATATATATATATATATATATAAACAAAAGTCCTTTGTAATTAAATGTGTACATGTCATTTATTTCTACACTTGCCTTCAAATTTAAATAATATTTATGAATTTCTACTCCCTAATTGCTGAATTACTATTGTTGTTAGATAATAACTATAAAACCAGCAATGATAATGATGATAATAGAGATAATTAAAATAATTAAAATAATGGAATCAGAGTAAATATTAATTATACATTTTTTTGAATTCATCCATCTGCTCAACAGCAAGGTTTGATAGCAAACCTCAGAAAACAATTCACAAAACCAACAACATCACTAACTTTCTACAAAGCTTTGAATTGTGATTTTTAATTTTTTTTTTATCTTTCTCTATGTCTCAAGGGGCTGGGCGCTCTGACATCGCAATTTGTGAGTGCCTTCTCCCATGCAACGAATATTGCTTGACTGTGTCAATGTTTTTGCAAAATAAAATTATGTGGTTCATTACACATGTCCACTGTGTGGCGCTAAAAGTGAGTGAAATGTTTTCCGGAACAGATGAGGTTTTTAAGGTTAATGTTCTATCAAAATTTAAATCAACAAAACCGACCTCCTTACCCTAAACCTTAAACCTAAACCTAACCGACAGATAATGTCATAAAAAGCAAATGTGAGATGAAAAACACAATTTCTGATCAAAACACATTATTTTGTGGTGCTTATATGACACTTTAGGCTCCTGTGTCGACTCACATGCTCTTCAGGACTTTGTATCACATATGCAACACTCTTATCAGTTGAGCTGCCATGCAATTTGATCACACTTAAACAAGCTTGTAAATATAGTTAGTTATGTAAACGCTAAAATGAGACATGCATTATAGTAAAAGTGTTTATATGTCATAAGATACAGAAACAGAGTTAGACGCTATTTGCACTCTAGTGCAAATAGTGGCAGATACTCTTACACCCCTGGTTAAATAATAACATGCAATATAGTGGCATCACTGCAGCATTTTATTGTGTTTATTTGGAGTCCCACAGACACCGTACACCAACCCCTACACCTAACCCTTCCTTACAAAAATTAACCATGGTTTTACTACAGTAACCATAATATCACCATGGTATTTTTCTAGTAAAATCATAGTAACCACAAAATTAAACATGGTTACTGTCCTTTTCTTCATATCGCTGCCCCCTTCCGCATATCGCGGCGCTGTTAAGTGGCGCGTTCTGCATAAGGCGGCGGCCCATGCGGCCCCATTTCGCGGCCGGCCCACCGGGAAAAGTCCTGGTCCTCCCAATGGCCAGTCCGTGCCTGGTAGCACTAGTGTGTAGTTATGATGGCATTTACCTTGCAGATGGATTTTTTGCATTTTTCGCAACCCATGCTGGTTTTAACATCTCTTGGGAGACAGTCGCAGACCTTTATTTCTCTGTGTGTTTGTATGTGTGTGTGTTCTGCCTTCTGGCTGTTTTAGTCTCACCTATTTATTTCTGTGTGTGTGTGTTCTGCATTATGGGTGTGTTATAGTTTCACCATTTAATTATGTGTGTGTGTGTGTGTGTGTGTGTGTGAGTGTGATTGGTTGTGTATGTTTTGCACTCTGGATGTTTTATAGTCTCGCCCTTTAATTTCTGTGTTTGTGGCTGATTTATTGATTGTATTTGACAGATATAAAAAAATAAAAAAAATTGCTCTGTGTTATGATCTTTTCCATTCATTTTCGATGTTCGGTCAATTTTAACCGTGAAGACCAAAGGTGTCACTTTTTTTATTTCTTTTTTTATGACCACTTATACTTATTGAAGCATGCCCATTTTTTAATTTTTTTTAATTTTTTATTACTATTACTATTATTTTTTTTTACGTTCAGATGACAAGTGGAGATAAAGTCACCAAGTCTTGTACCACTCAGATAAAGGAAACCATTTTTATTACATTGGAAAATTTTATTTCAGTAAAAAATGACCGAAGACTGTAGGAGGGTCAAGTCCTTATTTTACTATCAATCTCCACTTTTACTTTCACATTCTTCTTCTTTTGTTTTTGGTGATTCACATTGTTCATGCATATCACCACCTACTGGGCAGGGAGGAGAATTTATAGTAAAAAAGGACTTGAGCTGTTTCTCACCCACACCTATCATATAACTTCTGAAGACAGATTTAACCACTGGAGTCTTTTGGATTGCTTTTATGCTGCCTTTATGTGCATTTTGGAACTTCAAATTTTTGATATCCATTCACTTGCATTGTGAGGAGCTGAAATATTCTTCTAAAAGTTTGTGTTCAGCAGAAGTTAGAAAAGTATACACATCTGGAATGGCAAGAGGATAAGTAAATGATGAGAGAATTCATTTTTGGGTGAACTAAGTCCATCTGCCTTAAATCAACATTTCTGGTTTGGTTCTGGCAGTGGAATTGTAACACCCTTATGTGAAATAGTAACATTAGGCTAAAGTCTGGTGTGAGTCCTGGTTAACCAAATGAAACAAAGCTACAACAGCTGCCAACAAGTTTGATCCCAGGATCCTAGACACAACCAGATTATTCCGGAAAAATGTTCCATGCAATTAGTGTGCTATTGCTTGCCAAAGAACATCTTCTCAACGGACATGTGACCACATGTTGCTTGCTCCCAGTCACAGCCATGGAAAAATCCCTCATGGCGATACTTTAAAACAGTGAAAAAGCAGCCTGTGCTATGTTGCAGTTTCTTAAATCTATTTATTACTATTTTCACAAGTGGTAAAAATTTTTTTCTAAATTCTTAGTATGAGAATTTATTTACAAGGTATTGAGAAAGGAAAGGAACACTTACTACCCTAATGATTGCTCAATAGCAAGTTTTGAATTAAAGACTGTCTGTCTTACAAGTATGATGACTTTATAGCTCTGTACTAAGATTTTTGAAAATGTACCACTTGTGAAAATAATACCAAAGTAATTAAAACAACAGAGGTACAGTCCATATCTAATATACTTGAGGTAAGTTGAGGAGACAGTCAAATTGCTCTGCATAACTCATCAGCACAAAAGTATGCTGCTTCTCTGAAATATTGATGCATAATCATGACTTTATTTCACACTGAAGGAAATAAACACATGCAGGAAGAGTATTTTTAATGTGTATTTTAATGCACAGTAATGTATATGTTTCTGTATATAACAAGGTTTTCGGCCCCTAAAAAGAATTTATGACTTGGAAACCATTTAATAAATATGAATCATTAAGTGCAAGCCTATGCAACTGCGAGATGCTTTGAGCAGTCAACCATGGCAAGCATCTTTACATGGGACAAGTCTTGGGCAAAAAACACACATCATAGTAGATAACAGGCAATTAACAGTGACATAATTATCCTTGAAACAAAATTAAAAAAGAAAGATTTAAAAGTTGTCTTCATTGTTATTACTTTGTGTGATCTACACATTTTAATGTTGCATTGAAGAACCCTGTGTCATTTAGACTGCCGAAAGTGATTTTGAGTGTGTGCATGTGTCTGTGTGAATTCTGCAATATGTGTCACAGAAAGTTAAACGTTTGGCATAGAAGCACAATAAAAAAGTTAGAAAAGCTCTCTGACAAAAATGAGACAACATCAGTTTGGCACTACAACTTTAGTGCAGTAGCCTATTGCACATTATAGACCAAGAGACAGAGGTACAAGTACACAGAGCTGTGGCATTCAGCATGCAAACAGAAGGTTAGCACAAGCTAGCATACGTAACTAATGCATTGATGTGTAAAGCAATGTTGCATTCAGTCCAAGGACTATTTACATGGCTTTTGTATATGACACACTTAAACCCAGAGATCTAAAAGGAGGTATAAGACAATTAAACTGTTGAATAAGCAAAGACAGTTCCTTTTTTAAATATTCCTGCTCAAGATTGTGAGTAGTCAAATTACGTCTAAAATGAAGAGGAATAGAGTAAGAAACAGAAGTACACAAAACAAGCAACTACAAATAAATAATAAAAGTTAACCAACATTGTGTAAAAACACAATGCACTTTCTGCTGATTAGTGATAATTTAATTTAATTACATTGTTAAACAAAACTGTTGTCTCCTGCTCATACAGTGAAAAACAAGTTTAAAAATAGGTTAAAAATAGAACTGGCATTTGGGGTCAGTTACTCTGAGAGAGAGAGAGAGAGAGAGAGAGAGAGAGAGAGAGAGAGAGAAAGGGTTGTAGAGAGTGGGGCGGTGTTAGGGGTGCAGCCAATTAGAACTGTGCTAGTTATAAAGTATTCTTGAGAGCATATTTACTATTACTATATGTATTTCATTTCTCTTTTTTCTCACTTTCCGTACCTTTAGCCAACATAAGATTTAATTGGTGGTTGATGTTTAAGTAAGGATGAAATCAAATCAAATGTCATGACAAATGTACACTCTGAACACTCTAGTGCTGAAGACTATTTCAATCCATCAGGAATACTCTCTATTCCAATAGGCAGCAATGGTGAAGTACAGCATATTAAGAGCATTACAATTAAATCAACATTATAATTAAGACTGATCACAAGCCTCTTTTCACTGCAATTACAAAATGCAACTCTACATCACACCTATTTAAGCTTATTTGCCCAATAATTCATTTCATATGAACGCAATGTAAAAGTTTGAAAAATCTGAATGGTGCGAAAAGCACAGGCATTAAGGATGTACGAATGCCCATTTTTTAAACACAGTGACGCAAGATAAACTCTCTAATTTCTCTCTTTGTCCTGTTCACCAGCTGAGCAAAAGCGGTTGAATCTGTGTTGGTTCAATATAAACTGTCTGCTTTCTGTGATGTCTTATTTATTTTTTATATGGAATCGGTTTTGAAATCTAAATTTCGAGTTTCAACTTGCTAGTGACTTCTAGTGAACTCTAGAATGCACATGCGCATTAGCTATACAAGCCGGAATTTTTTTTTTTTTTTTTTTTTTGCGTAATATGAGGTAAAGAGTCACAATTTATGATTCCAGTATTGTCAGATTTTTATTGCTGATTTGAAATATGCTCTTTGATCTTAATCTTGACCAACCATTTTTGAGATTTTGGTCTTTCTCCATTCAAGTAGATAGGAGCTGCACTGTCATGACTGGAAATAGCCTCCTGAGATCATTCCAAAGATGACTGACAGTAGACTGACTTGCTAGAAAGACTTGGCTAAAAAACAGTTTTTCGACATACAATTGAAACTTGCTATACAGGCTTAACTGAAGTTATCCTAAAATAATGCTGAAACAACACTCAGTGTCAGGCCGGAATGCTTAATGCTCAGGAAAAAAAACAGCAGATTCTGCAGGTTTTGCTCAGTTTGCAAGTTGTGCTTAGGATGGGGCCCTTACAGCTTAAAGGGACTCATCCTTGTTTTAAGGCATTAGAACTGTCCTTATGGCACACAATGGAAAATACAAGGATTTAAAACAGCATATCCATGTTTAAACAATACATCAGTTTTAAAGAAATATGCACCTGTAACTCAGCATTTCTACAGTAGACCCTCAAAAATGAAATGAAACTGACAAAAACTAACTAAATGTCTGATGGTTGCTCAGGATGTAGGATGACCCTGACATTCTGCAAGCATGTATTTTGAAGTACAAATCCCATGTATTAGATAACTGAATATACAGTATAGTTGAAAGCTAAATGTTTGCTTTCAGGCGCATGGCATGAAATATTTTGCTTAGATAAGTTCATGTATACAGTACATAACACTGGTGTTGGTATGATTAGTATGATAGCATTTTGCAAAATGAAACTATTTCAGGCATTTTCTCTGCCTTTAAAAAAAAAAAAAAGAAAAGAATAAATGTGTGATTGCTCCAAATATGAAACAAGAAATAGAGTTTATACAGAGATCAGCTGATCCCCTGCAGTTTAGTTGGACAGGCCTTAGTACTCATGCTCTGCTGACCTTAGCATAAAACTTCCACTCATCTTTTTTACCATCTCACCCCTCAGCATTTAGTTGATGATCTACAGGAGCCAGAGTGCCACAGCAGCCAGCAGCAGAGCTGATCCCACAGTGGAGGCTAGCGAGGGGGAGAGGGGCCCACTGTTAAAAACCAGCTTATAGGACACCACCTCCTGTTTCAGCCCACTCTCCTCCGCCATGCAGCGGAACACGCCCTCCTTCAGGGGCAGGTCAGGGGTTGGTGCGAGCACACAGGAAGAGCCAGAAATGGTGCAAGGATATAGCTTGATGCAGTTGTCTTTCTCCCAGCGGTATGTGGCATGGTATGAATGCACAGGGCATGGTAGAAGTACTGGTCCATCTTTATCCACTAACACCTCTTTGGGGATGGTGCTACGTGCCTTTGGAGCTGTACCCCAGGGTGAGAGTAAACATTTTAGTAAAATACTTTTATTAAAAATTCATCTTCTTTGCACTAAGTGCAAATACAGTTAGATGCTATATGCACCCTGGTGCAAAAAGTGGCAGATACTATTTGTACTCCTAATTAAATAGCAGTGTGTTTATTGTTTATTGTGTTTATTTAGAGTACCATAGACAACATACACCAAACCCTACCTCTAAACCTAAACATAATCTTTCCTTACAAAAATTAACCATGGTTTTACTCCAGTAACCATAGTATCACCATGGCATTTTGTAGTAAAATCATAGTAACCACAGAATTAAACATGGTTACTAACACCATTTTAGTGTAGTAACACCATTGTTAATTGCATTAAAACTATGGTTTCTGCAAAAAAAACAAAAACAAAAAAAAACACAACAAATAAACATGGTTACTACAATATTACTACAGAAAACCATGGTTAATTTTACCTGGATCAAATCTTTCTCTCAACTCCCAGACCTTCACCATGACCAAATCACTGTGAGGCAATGAAATGTAGCATGAAATGAAATGCTAGAAATGTAATAAAAGCTAGATTTAGAAGGAATGCTGGACTGGGTTTCAGTGAGCAGAAATGAAGAGGAAGTTGAAACTATTTGGAAATCTTTTAACCTCTTCAGTGCTTTCATTGATGCTTTCAGTTCATTTTCTGATGCCAAGGACCCCCAAATATGATGAAGGATGATGACCCCTTATCTAAAATATTACAATAAAGGCCCTAAAAGACCCATTTATTCTGTTTGAGTACAATAGTAAGTGTGATATTATGCAGACATCATGTTGTTTTTGAAATTATATAATAGGCTTTTATATTGTCATTGTACTACAGCCAAAGTTAATTAAAAGTATTATTATTTGGAAAATATCTGATTAACTACATTATGTATTAAGTTGACAGTGTATCTTTAACCAATCTACTATTAGAGTACTGTTAGACATATAAACCCGAAGAGAATTATTTTTACTAAAGAATAAAAATGCATTTGTCTGCTTTTCAGAATAAATAGAAAAACAGCTTAAAATATATTCCTTAGAACCCACAGTGAGCAAGTTAAGGAGAAACCCCCTAGAAAGATACAGTACAACACAAAATTCTATTCTGGAAAGTATGTACATTGCAAGGAGTTTTTTCACTTATCTTTTTTTTTTTTTTCATAATATATGAAACTAAATGCAGATAACTATATGCAGTTTTTATTTCTTTGTTAAAAACTACAGCAGCCAATAGAATAAAATAATCATGATTAATCTCATTATTTCAAATGTCAAATCTGGTAAATGTTAACTTTTTTCCATTTTGTTTTTTGTTTTATTTTTTTTGCACACCCACCAGCACTCCCTTGTGGCCCACATAGGGTCCTTGGATCTCAGTTTGAAAACTTGATTAGATTAGACAAGTTGCCATGTTAAAGGGGTTTCAGTTTTTTTGTACAACCTACCTATAACTTCTCCACAGACTGAAGCATTGGAGTGTTCAAGGGTCTGAATAAGGGTCCTGTTTTCAAAAAGGGAAAAAAGAACAATATGAAAATTAGTTTACTTTGGCTGAAAAACAAATGCCCTCATTGAAAGCATGTTCGGTATTATTGTATTGGGATAATTGTGAGTGCGTATGTACCCAGTGCTAAAGTTGTAGTCTGCTGGGATAGCAGTACACTTTCTCTTGTTCACATCCCATGCACAATATGGATCTCGAGAAAGGATGCATTCCCGGCAGCTGACCCCATAATGACCACAGTCAGCCAGAGGGAGGCGCTGCACTTCTATCTCTGTGCCAACATAGAGATGACCCTGCCACAGAGAAGAATACAGAGATATAGTTCTGACACTGCAGAGTAAAAGTAGTGACTCAAAGCAGGCAAAAACTGGCCTGTTTTAATGCAAGTTAGCTTCTTTAAAGTGCGCCTCTACCTTTTTGGAGTCAATAGCCATGTTGATGATGGGATTATTGTCATGGAATAAGGAATACTGTGCAATGATAAAGACTCCTTCTATGGTATGGAGCACCTTCAGGACTTTACCACTCTCTGCACGGGGGACATAGGAAAATATTATTGGAAAATAATTATTAATGTATTGAAAAAGAATTCAATACTCTTTAGCTTTAAAAACAATTCTCAGAACCTGTGCCCAGATAAATGACGGTGTAGTGTTCAGCATTAACAGCAAGGACTGTGTCGGCCACAATGTAGGTGAAATAGTCTTGTACTGGCAAGTCCAGAGGTCCCTCCCCGACAGGCCTGATCATGTCCTCAATCTCAGGATGATCCTTGATCACATTCAGAATCTTCTGGTTATGAGCCGCTGTGTTATTCCTGAAAGCACACTGGGTAAAAGTAGACCACAAAAAAAAAAAAAAAAAAAAAAAAACAGAATATTACAATGTTAAATATATTAATATAATACAGCTAAAAAAATATATATAACAAATGTTTAACATTCATAATGTGAATAACAGTATGATTGTTGGTACCTTTGTACGCTGGTACCTGATTTTGCCTTTTCTGGTTAATGTTTTAGAGCATGGGTGTGGCAGGGCGGAGGGCAGGGACGGGTCGTGATTCCACACACCAGGCCCCTAATTAGGCTGATGAAGCCCGAGAAGAATAAGACCGACCAGAGACGGCGGTGCAACAGAGAGAGAGTTACGGACAGCTGTCCGACACCTGTGTGTGTGTTTGTCTTTTTGGTTAAGTTTATCATTAAACTATCATTTATACTGTTAAGCTGGTTCTCGCCTCCTCATTTCCATTGAATGTGTTACAATGGATTTTCAAACTTTTTGATGCCAAGGTTCCCCAAATATGAAGATCCCCTTGCAAGGGAACCCCTTCCCAAAATATAAAGGCAGCTATATACATATTTTAATGTTTAAAGTCCCATTTATTCTGTTTGAGAAAAGTAGTAAGTATTATGTTTCCAAAATTAAACAATTGGTATTTATATTGTCATAATGTACTAAAGCAAAATGAAGATATTAAAATATTATCAGGAAAATATTTACTTCTCAATAAATATTGTTCCAAAGCAGCATTACAGAGCGTATTGCCTAAAAACCCCCACTGATGACGCTAAAGGCAAACACGGTGAGGAGAATCTCCCTTTCAAGATGCATCACAAGTACAGACAATTCTTGAAAGTATGTGCATAGCAAGAAAAGACTGATGAAAACATAGAAATAATAAATATTTTTTTCATAACTTTATGCAGATTTGGTCTTTTTTTACTGTTAAACATTGTCTGTTAATAGAATAAAATAATTGTAAGATACATAAGATTAGGACAGCTCCAACTTCCTCTGTCATCCATGGTGGAGGAATTCAAGGTGGCAAAGTGTAGAGTGGTAATAACATACAGAGACTCCCAGGATGAACAAGTCAGACATGCAGGCATTACTACAAGATCAGGACACAAGTGGGCAGCTGACACCTCTGTCACACAAGCTGAAAGTATGCTGAAGCTATGTGACATCATTGGAATGCCATGCAGAGGGAGACAGGGCCTTGGAACTTCCCATTTCCAACAATGGGGGAAGACGGATACCAAGGAGAGAAGAGCCATGATCCAGGAGGAAGTAAAGTACCTGGAGGAGGAAGGATGAAGATCAAGGGCTGTGGAGCTAGCATCCCAGGGAGCCTGGACCAAATGGGACCTTCCCAAGAGGAAGATCACATGGGCGGATCTATGGAAACTGGAGCCTTTCTGCATCTCCTTCCTGCTGCAATCGGTGTATGACACGTTCCCAACTCCAACAAATTTGCACAAGTGGGGTATGAGAGAGGACCCACTATGCAAGCATTGTGGGGAGAGGGGCACCTTGGTGCACATCTTGTCAGGGTGTAAAACAGCACTCACCCAGGGAAGATACAGATGGCGCCATGATAAGGTGCTCATGACGCTTGCTAACACCCTGGAGCAGGAGAGACGCAAGAACCACCAAACACACAGGAAACCAACACCATCGATTAAGTTTGTGAGGGAGGGAGAAAAGCCATCATCCACAGTAAGAACAACAAACAACCTACTACAAAAGGCCCAATCATGGGATATGAAGTTTGACCTGGGAGGAAGATTCAGTTCCCCCAGGTCATCCAGACAAACCTAAGGTCAGATGTGGTCCTGTGGTCTGAGGAGGTGAAGAAGATCATCCTGATCGAACTTACAGTCCTGTGGGAAGAAGGGTGTGACCAAGCCTTTGAAAGAAAGAGCGCCAAATACCAGGATATTTTGCAAGACTGTTGGGAGAAAGGATGTCAGGTGTGGCTGTTCCCAGTCGAGGTTGGCTGTAGAGGATTCCCTGCCCAGTCAGTTTGGAGAATGTTCACAGCCATAGGAATGATAGGAAAGGAGAGGAAGACAGCAGTTCACAGGATGGGGGAGGCAACAGAAAGAGCCTCTTGCTGGCTATGGAACAGGAGAGAGAAGCCAAGCTGGAAGCCAGGAGGAGGAGATGGGCAGTGATTTGGCCAGCACTGCCGACCCACCAATGGGAGGGTGTTACGGTTTAGGGTCGAAACACCCAGTGAACGTTGGACACCGTCTGATGACATCAACTCCTCCTGGCCAAGGTTACATTCACAGAAGGTGAATGTAGGAGAAGCATCTTTTAGATGTAATCATTCTCATAACTAATTTCTTGATTTCTGACCAGTTGTTGAAAAGGAATATTAAATTTTTTTTTCTTAAAAAAAAACAAAAAAAAACATTATTTTATTTTTCTCTGAAATATTCTGCAGACCCCTTAACACCCACTTGCGGCCCACTGAGGGTCCGTGGACCCCAGTTTGAAAACCCCTGTTTTAGAGTGTTAGTGTTCTACCGTTCCAGGACGTGGTGAAGCCAATGGTGAGTTGTAGCCCCTCAGTTTAGATGTAGAAAAGGAGTTGTCAATGTCCTCAATAGAGTATGCACACACGACAGTTGTGTTCCTGTAATAAAAAATAAAAAAAATAAACATGGAAAACATATTTAAATACACTACACAACACTACACACAGCACAATTTCCTTGAAATTATGTTTTTGTTGAGGAACTGACAATGTTGACATCAACGTTTGAGTTAAAAAATCGGCAGGGATGGATTTTTTGGGGTACTATGTGTTTAGTGTACCAATGCCAGATAGAGGTATTATCCAACAGCCTGATGATGAATGCTTGCCAACACTGTCTCTGACTTCACTTCCACTTACCAGGCATTGGAGAAGAGGCCGTACATCACCCCAATGCGGAGATGGTCAGAAGTCAGAACGAACGTCTGCTTGATGTTGTTGTACTGAACAGGAGTTCCAGCTTTCCCACACATCACACGTGCCTTCAGGAATGTAGTCCAGGAGTTTGGCAACAAATTCGAAAGCCCTCCCTCATCAACCTGAGTCGAAGACACACACACAAGGTTATCAGAAATCTTGAGTCCTCATGGCAGTTTGTATGAACCAGTAATGGTTAAAGCAGCAGCTTGTTACCATGCAGACACGTCCTATCCGAGCCCTGTATGGCTCTTCATCGAAACTTGCTGAATTGTTGACCTCACTAAAGAAGAAATAGATCTCATCTTTGAGTTTCTCACTGTGTGGAATCACAGCAGCTCCTGCAAACTGAGGATCTGAGATGAGTGAGAGAGAGGGCGAGAGCACATTTCTTGATTTCATGGACTAAAACTTTGATTTGTGTTGGATTTAAAAGCCACTATTTTGAACCTTAAAGCTTATATGTGTGATTTTATAAAATATTAAAATACTCCTCTCCCAGCGTAATGCTTAGTGCATAGAACAACTGCAAGTAAGATATTTGTAGATTGATTTCCCAGAAGAATGTAAACACTGTGGTTCTGTAGCACTTCCCATATTCATCTGTTTATGTGAACGGCCCAACACAGCAACATTGACTCAGCCACTGGCATGAGTTTGGGGTGGTACATGAACAATGGAAGACAGGTATTTGGAAAAAAGTTATTATTTTGTTTGGTGCAACTTGTGGCACAGAAATTACATGCAGCAGCTTTAAGATTTAATTTATTTGGCAAATCATTTATAGAAGTTGTTACTTTTAGCCAGTTCCAGATTATTTTCAAAAACAAACAAATAAGTCAGTGAACTAGAATAGAGTGAGCTGACAGAACATGCTTGGAGCCCTTGGCTCCTGCAAATCCTACAAGAGTTCGTAAAACTGCTAGTGCAGCATGGAGAACAACTCGGCCTACTCACTCTGTAACCATTTACTCTCTGACTTTAACAGCTTTTTGGAGCCGTAGGTGCGATGGATAGAGCCAGTCTGCCCTGCAACCGCTGACAGAGCAGAGTACAGATTTCCATCTAAAAGAGGGGGGCAGAGAGAGAAAAGTGTATCTATTAGCCAAACCTGTGTAACTTGCTGACCTTTAAAATTCCTTCCATCAAAGTCTCCCTTTAAGTTTCTTACAAACTCTGATCAAAATGAATTTCAACCATTGTTTGCATGACATTTTGATAGACTCTAAAAAGAGGGCAGTAAACACACACACAAAGCAATGACATGCATTTAGAAGATTTAAACCCTGTCTCTCTTAACAGACAACACTGATTGTCTGTACATGCTAATGCTCCTTCTACTTTACTCATCTGACTTATGGAGAGATTGTTAAGACACAAAGTTCTTTCAGGAGCACTGTTAACCTTTCAGCTCTGCTAACCACACATGGCAAATAAAATACTAAACTTTTATCTTTGACATTTAAAGGATTAAAGAGGAGGGTGAGATCTCTCTTTTTGATATACTACAGGGTTCATATTTTATTTCCTCTGATGCACACCTCATCATATATTCAGTCCTTGTAAGTCATTGCTCATCATATCTATTGCTTGTCTATAGATTTGTGTGTAACAAATCATTCTCTGATTTCTGAGAGAGTCTGTTTAAGCCAGGTGAGAATACAACTAAATGTTATATTTTTCGTCTGTTGCACTTAACCCCAAAATGAAAGACAATATACCATCCCAGATGTGTATGACTTTCTTTCTTCAGCAGAACACAAATACATTTTTGAAGAATATCTCTAATCTGTTGGTCCAAACAATGCAAGTGAATGGTGACTAAAACTTTGAAGCTCCAAAATGCAGATAAAGGCAGCACAGAAGTAATCCGTACAACTACAGTGGTTAAATCCATTTCTTCAGAAGTGATATTATAGGTGTGGGTGAGAAACAGATCAATAATTGAATCTGTTTTTTTATAAATTCTCCTCACTGCCTAGTAGGTTGCGATATGCACAAAGAAGGTGGATCAACAAAAACAAAAGAAAAAAAAATTGAAAGTGGAGATTGATAGTAAGGGCTTAATTACTGATATGTTTCTCATCCAAACTTACTGTATATCGCTACTGTAGACATGGATTTAATCACTGGAGTCATATGGATAACCTTTATGCTGCCTTTAAGTGCTTTTGAAGCTTCAAAATTTTGGTCACAATTCACTTACATTGTAAGGACCTACAGAGCTGAAATATTCTTCTAAAAATCTTTGTTTGTGTTCAGCAGAAGAAAGAAAGTCATACACATCTGGAAAGGCATGAGGGTGAGTAAATGATGAGATAATTTTTATTTTTGGGTGAACTATCCCTTTATGAAACAAATGCCCATTGCAATGGGGAAAAACATGTAAAATGTGAATAGAAAATCTTCCTCTGTACATCTTCATTTTCTCTCCCTCAATTCCTCTCCCTTTACCTGCTGACAGACTGAAGGAGCGCTGAGAGGGGAAAGGTGCCAAGATCTCAGACGCTGATGTTTCCTGCTGCATGTCTGTCAGTACACTGTCATTCACCTGGGTAAGAGAGATGATGTGATTAATCAGTCATTTTTAGGCTTTTTTATAAGAAAACAACACACATAGCAGCTTGAAAATCAGATCACTTTCTAGCAAGAAGAGGAAATTATCAGGAAGCGCTGAAACGGTTAGAAAAATTAAAATGTAGCATGGAATGTAGCACTTTTCCATATTACACTATGTAACACCATTTTTGTTCCTGGGTAGTAAGTGTTATTTCCTTATTGCTTATGCCTCAAAAGTATAGAAAATGGCTATTATTCCCCACAAACTTTGCTACTGTGACCAGGACAGTGATATTTTGAAATATACCTATTTCCAATGAGAAAACGGGCGAATTTGTGTCTTTTCGTTCACATAAAGTCAGGAAAAAAACAACATATGAATCTAAAATCCTTCTTTATCTGTGGTCCGACGAAGACACCGGCTTTGACTTTTGCCTCAGACAGCTTAGGGAAGAAGTCTTGAAGGTTCTTGAAGGCTGCCGACTCCTTATCTAGAGCTCTGACAAATTGTTTCATAAGGCCCAATTTGATGTGCAGTGGTGACATCATCACCTTCCAGGGGTCCACCAGTGGCTCCCACTTGACGTTGTTCCTCCCCACAGAGAATTCGGTCCACTGTGGGCAGTCCAACCTGTGGTAGTGTACCAGGGTGTCCCTGCTGTCCCAAAGGCAAAGATAGCAGGGAGACCCATCAGGAATGCCACCATTTTGAAGTCTCCTATGACCTCCAAGCCATACTCATCATACTTCAAGGCGTCCAGCAAGGTCTTGAGTCTGTTGTAATTCTCTTTGAGGTGCACCGAGTGAGCCAGGGGAAGAGACAGGTACTTATTACCATTATGGACATAAATACATGTTAATTTGGATTCATATGTTGTTGTTTTTTACTTTATGTGAACGAAAAGACACAAATTCGCCCGTTTTCACATTGGAAATAGGTAAATTTCAAAATATCACTGTCCTGGTCACAAAAGCAAAGTTTGTGGGGAATAATAGCCATTTTCTATACTTTCGAGGCTTAAGCAATTTGGAAATAACACTTACTACCCAGGAACAAAAAATAAATAAAATAAAAGTTTGTTACACGGTGTTATTATTAATCAGTTAAATGTGTGTCCCTCATTTCAGGAAGTCAAAAGTTCTTTTTATGCTATTGCTTTCAGTTCTGTCTGGTTCTAATCCCAGCACAGTGGTGCAGGAAACTGTTTAATGTGTCTGTTGTAAATCATACCCACTGCAAAGAGGGTGAGAGTGACACCACACAAGGTCATGAAAATTTGTATGATAATGCAGTAACAGGTACATACAGTATATTGTCTGAATGCTGAGCTCTGAGTTCTGATTGTCTTTCACTTTCTCTCTTAATTGAAAGAAAATGTTAAGCTTACCATCTCAGCTTAAGTGCTTGAAATAGATTACAACTGCAATAACTAACATTTTATAAATTTGTTACTGACAATGCTTTTTGAAATTAAAGGAATAGTTCACCCAAAAATAAAAATTATTTAATCATTTCCTCACCCTCATGTCATCCCAGATGTGTATGTGCAATCCATAAGACTCCAGTTGTTAAATCCATGTCTGCAGAAGATATATGACAGATGTGTATGAAAAACAGAGCAATATATAAGTCCTTTCTTACTATAAATTCTCCTCCCTGCTCAGTAGGTGACGATATGTACAAAGAATGCTAATCAACAAAAACAAAAAAAAGAACTTAAAAGAGAGACCTTAGGAGGTAAATTTATAGTAAAAAAGGACTTAAATATTGATCTTTTTCTCACCCGCAACTATCATATCGCCTCTCAAGATATGAATTTAACAGCTGGAGCTTTATGGATTACTTTTATGCTGCCTTTATATGATTTTTGAGCTTCAAAGATCTTATCACCATTCACTTGCATTGAATGGACCAACGGAGCTGAGATTTTTTTCTAAAAAATATTAATTTGTGTTTAGCAGAAGAGACAAAGCCATACACATCTGGGATGGCATGAGGGTGAGCAAAATGATGAGAGAATTTTCATTTTTGGGTGAACTAATTCTTTAAAGGAACATTAAATTTCTGCTTTTAGCTCTCAGTTAGTAATGCATAAATAAATACCAAATGTGGGGTGTGCACACAGATAATTCTAGTGTTTTAAAGCTGAAGTTTTGTTAATTTGTTACGTTTGTTGAAATACTTCAACTTCAACCTAAGGTGGGATTTTTTGGGAAAATCTATTTGAAAATAGTTTTTGCAATTCCTTTTGGTTACACACTTCACCATTAAGTGCTGTTGTTTCTGTAATTTTGGACTAGAAAGACACATTCTAATTTTAAGAACACCTGTGGGTTTGCTTACACATCTGAAATATATATAGATAATTAGCGAAAAGGCATCTTACCAGGAGCCAACATTTAGGAGCACCTGCTCTTGTCCCACACACCACGAAGGAGTCGCCAACTCTTTCAATTACAGTGATGAAATTATCACACTCATGCTATAGAAAGGTGAAACCACACAATAGGAATTTATGGGAAGCTTAAGTATGGTTTGATATACAGCAAATCTAACATATAAATTATATATCATAAATAACAGAAAATACAATCACTCATGACAGCATATAATCCTTTTGTGGGCACAATGGCCTTTTTCTCTCTGTCTCTCTCTCTCTCTCTCTCTCTCTCTCTCTCTCTCTCTCTCTCTCTATATATTTTTTTTTCTTTTTTTTTTCTACATAAATGACTTAGCAAAAGCCCCATCTTTATTTTATCTTTTAAAGGAGCTCTTTTGTCTGTGCCATTAACCTTAAAAAAAAACAGCCTCATTCAGTCAAGTCTGAGTGATGAACTGCTCATCATGGATGACTATTTCTGTAGAATTTGAACCAGGCCAGTGGATCCAGCTAGGCTCCAGCTACCCTAATGAGTAGAGTATGGTCATAAACTCATGCTCATAAACATTTGAATTTCAGACTTCAATATTTATTATAATGTTATTAAAATGTAATTTACATAGAAGGTTTATAAGAAATGGGTGACTGGACTCATTTCAGTTGTCATTTCTTTAACACTGTCAGATTTGAGAGTAAACTGAATCACAAAGCTTTGTTAGAAGCTACAGCATCTGCCTCCTGACATCTTTCAACAGATGTTTTTTACACTGTAAAACTTGGGGAACTATGATATATATTATATACTGTAGATTAAAATAGAAATTATTATTATTATTATTATTATTGAAGTGGAAATACTAGAACTGATTTGATAGTCTCTCTTACCTTCCGTGCTGCTGATTTAGAGACACAGGTCTGTTTTGCATTCTCATCCATCAGCACAGGGATCTGTGTGCACATCAGCATTACTAGTCATAGCCTTTTACATACTGTATATACTCCATTATTAGAATACTTTCTTAGAAAATGTTCATCAGTGGATGTATGAAATGTACTAATATCCTCAGAGCTATATTCTAGACAATGGTGGAAAGAGTACAGATTTTTTTTACTTAAGTAAAAGCACTGCTACTGAAGAAATAATTCACTTGAGTACAAGTAGAAGTACTGAGAAATATTATGACTCAAGTAAGAGTAAATAAGTAGTTTGCAAAAAAAACCTTTCAAGTAATTACGTTACAAGTTACTTATGAAAATTATATTATATACATTATAGTATATATGAGATATATGAGACCGACAATCCACGCATCTTAGCGCGTGGCTTGTTGAGCGTGTTACCGCGGAGATATAGCACGTGTGGAGGCTTCACGCCATCCACCGTGGCATCCATGCAAAACTTACCACGCACCCCACAGAGAGCGAACCACGCTGTAGCAACCTCGAGGAGGTTATCCCATGTGACTCTACCCTCCCTAGCAACCGGGCCAATTTGGCTGCTTAGGAGACCTGGCTGGAGTCACTCAGCACACCCTGGATTTGAACTCGTGACTCCAGGGGTGGTAGTCAGCATCAATACTCGCTGAGCTATCCAGGCCCCCTTTGCCTCCATATTTTGAATTTCGGGCATATTTTTGTTAATTTCGGTGTCATTTTTCCCCCGAGTCCCCATTAATTTCCGACACTATTGGCATTGTATCTTTCTAAGGTATTTAAAAGTTTGTTTTAGACATGTAGTAGCAAGTAAACAAGATATCCCCACATTTATGTCAAACTACATTTTGTTAATATTTGACAGTTAAAACATTGCCTACCTTAAAAACAAGTGAAGTTTGATCAGTGGTTAAACACGTTCAGACGGTTCCCTCATAACGGAATGAACAGCTCATTTCCAGAATAAAATGAAATATGCAGAAAATCACAGTATTACAGTTCTTGTATTGTGACAGGGCAGAAAGTCTTGGAGAAGCTAGAGAAGAGAGGACACCAGCGGCAGTTTATGCAAGCTGCTGTGCTCATGATGCTGTGCCCTACAGGTTTCCGTCATGCTGCACACAGCCGTTTTAGTTTATAAACAGATTTAGCGCTTATAACTTTCTTTTTCCCAAAAATTCAGAAATATTATGTATTTTTTTGTACTTTGTAATTGTGGTGAAAAATAACTGTAGCAAAGTTGAATACTTCATTTTTAATCAACTCAAGCACTATTATTTATTTCTAGTTAACAAAAGTAGAATCATTTGAAAAATTTACTCAAGTACTGTAACAAGAGTAGTTGTAATTCATTACTTTCCACCTCTGATTCTAGACTATATATATAATTTCCTAATGAAAGTAGGGAATCAAATGTCATGGCTAGTAAAATGAGGAAAGAGAGACTGTACTGTAATTATCTCTCCTTGGTGAGAAATTAGGCTTTTATGTAATCATAAGTAATAATTTTTTTAAGTTATAAAAAACTTTACGTTTTTTAAGTTTCCATTTTAAGTTATTGTTGTGTTCCATAAATAATAGTACAGTTTTGTATTACATGGAGAATACCAGCTATCTAGGTCAGGATTTAGAGCAGTGGTAGTGTACAAGCTTGGTTCTGGGTTATGGTGTCAGACCCCCATACCTGCATGTCATGCACTCCTTTATCACTGAAGGTAAGCTTATAGATGACCCCCAGGCCCCCCACATATAGGACATCAGTTCCCTGTTGGTGGTACATCGTTGTGTAGTTCTCTGGTTTCATGAAGTGAAACCGAGGTGATTCTAAAAAAACAAACAAAAAAACAAACAAACATAAAATGCAGTGTATAAAAAATGTTTTTGGCATGCCTTAAATGCACATGTTTGCATATTGTGAAAATGTATAATGTGCATCTACTAAATGGTAAAATACCTGAAATCCCCAAGGGGCCTTTCACACTGACACGTCCTTGCGCCAAAGAAAACTAGACGCAGTGCCACAAACGCAGGTATCTCAAGACGCGTTTTTTAATTTAAAGGAATATTCCAGGTTCAATACAAGTTGAGCTCAATCGACAGCATTTGTAATATTGATTACCACAAAAATTTATTTTGACTCGTCCCTCCTTTTCTTTAAAAGAAGTACAACTCTGGATTCCAGTGAGGCACTACAAGACATAAAGGATATGCATGTCAAATTATTTTATTGTTATAAGATCACTTTCTAACCTTTGCTTTGTAAAGTTATAGCTTACAACTTTGTTACCGTGATGATGTAATGTCAATAAACCCCTAAACCCTAAATTAACTCTAAAAATTGCAATTTAAACAACTTTACAACTCAAATAATACACAAGTTTTATCAGAAGAATTAATGTACGTGCTTTATAAAATTATAAGCTTCACATTTCTGTTTAAACCCTCCAGAAATTGGCCACATTCACTTTCATTTTCCTCGATTTTTGCTTTTTTATTTATTTATTTATTTATTTTTTAAAGGAGGAAAGAGTTTAAATTAATATTTGTGGTAATCAACATTATGCCACAAATGCTGTCGATTGAGTGACGCAAGTCTCGTCATCAGTAGAGTGCTCGAGCACCAAAGGCATGCAGCAGGTATTTGAAGACGTAGAATGCGCATGCGCCTGTATTGTAATTATTTGCACGAATTAGTGGAGCCACAAGGTGGCAATACTCACATTTGAGCCGTTACTGTCACGAAGAAACGCTAGAAGACCTACTCGCCGGTAAATAACAGGAGACAAAGGTAAAAACAACAGCAGATATACACGTAAGGAGCGCGTGTGTGAGGAGGTCAGGAGATACCTGCATTTGTATAACTCGAGTCTGAAGGAATATAAAGACGTTCTTATGGGACTAAACTCCTGAAGAGAAGTTGTCCGGCGTGTCGTACTGCGCATGCGACTGCGCACCGTCAAACTGAGTATACTTTGGCTGTGTCTCCTTTCGAAGGCTGCGTGCTAGGACGCGTCCTTTGAAGGCTGCAGTATACCGAGCGTCCTCTCAACAAATCTCGTTTAAACGAGACGGCCTTCCTAGGACAAACGGAAACAGAACGTAACATGGTTGCTATGAGAGCACGCCACTCTTTAACAAGCGCCAGCGCTTTGAGTGAGAAGGGAACAAAGTCCCTTTAGAAGGGAATGTATGAGGTACATTTTAGGAGAGTTATAAAGATGTAAAGAGAAAAGAAAATAGATTTTACATGTGTGCTTTTAATCTAATACTTTATTTTAATTATATATTAATATAATTATACAAATTATATACTCTGCACTCATCTACTGAGGTACTTCAACTTGGGAATTAACATTACTTGTGTTTGAACATCATATTTACGGGCAAATTGGCATTATTATTATTTTTAGACATTTCCGTTGAAGCAAAGAATTGTGGGTTGTGAGTGCCCACAAAGGATACACCTCATGCATCCTCCGAATTCCCGTGAAAGAAGGTCACATTCAAAGTGTCCTACTCGCTTTTCTGAAACGAGACAGCCTCGATGACGTATGCGGCCGAGAAATGCGACCTCCGGAGGACGCATCCTTCCAAATGAGAAACAGCCTTTGACAGGCTCGCGTTCGACTGTAGACGCAAAATCGAAGAAGGCTATACTTTGGGCTTAAGTCACATTTGTGCGCATTAGTCCTTTACTGATCTTTTCCCAAAATTGTCAAATGTTGTCAAAGGTACTTTTGTATGAATTTGAAATGATTCACGCCGAACTGTAGCCTGTAAACATGCTTCGAGATGAGCTATTCTTTAACTACAGCAGGCTATGACGTTGCAACAGGTGTTTGTGTCGGTCTAATTGGGCGATTTAATTTAATTAATTAATAATTGTATTTATTTATCACACATATACATTTGCACATATACAGTGAAATTATTTTTTTTCCACATATCTCAGCTAAGCTGGGGTCAGAGCGTAGGGTCAGCCATGATACAGCGCCCCTGGAGCAGATACGGTCAAGGGCCTTGCTCAAGGGCCCAACAGTGGCATCTTGGCAGTGCTGGGGCTTGAACCCCCGACCTTCTGATCAGTAACCCAGCCCAACCCCACCACTGCCCCCATTTGGAGAGGGGGCTTCGATAAGGTCGATCTGAAAAAGCTTTCAAACCAATCTGATCCGTTTTCTATTTGCAAATAGGGTTGACGTTCTTCGTTACACCGTGTTCTTTAGCTCATCAGATTATTTGTCTGCCCCGCCGCATCCTTCGTGATTTCAGGGAAGACGTGCGCTGAATTGGGGATTCGGGAAACGTCGTTATCCATGGTGCTGAAGTGGGCGGTCATGACCAGCAGACTCTTTAGGAGTCAGGGAGATTTAAGCCAAATCACAAATGCACCTCTCACTTAGTCAAACGTTGTGTTTCGTCTATCTGTAGCTGTGAATGGTTGTAATAACACGTACCACTAAGGGGGTAACTGTTTAGCATGTAGAGGTTTTCAAACGAGCATTTCGGTCTGTCGTTAATTTCGTGACCCCCGTTGGCTGTATCTATTGCGAAGCCTGCGGACATGCTTGGAATAAACAATACTGTTAATTTTCGTGGAATTTTCCATGGCCCGTTTTGCCTTTGCAAGAGTGTGCGTTTTCCGGGACCATGTTCTGCCTTGTGTTTTGGAAATGCCTCAGTTACTGCAGCAGTGCCGTCATTTGCGTTAGCTCGTGCACCTGCACTGCAGCTCAGCAGAATGCGCTTTGTGTTTTTCTTACAACAAACCCACATGCAGCACAGACCTATTCATGAACGTGCTTTTTAAAAAGCTTATTTTCAAAATAGCCATGACATGCAATGCCTTCACCAGTTTAGCAAAGATGAAATGTTTACTCCTACGTTCCAACATTGTAACTAATCACATTTTACCAATCCTCACACAACTAAGGGGCCGTTCACACCGAACTTGTTTTTTGTCCGCCTGCGGTGTTTTTCAATTGTTTTTCTACGTCTTTGACCGTTGCGCCGCGTCTTACTGTTGCTTAAGCGTCTCGCGCATGAACGCCGCGTATAGACGCCGTGCCAGGCAAAAGAGAACGTCAGCTTTTAAAAGCGCGTCTCGAGACACCTGCTGCATTCTGTTATAGGCTATTCGTTGCGCTGCGTCATGTTGTTTTAACGCAAGAACGCGCTCGGTCTGAACGGACCTTAACATATGTTAAAGGAATGTTACTATGGCTACACGGTCAAAAATCATCCCATCCCATTATTTAAACCTTCGGTTATATTTAATAAAGACGTAGTGCTGGACATATACCAGCACTACGCAGCACTTTTATGCAATGTTGTTTAATACGGATTGTGAAGTCAGAACACGTCAGTAATTAACGCTCTGCATGTACTGTGGTAATATATAGGCTTATTTATATGCTTTATCTAGCAGTAACCATGGCAACAAACGAATACCATTCATCATTGTTAATATCACACAAGCTACACGTCATGATGTAGTCATGACGTGAATATGAGTCTCAGTCGTTTTTCAAATCAGCAATGTTAAGCAATGAATCTAGGCCTTCTTCCATTTAGTAACATTGAAATATGATTTGATATTTTCTCTGATATAACACGCAATAAAAAAATGCTTAACACGCTTTTCAAGGAGAAAATAAGAAGATATATCTGTTTCTTTAAGGGTAGACATAGCATCAGGATAAAGGGCGTTTTAGGAAGGAGACATTCCAGAACTGTCCAAGAATCCGCATGTTGGGCTATAACTGTAACATTAAAAAAAGTATTCTTACCCAATACGGTGAATTTCAGCCGAGGTGATATTTCGGCCAAAACCATAGAAAAAAGAGCCGCCAGAATGAATAGATTCATGGTGCTCAGTGATGGCAATGTTTTAATAAGCGTGACGAGAGAAGCGTCCTCCACACTGAGAAAACTCTCTTCTCAGATTGTCTTGTTTTGCAGAAGTGCGCGTGTGATATGCGGGCTCTGCCTGTCTCTCAGACCTCTATGTGCATCTATGGGGTAACTGCCTTCACGTCACACATTCTGAAAGAAAGAGGAAGGGGAGAGCAGACATGCGCCCACAACAGCAATTGCACAACTTGACAAGCACAGATTTAACTACAGACTCTCTTTATATTAGTGGAGCATTTTCGTCCCATTCATATTTCAATCTCAATCCGTCATTACATTTCACAGTAATATAATTAACATGTAGACCCTTCAGACACTCTAGATACAGATTTTGTCAGTTATCAGTTTCATTATAATAATATCATTATAATAATAGGCCTATAGCCTTTACAGAATATATATGAAGGAAAGAATTATTCTAACACTTTTTGTGTTATCAAAAAACAAACAAACAAACAAACAAACAAAACAACAATAACAATGCACTAATAATGAGTGTTTTGGTCTTAGAACTCTCAAATTTTAACACAAGGTTGTGAAATACACTCTCACGGCGAAATCGTCAGGATTTGTACGACTATTCTAAATTTGGCTAATTGATATGATATCCTGCCACTGCACTCGTTTGAATCCCTATGACTTTTATGCAGCCAATGTTCGTCGCTGGACATTGTTTCCATCTAATACGCCAACATGTGTGCTCCTGTCACACACAACAGCTTCCTATCATGTTTACACACTACTGATTGGTTAAGTTTTAAGGGGTTTGGGTATAAAGCTGACTTCTGAATTAAAGGGATAGTTCACCAAAAAATGAAAAATCTCTCATCATTTACTCACCCTCATTCCATGTGTATGACTTTCTTTCTTCAGCAGAACATAAACGAAGATTTTTAGAAAAATATTTCAGCTTTGTAGGTCCTCACAATGCAAGTGAATGAGTAACTATGGCTACCAGGTATGGACCTACAGAGCTGAAATATTTTTAAAATTTATGTTGAAAACAAAAGGTTGCAATAGTGTATGTGTCTGTGAGTGTGTACGTGTGTGTGCATGTGTGTGTGTAAAAGAGATAGATAGATAGAGAGAGAGAGAGAGAGAGAGAGAGAGAGAGTGTACCAGTGCATACTTAACTATAGTTTGAAGTTAGCTAAATCAAGATTTTTTTCCCCTTTGTGGACATATAGGATGTCCTTTTTTGTACAAATTATATTTTAAAGGTGCACTCAGTAATTTTTGTTGTGCTGGTAAAAATGGCAGTCATCTTGGACTTACACTGACAACTAACAGCTTGGATGCAGCATAATTCAAGCACATTCAGTTAAAGACAAGGGCAAATTAATTCATGAGTTTACATGAGCTGAAGCCCAGGGGCCCCCAACTCCTGGTGGGGCCACACTTGTCGGTGTCCACCACCAGTGTTGGGGAGTAACGGAATACATGTAATGGAATACATGTAAAGGGAATACAGTTATATTCAAAAAGTATTTTGATTACTGAAGAGATTAATTTGCATTTTATTGTCATTTGTGTCATTTAATATTTAGTCCTTTCAGATGGAAAAATGTATACATATAAATGATGCGATCCAAAGTGCATTTGAACAGCAGTGAAACACTTTCTTATGATGTGTTACATTCATACGAGCAGACAGAGAAGTAAGTTTGAAGTAAGTTTGGAGCAGAAGAAATAGAAATAAACCTTGTGAAATTGTCAGCTTTACGCTAAGCTAAAATGCGATTTCTAGCCATTTTACATACACGTTACCAGGCACAATCATATTTTTTTTTATCAAGAAAATTTACGTTGGATCATAATTTCTTTTTTTCTAGTAAGACCTTTGATATTAGGGCAAAAATCATATTCTTTTTTTTTTTTTCTCTCTAATTTGGAATGCCCAATTCCCAATGAGCTTTTAAGTCCTCGTGGTCACGTAGTGATTCGCCTCAATCCAGGTGGCGGAGGACGAATCCCAGTTGCCTCCGCTTCTGAGACCGTCAACTTGCGCATTTTATCACATGGCTTGTTGAGCACGTCGCCACGGAGACATAGCGCTTATGGAGGCTTCACGCCATCCACTGCGGCATCCACGCTCAACTCGCCACGTGCCCCACTGAGAACGAACCACATTATAGCGACCACGAGGAGGTTACCCCATGTGACTCTACCCTCCCTAGCAACCGGGCCAATTTGGCTGCTTAGGAAGCCTGGCTGGAGTCACTCAGCATGCCCTGGTATTTGAACTAGTGAACTAGTGAACTCCAGGGGTGGTAGCCAGCGTATTTTACTACTGAGCTACCCAGGCCCCAAAAATCATATTCTTGATAATAATTTTTTTTGTGTTTTCCTGTAAAAATATCTAAAAATCCTTAAAACAAGATCAATTTGATTTATCTTGTTTTAGAAACAACACTGCATAAGATATTTAGGTTTTTTAGAGAATGTATTTTTAACATGTTTATTTTGTCTTACTGTACTGGCAGAGTTTTTATAATCAAAACAAGTGAAAAAAATCTACCAGTGCTGAAGAAATAATCCAAAGTATTTAGAATACGTTACTGACCTTGAGTAATCTAATGGAATACATTACAAATTAAATTTTACAGCATGTATTCTGTAATCTGTAGTGGAATACATTTCAAAAGTAACCCTCCCAACCCTGTCCGCCACCCTGTTCTCCCCCATCAACGGCGTGTATACGTGTTCAGCGGGAGACTTCGATGTAAACATGGAGATGGTGTGCAACAGTAAACGCTGTCCATGTAGCGCATGTTCATAAAATAACAGTCCGCATTAAGCGAGTAGTATTCCGCTGGTCATGTGATCATAACATGGCAGCCCCCATGAGGGGACCCTCTCCATGTAGAATAAAACAGCTTTTATAGGGTTACTGATATGTCTTCATCATGTGAGCTGTCATGATTTTATACATAAGTTTCTTTAGAACTAAAACTTTTATAATGTTGAAAAAAATACTGAGTGTACCTTTAATAATGTTTTTGAAATTTTCAATCAATAAAAGGTTTTCTTTTAGGGTTAGTTTTTAGTGAATAACCAGCTCTATATAAAAACAATAGAAGTCTATGGTGTGTCCCCATTTAGATAACCAAATAAATGACAGTGTGCGTGTATGTGGGTGGGTTTGGGTGGTTTACGAGGACTTTATTTAGGGTACAAATTGGTAATTACAAGGGTATTATGCTATAAATGGGGTTTATGAGGACATTTGTAGTGTCCCCATAATTCAGATATCTTAGAAAACATACTAAACTTTTGAAAATGTAAAAATGCAGAAAGTTTTTTTGTGAGGGTTAGGTTTAGGGGTAGGGTTAGGGTTAGGGGATAGAATCTATCGTTCGTACAGTACAAAAATCATTATGTCTAAGGAGAGTCCTCATAAGGATAGCCGCACCAACATGTGTCTCTGTGTGTGTGTGTGTGTGTGTGTGTGTATGTGTGTGCATCTTGGTGTTTGACATTGGAAATATGTTGTCAATGGTTCACCTGAAATACACATATTGTATACACACATGAGATACACGTAATATAGAGGGCTATAATAAAACATTTTCTTGTAGGTAAAACAATTTTTAAAAATTTTTTTTTTTTTTTTACAATGTTCTATAGCACAGGTGTTTTGTTTGCATCAAACAGACAGACAAAATTAATTCTTGTGTCTCAGTGAAAACATTCTAGCCTGAGATTACAAAGCCTTTCTCTTTCAGATGTCATAAAATATTACATTACATTATATTATCTGGTATGGAAGATGGAATATGCCTTAAGAACAGACTATATTGTGTTTCATTGTTCAACTTCAACTGCAGGCTTCTTCAAAATATCTACCTGTCAGGTATTACATTGCTGTAGAAAGTTAGTATTAGTATAAATGGAATGCATCAAAACTTGGTTAAACAGTTACTTTCTGTTTTTAGAATACACAGCAACAGCATGGCTCTAGCTCGTCTCTGAGACCTGGAGCTAGTGATGTTTCAACTAACAGGTGTTGCACTCAGTCCTTATCTCCCTTACAAGATGAGCATGTCTGCTGATAAGTCATACATTCTCATCTAAGTGGTAATTTTTTACTAGTTCTTTATGCATTGAAAAAAATCAAAAATAGAATACCAGCAAAAGAAAGTCAATGTAAATGTACTCTAATTTCATGTGAACCATAATTTTTTTTTCATCAAAGATAGTACTTTCAGTGTGGTGTTAATTTTGCTTTGTTATACTCAGTCAGTACTCCGTATTTGACCCAATCAGCATCAAAGAACAGCTCACTCTGCATCTTATTGTCCTACTGGCCAGCCTCATCGCTTTTGGAGCTCAGATATGTCAGTGCTCACTGCTGTACTCACCACATCCTGAAAAGATGCTTGGAAACACATCTACCTCTTCATCATTTATTGTAGATCACCAGTTTAGCATTAATTTGAAATGGTGTGATAACTGCGGCTTTTGTAAACCTTTATTTATTTATTTTTTCGGTGAAATTTCTGCTGTGGTACAATAATCAAAGCTTTTTAATTGTGCAATGATGACCAGTTCAGGCTATTGTCTCAAACCTGCCTGGTTTTTTTTTTTTTTTTTTTGTGCTCCACCTTGTGGCAAAAAGGCAAAAGTGATATATACTGTACTGTACTATGGTTATTGTCAAGTGGTGCTAAAATGTTTCTTCACATTTGTGGGTAAAGAACAGAAAAATCTGAAAATACATCCAGAACATAATTACAATTTAATTTGACCACATTAAATGTTGTAAACAGTATAGTATTCTCATTATTTTTAAGAATTTTCAGTCATCTGTACTACAGGAAAATAAATTATGAATTCTTATAAGAAATGAAAATGGTACAATGTGTGTGAGCTTTGTACCACATTTTGTTATTATAGGGGAGTTCAAATGTAGTTTTATTTCATAATAATGGCAAAATAGCATACTATTCTCTCTGTGAGCTGAGCATGCCTGTAGCCAGACAGACCTATATAACAGATTAAGACATCTAGAGGTAATCCTAAAGGGTTTAAACCACTGGTCGTACATGTGATTATCATCTTTTTTATGGGTTATTCTGGGCAACAGCAGAAAGGATTCACTCTCTCTCTCTCTCCCTCCCTCCCTCCCTCCCTCCCTTCCTCTCCCTCACTCTCTCTCCCTCTCTCTTTCTGCGAAATCCAGTTTAAGCCAAAAGGGCTTGGGAATTGTCTATCCAACAGAATGGCGGCCAGCCTAAAACATTACTGCCAGACCCTTCCTGTACTCTCAGACAATAATCAATCATCAGCATAACAAAACATACCTCTTACAGATCAATTTCACTATCTTATGAGACTGAATGAGATAAATTATGTAAAATAATACATAAATCGTTGGTGATCAGATGAAAGGCAGAAGGAGAGTTATTTATTTTTCTGTTTAATGGGCATAACAAAGAAGATAATGACTGATGCAGATGATTATGCAGATTATTCTCTTTTGACACCACCGTTACTTCCCATGTCATTTTCTTTCCACAGTCAGATGAGCTGGAGAAAACCTGCTGCCAATGTTAAAGGTGCTGCACTGAGGAAACAGATGGAGCTTTCATCTGGACTATGGTATAATGCAGATACTATAGGAAAAAAGAGGTATGATCGTAGTGTCCTTTAAAATGATAGCTCTCTAACTCCCCTGCTTCTATTTTAAAGAGGCATGAGAAAGTAGACTAAAACAGTATTATTGAAAGCTGCAAATTATTGAGACTTTCAGGCCTCAGAAATGATCTTGAATTTTTAATGAGGAGGTTTAAATTGGAATATTTTGGATTAAAGAGTGGGAGGCATTATGGTTTTCTTAAAAGCCAGACTTGCATAGTCTTTAATAGTTCACTGCAAAATTTTAGTTACAAATGCATAGCAAAAACATCCAAATGTGGAAATATATACATTAAATAATTTGAAAAGCATCTTTAATAACCATCAACATGTGGTGTGCATTCATGACATTTGTGCATAGCCATTACAGACACGCATCAGTCATTGGCATGGCATAACATCACTTGATGTGGTTTATTAAAATAAAAAATAAAAAATATATTTCTGAATGACCCTGCAAAAACTCTATAATCTTAACTATATTCAGTAACCTATAAGAATAACAGTGTTTGCTGTAATGTACAATATTATACAAGAAATATACTGTATTATTTCAAATACTTAACTTGTTTAACTGTTTATTTATTTTATTTCCTGTACTATGGACATTTAGAGCCTGTGAGAACATTTAAGGTAACACATACTGTATGTTTTTTAATCTTTTGCATGTATATTTGTATTTGTGTTACAAAAGTTGCAATAGCTAAAACTGCTTTGCAACTGTAATCAAATACATCATTGTGTGGCCTGTATTGGTTTCATTTGGCAGAGAAGTGAAATATATCTAAAGGCTAACTGTGTCAGAGCCCTTACAAAGGAAATTATTTTAGTATTAATTTTACTAAGAGCTGTGAGCCTAAAATTAAGCAATGACAAAGCAATGGCACACAACAATAATATCCAGTAGTTATTAATGGTCAAATATGATTAAAATACACACTTTATCATTTGTTTCCAAAAAAGATATTAATTATTATACCACCGGACATAGAAAGTTCAAAGTCATATAATACATTTGTTATTGCTTTTTTGAAAGAAACTATTAATATAAGGAATATACTGTAATACTTCATCCTACAGTTTCAGTGTAACCCAGCCTGCATGCCTACAACCACTGAAAGTCTATCAGTTTTGTTTGTCTGCTGTGCTGTATCAGACTTTAGGCAGTTGCATTGCTGAATCCACCATACTACCTAAACTACCTAACAGCACAGCTAAAATACATTATTATAAAGAGAAGTTAATATATATCTATAATGTCAATCAGGCTTGCAAATTTTGTCATAAGGCTTTATACCTTGCTCATATAATATGTTGGCAAGCTGCAACAGTACTTACTAAAGGATCAGCTAATGGTTATCAGTTCCTCAGGTCTTTAATCCTTTATGCTGTTTGCAACCAGCTCAAATAAGTTTCATTGTAAATCTTCCTGGGTTCCCACCATCTCCACCTCCACCCAGGGACGATCGTGGCACAAAGTCTATAGTGGCAGTGTGTTTTATCTGACCTTTGCTCTGACTCCAGAAAAACATAAACACAAAACAGATTGCGACAGAGCTGAGGAAAGAGAGAAAGCCCATGGTGGTTGCAATGATGAGGGTTTTAGCATCAAATGGGTAAGGGTTTGACACCCGTGCTGTAGAGTTGATAGAGGGAGGCAATGACGTTTCCATCCATCCCTCATCTGAGAAATACGATGCTGTGTGGTTTTGTGGGAGACCCTCTACTTGAAGACTCACAGAGAAGCTGTCATTACCAGCTGCATTAGCTGCAGTACACACATAAGTTCCACTGTCTTGTACTTGTGCATAACGCACCTCTAAGCTCCCATTAGCAAGCACTCGTATTCTCCCCACAGAGCTAAGTAGAGTCTGCTGTGCTGACAGCCAGGTAATAGAAGGCGATGGATAGCCATCTGCTTTGCAGTCAAACCGTACGTTCATGCCTTCCACCACACTCATATCTTGCAGCTGTCGGTTCAGAATCTGTGCCTGTTTGCATATAAATATAACCGGGAGTTCAGCCTCCGAAAAGTCCCGAAATGCCTTCTTCTGCTGATTAGGGGCAGAACAGGTGGGTTGACGGCCATCAAAGTCCAACCGCCGGCGACGTCGCAGCACCCAGAGTAGCCTGCAGTCGCAAGCCAAAGGATTTCTGTCCAGCCGCAGTGTCTGCAAGTTCCCTACAGAGTGGAAGACACTTTCTTCCAGGGTAGACAGATGATTAGAGGACACATTAAGCAGATGAAAGTTGACCAGACCTCTGAAGGCACCTGGCTCGATACGCATCAGGCTCCCACCCACCAGGTGCAACTCTTGCAGTCGGAGAAGCTCTCCCAGTAGGTTGCCCTGTATGGAGGTTATGGGGTTGTAGGATAGGTCCAGGTATTGCAAATAGGCTAAATGGCGCAATGGAGCATAAGGAATAGCACTCAGGTTGCAGTTGCTCAAAGCTAAAGTGGTAAGGTTGAGGCCAACCAGACTGTTACTATTTAGCGTCTCAAGAGAAGGCCAGTGGAGAATCTGCAGAGTGCGTAGCTGGTGCAAACGGCGAAAAGCATTATTAGGCAGCATGCTAATGGTTAGTTTTCGCAGACGCAGCTTGGTCAGGCTTTGAAGCTGTGACAAAGCCTCGGTGGGGATAGATGTCAGATTGCTTCTGTCCACGTTCAGCTCCTTGAGTGCCTGCAGCCCAACAAAAGCCCGTTGTGAGATAAACACTAGGTCATTCTCACCTGCGTCAAGCTGCTGTAAGTTAATCATGTCCTGGAATGTGTAGTCCAGGAAAACCAGGATCTCATTCTCACTGATATCCAAACGTCGAAGGTTGGAGAGGCCTGAAAAGACCCCAACTGGGAGGATCTTGAGGCGGTTGTTCTTAATCCTCAGGTATCGCAGGTTCTTCAGTCCCTGAAAGGCTTCTACCTCAATCATAGAGATTATGTTTTCACTCAGGTCCAGGTCCTCCAGCTTGGACAAGCCAGAGAATTGCCGCCTGGCCAGTGTTTTCAGTTGATTTCCAGAAAGGTCTAGGCGCTTGGCATTAATGGGCAGGCCCTCAGGCACACCTATGAGGTGTTTTGAGGAGCAGTTGACCTCCAGTGTGTCACGCTTGCAAATGCATTTCTGTGGGCAGGTGAGATCAGCAGCTGATAAGTTTATACACCACAGCAGCAGGACTGTCCATGTGCCCCACTGGCCACACAGTTCCACGAACATCTTACCTCCTTCCTGCAAAAATGGAAATACACCTTGATCAGCAAAACATGGCATAGTACTAAGTACTAACCTACAATACATCCACAAAAAGAATAATAAAAAAAAGAGAAATGAATATTAAATTATTGTAATAACATATATGTATTTATCTTACAGATACAATTATTGTGTCCAAATGTATATATGTAATTATTGTAGAATACAGGACAAGGGTGAGTCTCACAAAACCTGGCAAGAATATGTCCTGGTCATATTTAACCTGAAATCATTATAAAGAAAGATATGAAATTTCATTTTGCATTAGGAAAATAAAGCATACATTGAGGACCATTTAGATTTTTTTTGTTTTTTTTTTGTTTGCATTGTGACGTTATTTTCAGGACATTTAAAGTTCACCCAAAATTGAAAATTCTCTCATGATTTACTCACCCTCATTGCATTCCAGATGTGTATGAATTTCTTTCTTCTGCAGAACACAAATTAAGATTTTTAAAATAATATTTCAGCTCTGCAGGTCCTCACAGTGCAAGTGAATGGGTGCCAAAATTTTGAAGCTCCAAAATCCACATAAAGGGAGCATACAAGTAATCCATATGATTCCAGTGGTTAAATCCATGTGTTCAGACATGGTATGATAGGTGTGGTTGAGAAACAAAACAATATTTAAGTCAGGTTTACCATAAATTCTCCTCTCTGCCCAGTAGGGGCGATATGCATGAAGAATGCAAATCACCAAAAACACAAGAAGAAGAATGTGAAAGTGAAAGTGAAGTGGAAATTGACTGAGCAGGGAGGAGAATTTTTAGTAAAAAAGGACTTAAATATTGATCTGTTTCTCACCCACACCTATCATATCGCTTCAGAAGACATGGATTTAACCACCAGAGTCATCTGAAGTACTTTTATGTTGCCCTTATGTGGATTTTGGAGCTTTAAAATTTTGGCACCCATTCACTTGCATTGTATGGACCTACATAGCTGAAACATTCTTCTAAAAATCTTTGTTTGTGTTCAGCAGACGAAAGAAAGTCATACACATCTGGGATGCCATAAGGGTGAGTAAACACCCTCATGGGTGAACTATCCCTGTAAGCACATTTTACCCCTCAAATCTCAATATCGAATAATGCGTCGAAACATTTTCTTTCACTATTTCCATTGTCTTCAATGATTCTTATTTCTGTAACTACATTGTATATTTCACAAAAAAAAAAAAAAAAAAAAAAAAAAAAAAAACGATAATGTTGTACATTGAGTTTTTAAATTAAACTCAGAGGAAATGAAAGGCACTACCAAGGCGGTACTTCCGAAAAATTTCACATTGCAGTAATGAGAATTGAGGGTTGCAATGTGTATAACTCTCATAAAAATGTCAGAATGCATACAATTTTAATGGCCCTAAAACTAGGCTTCATTGTCTCTATGCAAAATATAATTTCTTATTTGTTTCTTTTGAATTAGGAGTAAAATAGCACCTGGTCATTGTCTTGTCTGGTTTTGTGAAAATCACCCACAAACTTTATTGTTTTATGTTCCTACAACTCAATAAAAACAATATTTTTTGCTATTACTTAATTTATCAAGTTATGTGAGCAATGCAGTAAGCTTACCAAGGGACTTTTGTAGTGCCAGTTCTCATAACCAGATATTTTCAGGTTTGGATCTATGATGGGCTCAGTGTTCACTGGAGATGCATGTCACATTTAGAAGCCACAGTTCCAAAAGCCTAAAGCCAGAGAAAGGGGAATAAATAACACAAATGATTGAGTCTTTTTTTGTCATGTGCAACAATCTCTTCAATCCTTGCCTTTTCAGGCTGATTGAATGATCCAGGTTGATCCAGACACAGCCGAAGGGTATGAAAAGTCGAGCAACTGTTCTAGTACTGTTCTATAGCAACTGATTCAAGAACTGTTTGGGTATGAGACTGCAACATTTAGTCTACACAAACCCTTGCTATCAGCTGAAGATGGACTCTTTGTGTAATTAAAAAGGATGAAAATGTGGCAGCTGTGTAGTAACACACTCTCTCTCCTCCAATCCTCTAAGGAGGAGAGCATGTACAGCTCGAGAAGGTCTGATGTGAGAGGACAGGTGTGCAGAGCACTGTCACTATAGCCAAGCTTAACCCATGTCACAGGGTGCAGGTGGACAGGACTAGACCCAAATGAGGAATTACCCACCCAGCATGTAAAGGCATTGACTTTGCTTCATTTTAATTGACAGCTGAGTGAAATGACATCACAGCAGAGAGAGATCTGAATGAAACAGACACAGTGATCCAAGAGGAAAACTAGGAAAGCAGCCGAAAGCTGCTAACTTTATCACAAAATATCTTTATTAACATCATATTGTCATTACACGAAATCAAACAATGTAATTCACTAAATACAAACAGGATAAAACATAACTTTTGTATTCCAGAGATTTGAAAGCATTGAAGGCAAATGTCCATTCTGTTTTAATAGGACACCTAGTAACCCGCATTTGTTACCTTAAAGATCTATTTCTACCTGATCTAACCCTTAAAATTTGTTTTGTTGGCATAACCTAATGTAGTCAGGTTGATTCATTGATGTTAAATAATATTTGTTTGAGTTGAATAAAACCACTTTTTTAGAGGTTACACATGAAACACGTTTTTTAGGTTAACATTTTGTGCAGTGTTAGGCACAGAATGTCAAATTCTAGTCACTAGGAGATATAACAACTAAAAATGAAGTAATGTCATTATTCAAATATTTATTTCCATCACATAAAACACATTAGCAGGCCTATATTCAAATATAAAAGAAAAATAAATTGCCATTCAATTGGTTAATAAAGCACTGTTACAGTAGACTGAATTTTGAAAACTTTAAGTAGTCCTTTACTAACACTAATGAATGGAAATAAATGGTCGCCTTCCTTTTTGTGCCAACTTCTCTCACTTAATCCAGTCATGCATTACAACTCACACTACCACAGATTACTTGCTTAATACTGTATATTCATAAGTAATAAAGATACTGCAAACCTGTGCTGGTCTGGGATTCTCACATATTTTGTTTATACATAAAGCCTCTTCGAGACCTATTCCTGCTGAAAACACTTAAAATGTTGTTGACTGCTTTCCCTTAGAGCTCCAGTCCAGTGCTGTTCCCTGTCCACACACAAAGACATTATTCTGCCTAAATAAGCTGACTCACAATGCTGTATAGCAAAAGAAGAGAGAGAGTCAATCCTGGTTTTGCTGGTAAGTTTTGACACCATATTGGTTTTCCATGCAGCAGAGAGCCATGGCTTACTCAATTTAAAGGTGTTAATCCCTCTCTGTTGAGTTGTGACAGAGTCCAGCAGGTGTACACGATCAGGACATGTACAGTAGGTGACAAAACTCATGCTCTCTCTCTCCCTCTATCTTTGTGTTTGTGTGCATTCTACATATTCATGCTGTCTGACAACTAAGCTCATCTTGATTGGTACTAATGAAAGCAGGAAATCCTTTGTCCAAGTTAATTTAATTTCATGAAACACTTAATTTTTATATTTTTTTTCTCCCCTTTTCTCCCCAGTTTGGCACGCCCAATTCCCAATGTGCTCTAGGTCCTCGTGGTGGCATAGTGACTCGCCTAAATCCGGGTGGCATAGGACGAATCTCAATTGCCTCCGTGTCTGAGACAGTCAGTCAAAAAGTTTATCGAATCAAAATGTATTCCTCGATGCTTACAAGCAAAGTGTGACAACTGTTTCACAAATCACATGCCCGAAGCCTTGCTCCTTAGCCGAAGCAGCGCGTGAGTCTGAGCTCCACCCCGTCAGACCTTCAGAATTTCCACAGAATCCCTCAACACTGCGGTGAATCAGCATCTAAAGTCAGATTGTCAGATTCATCAGCCAATCAGATTGATTTATTTGTTCTTGGTGGGTGTGGTCTTTAGGATATGTCCCAGTCCAGGCCTTCTAGCTGGCCCTGAGTGACGCAATCACACTTTAAGTGATGTATGTAATTTGAAAGCGAAGAGCGCGAGATCTTGCTGATGAGTCGGCTGTCATTGCCACATCACCACTGAGAAAGAGATCCTTATGGATTTAAAAATCTGAGATGTTCTGCATGATCGAGCAATTGATTAATTAAACAGGAAAGGAGGACTGATTTTCACTTCAAGTAAATTGGTAAGTGCTTTTTGCATTGTTATAGCAACATCAGTAGTTTTCTAAGTGTAAATTAGGCTGCTTGAGCATTCAGTGTCGGATCAAGTTTTGAAAAGTAACCGTGTACCCTGACGAAACAAACTTTATTGCAAGCAAAACTTAAAACGCAAATATTATTAGAGAGCTTTTTCTTGGTATTAGACCTCCTTGGTTCTGGCTTTCGTGCGTGGATGTTTTATTAAAATGTCAATTGGTATTATTAGTTGACTGCCACGTAATGTATGATAGGCATATGGCATCTTATTCATTGTGAAACTGTGTTTTCTTAATGCCATGAATCGCACTGAAGGAGGTTAACCCAACGTGACTCTACCCACCCTAGCAACTGGGACAATTGGTTGCTTAGGATGCCTGACTGGAGTCACTCAGCATGCCTTGGATTTGAACTTGCAACTCCAGGTGTGGTAGTCAGCGTCTTTACTTGCTGAGCTACCCATGCCCCCTAAGAAACACTTAATTGCTGAAACTTGATACTAACTAAACTACTTCTACATATTGTGACATCTTGTCAGCTGATATTAAAACTGACAGGTTACATTGAGAATAAACTAAAAATATAATTTTTATTGACATTGTAGGCTTTGAAACTGCCAATTTTTTTAGCCAATAATCAAGAAAATACCTAATGGTGAAACTTAAAAAAAGCTTAACAACCAACCACAACTGTGTATACACCAGCATTGGCAATGCTCTTATCTAACAAACATCACTCATGCCCTTGTCAGTCTGATGCAATGTCATCATGGTTAGTCTTCCCTAACTAGCTATACACACATACTGTGCTGTTCTCACTTCATTCAGTGTAAGCTATTACTAGGCCTGACTTTCACATTTTCACATCAACAATCAAAACTCATCAAGGTCCGACAGGCTTCATTAGGTTACAGTAAATTACATGGACCTCTGCCAGATATTAATGGGAGGCTAAAGCCTTACTTTGCTGCATGGACACACAGGTCACTTGCTGTTTCCCTGACTCCCATCAGTATACTAGCAACACTGAGAGCCTCTTTAGATGGACTCCAATTTACACTTCACTGGCTCAAGATGAGCAGACAGGCTTGTAACAGTAAGAAAAGGAGAATATATTGAGCTTCGGCTGTGTGCATATTCTTCTGTGAAAAGGTCAGGGGAGGAATGTGCCCAGCAGACACATGAGGGAATCCAGGGTTTTAGTTTTTGTGCATTAACCCCACCATTAGACGATATTCTGATATAAAATGCCAGCTAAAACCAAAACACTATCTCTTAACTCACCACACATATATTATATTTGTACCTTTTATTGCTTTTCTTATACTAACATTGTCTAAAATTTCAGCACCCCTTCAGTGACAGTGTCAGAGGTCTCTGACTTTCATAGTTAACCTGACCTCTAACCTCTGCGTGCAGACGGGGGATGTACCAGGCTGACTTTAGGCTGAATTCAGCTGTCTCTTGGACTCTCACAGTCTCACTTGTGTGCTATTCTTATCCCACCGGGGTGTAAACTACCCAGAGCTGCTCCCCAATCCCCAATTAGAATTCCTCAGATCAATACTTCTCAGCAACAATTGCAACAAAGTGAGAAAGAGGCTGTTTCTGGCTCTTGGGCCCCAGCTCTGCCTCCACCCCACCACCAAATGCAGCTATGCGAATAAACGCAAGTATTAAAAGCTTTCCAAAACAGGTGTTGTTCAGCAATGGGAGAGATGACAAATCTGCAGGAGGACATGGGGTATTTGTACCCTTCAGGCTTACCAAGGGAAAAATAAACACAACTGAGTAGCTGAATGCTGAAGAGAATTTTAAAGCAGAAATTAAAGTTTACATTTGCATGCACAAAGCACAGATGCTTTAGTTTCTTTGCTCAAAGTCTTTTTAATTTTTGAAGCCCACAGTGAATTTACAACAATTTATGCCAAGCACAAGCACATTTCGTTTCTGTATCCTTCTCTAATCTGCCTTTGCTTAAGGCCTTATGGACAGAGTTGAAATACATCTCTGCTGTGTGCTTGTCTCTGTAAGCATATAATACAAGCATTTATAGTCTTAGCCTCTGTTGAAGTGTGACTGATTTTGTTGCTGTAGTCTAAAGGAGTGTGAGAGGAAGATAAAGGAGAGACCTAGTCTGACGGGCGGCTATATGCCTGTAACAAATATGATTACCTAGGTAGTTTATATTGCACACATCAGTGTACACTCCAGGCTGTAATACATTATGTTTGTCTTGTGATTGTGGGTTGGGTTGGGTAAAAGTAGTTTCTTGTTTGTGTTTAGTTGTGTGTGCTTTTGCAGGAGAGACAGAGAGAGAGAGAGAGAGAGAGAGAGAGAGAGAGAGAGCATATTTTGTTAAATATAAATTATCTTTAAATTTATATTCTTTGAATTTATATGCATAGGGAAGAGAAACAATTTTCTTTTTGTTATTTTTTAGGTTCATATTTATGTACAGTATATACATGTGTATAAGTAGCACATTTATAAAAAAAGGAATTGTCCTGTGAATAGTTTTGAGATTCAATTTTGAGATTCATTGTGCTCTAGAAGATCCCTTTCTTTGGGTAGCACATTGCATCTGCATGAGGCTTCACGTGGATGGGCTAGTGTATATTTTGCTTGGGTGGAAAATATGACTGTTCATGCCTCTCTGTTTTTCATGATTATGTGGAGCAGCTGAGAGAGTTCAAATCAGGGTTTAGAGATCACAACAGTCTGAAGGACAGATTATGATAATTCAGCTTTATGCTGGTCACTTTAGTCACTGCATGTACATTGTGCACTGTTTGAAGAGAATCCAATGTGAGGTAAAAGGAGAATGTGTGTGTGTGTGTCCTTATGTGTTCTACGAGAGAGAAAGTAATTCATGTTTTGAAAGACATGACTGTGAGTAAATGATGACAGAATTTATATTTTTGGGTGAACTAACCCTTTAACAAATGATGAAATGAATGGAAGGAGAATGCATTGCAAGTTGTAAATGAAATGTATGTGCATGTGTCTTTGATACAGCAAGTTTTCAACTTTAGTGTTGTGAATTTAACTGTAAGTTTTCAAGGACACAGGAGTATTATGAGGTTACCTCAGGCTAAACTAAATTCATTATTGTAATTAGGTCATTGCACATGTGCTCAGATTCATTGTTAATTTGAGGCCTTGCAAGTTTATAGAGAGAGTGGATGACAAACACCCCTACAGTTGCATTTACATTATTTGAACATGTAAACATGCATCACGAAAAGCATCTGTAAATTAATGAACATACTGGTGGGACAGAGTTAATTTATTTGTCAAGGCCTGGATTTAGTTCAATTCCAGTAATGACAACATGTCTTGAAGTAGAGAATACAAATCAAGTCTAAGTCACATGATCCATTGCCAGGGTTGGGGAGTAACGGAATACATGTAACGGGATTACGTATTTAAAATACAAAATATAAGTAACTGTATTCCACTACAGTTACAATTTAAATAATTGGTAATTAGAATACAGTTACATTCAAAACGTATTTTGATTACTGAAGAGATTATTTAGCATTTTATTGTCATTTTTTTCATTTAATATTTATTCCTGTCAGATGGACAATATTTATACATATAAATGATGTGATCCAAAGTGCATTTGAACAGCGGTGAAACACTTTCTTATGATGTGTTACATTCATACGAGCAGACAGTGAAGTACGTTTGAAATAAGTTTGGAGCAGAAGAAATAGAAATAAACCTTGTGTAAATTGTCAGCTTTACACTAAGCTAAAATGCTATTTCTAGCCATTTTACATGTATATGTTACCAGGCACGATCATATTTTTTATCAAGAAAATTCACATTGGATCATAATTTCTTTTTTTCTAGTAAGACCTTTGATATTAGGGCAAAAATCGTATTCTTGATAATAATTTTTGAATTGTTTTCCTGTAAAAATATCTACAAATCCTTAAAACAAGACCAATTTGATTTATCTTCTTTTAGAAACAACACTGCATAAGATATTTAGGTTTTTCAGAGAATGTATTTTTAACATGTGTATTTTGTCTTACTGTACTGGCAGAATTTTTATAGTCAAAACAAGTGAAAAAATCTACCAGTGCTGAAGAAGTAACCAAAGTATTTAGAACGAACGTTAACGTTGGAAAACGTTACAAATGACATTTTACAGCATGTATTCTGTAATCTGTAGTGGAATACATTTAAAAATTAACCCTCCCAATCCTGTCCATTGCCTATATAGATTGTAGCATTTAGTTTGTGAAGAGATTACAGATGTAAACATTAAAGGAGTAGTTCGGCCAAAAAAAAAAAAAAAAAAAAAAAAATCTGTTATCATTTACTCACCCTCATGTTGTTCCAAACGAGTGTGACCTTATAGAGCGCAACAGTGCTCGCCTACTTATTCAGCCATCTGGGTTCCAGAAGTACAGTATTTTCCCATAGACTTTCATAAAATACCACATAAAAGAGTTGCAAGTCATGAACCAAATCAACCAGATCTGAGGTAAATAACAACATCACAAAGTTTGTTTTGAGGCAAAGAAGTATTTGAAAATTGGACAAAAAGTCAAAGGTGCAAAGCTGTGTACTAACCGGCTCTTACTGCAAATGATGTCATTGAATAAAAAACAATGGGAATATATAAAACTATTGCTTTTAGGTTTGTTGACTGTAAGTATAATACAATATATTTTACATTCAATGCAAAATATTCCGATATGTACAAATAGATAAGTAGTTTAAGGGTGAATAGACACCGACTCGATTACATCCTTCACAGTGTGTCATGGGAATGGGTGGTTTTGTGGGCTTCGTTGGCTGCGGTTCTCTGATTGGTGAAGCTTTCTCTGCTGGACCATGTGTAATGTAGTTGTTTACCATGAATTCCGCTATCAAACATGATTTTTAAACAATGAGTTGAAATGCAAACGCAGACAGATGGCTTTAATTGGAAGCATATACCATCGATGAACAACCTTGTCGCTCACGGTAGTTCTGCCTCTAAAGTTTGATAAGTTATCATTGAAAATCAATTTGTCTATAGGATAAATTAATGGGAATTTTACTTCCGGAACCAGACTGTTTAGCTCTATTTCTTTAGTGGAACACAAAAGGAGATGCTAGGCATTCTGTTAGTCTCAGTCACCATTCACTTTCATTGCATCTTTTTTTTACATGCAAGTGAATGGTGACTGATGGTGACTTTTGTAAAGTTCAGCTGAGTAAAGAACAATGGCTTAAACTTAACAGGCTCCAAGTTCACCAGAGGTAACACTAATCACCCTCATGTTGACTTCACAAATATCTCTCAATTATCAACCAGCTAGGACCCTGCAGCCAGCTACAACAAAACAACAACAATAGTCATAAGAATTAAAAATAAATACATTTTCAACTAACAATTATTATTTTTCTACATAAGCTCCCTTGTTTTGACCAAACATTCATAATTTATTCAAGTGCAAAGGCTTATAGGTATTCCACACAACTGCAATTTTGTACTTGATAATTTTGAGTTAGTAAGATGTGAAGCCAAAGTTTAAAGAACATATATATTTGAGTTATGATTCCAAAATGTGACATTTCAAGTCGTTTAATTAGGACCACTTAAATGTTTTAATTAATGACAACTTTAGGGTTAAGAGAGTAAAGGTAACTTAATTAAAACTAGTAATAATAGTAAAAACTTACGCTTAAGTTGAGCAAACTGTTTTTGTACAGTTTGAGATTGCTATTAGTATTTACAGTGCATGACGGTTAGTAAATAATGTCAGAATTTTCATGTTTGGCTGAACTATCTTTTTAAGTGTTTAAGGCTCATGTGTCATTGTTATCTATGAAAAACACTGAGTACTATCAGACGACTATATATTTTAATCTGTTAGTCAAGGTTAACCCAGCTGTGCAGCCATATTACCATCCAGGGTCATAGATCCACTTTTTAAATGAAACATTTCTGGACAAACAGAATGTCTCTTGCATAGATAAAAGATGGGTCTGATCTTTGGGGAAATTACAGTATCACTTGTAAGACACAGCAACCCTCTGCTTCTGGCTGTGTGCCGTAATAGAGGACACCCATTAGCAGGGTCATATGGTGCCCTGGATAGTTCAGTGCCTCAGCAGTCCTAAATAGGTCCGTTTTAGGGCAACAGGAGTACACAAAGAACCAGGATGCTGCTCATGATGTGAAGAAGACTCAGGATGTCAATACCAAAAAAAAAAAAAAAAAAAAGCATTTCAAATCTACATTTTGGAATTTAGTCCTTGGGAAACAACCATGCATTATTAAAAAGGCAAAACTTGGGTAAAACAGGCCATTTGCACCTGCTCAGTGGTTTTTAACCCCTGCTGCAAGATGACATTGTGGTTGACCCCATAAATCACATGCCGATACATAGAGTATGAGGGCATGATGAGAATGTCTACAGAGTGACCAAGCAAAACAAACCAGTGATCAAGTAAGTGTTTTTACTGCTTCACCCAATCAACCGGTGATAAATCAAGCCCTGCTGTGCATTACAACTCTTTTGATTAAAGTGCTCATCTGGACCGGTCCCAAAACTTGCGCTCATTTAGTGTTTTTTCTCACACGGGCTCGAGGAGAAATTGCTGTGCTGCACATCACTGATGGTGCAGGATGCTGTTTGAATTCTCATTAGCAAGAAATTGCACAGATTGATTAGTGCCAATTAAGAGACTGTCAAGAGGGCTTAAAAAAACAAACAAAACCAATTACCTCAGACATTGTTTTTGTAATAACAACAGGCCAACTCTTTGAATTTTTCTTTTTCTCTTTCTTTTTTTACATTAATGGGGATTTCAAATAGCTGGCAGACACAGTTACTGAATGACCATTACAGAAATCTGATATGGCAATAAATGCAAAACACACACATATAAAATAGATGTTCTTATGTGGTTTTCACTGATGTAGAAAGGTCACATATTTGTACATATATGCAACATTTATTGCAAAATATTACATGTAACATATATTTTCCCAAATAGTGTAACTTGAAAAAGCTCAAATATTGCCAGGTATCAGGTAATCAATCTCGAGAACACTGTCTCATTGCAGTTAAGGATTATTACTTGCTACAATTATAAACTGTGTGTTTGAGGGGATCATTCTGAATAATACTTTAAAGAACATCTACACAAGTAAAGGTTAACCTAAATGTAAATAAACCAGAAGATATTCTAATGGCCATACACTTGGACTACACTTGGAGCTTTGGAAAGCAAAGTGTTTGAATTATTTACACAAATCGGATATTTTTATGGATATTTAGTCATTGAAAAACAATACACACAAAATGTCTTGACATTACTGGATATTAGACACGAGTAAAAAGGATGGACGTGGCGAACAAACAAAATAAATAACTTGAAACTTAATCATTACCATAATGAATTCGAACAAACATTGTTTTAATCAGTGAGCCTATACACACACACACACACACACACACACACACACACACACACACAAAGTGTATATATTTAATATATTGCTACATATTTAACCTATATAAACTGTCAGAACAATAACAAAAAGCGGAACTCACCCGCTTCCCTTGCTTTACAATTTCTCCATGGTAGCGATGCCATACTGTATCTCGCGAAGTCTTCGTCCGTCGGTTCGAAATTCCTCACTTGTGCACAATGTCCTCTAACACGTTGTTCAGAAAAAACGACTTGCCTGTCTTGAGACAAGACCCGAATGTTTTTTAATTGTTTTGCTCCTTCATTAATTGCTACTGTCTACGACACATCCCTACAGGGTCCTGTAGGATAATTGTAACCTCAATTTAGGTTGGCTGTTCTCTGCACTGACGCTCCTCTGCTCGCGCTCCTCTTCTAACTCTCAAAGCTCGTGCACTTCAATACAATTCAATATGCAAAACACAGTGGTTTTACAGAGCAGTTAGTTGTTTGCTGTGTTATTCAGCAGAGCCGCTGCTGGAGAGTTTATCGTGGACAACACCTCTGTGTGATGAGAGCTTACTCTGAGAGAGAATAACAGATATTTACGCGGCTTGGCCAAATCTCTGGATTTAGGTAAACAGCAGATGGTTGCCTGAATGAGACACGTGGCTTGTAGGTTTAGTAGTATTTTAAAAGGTACAACATTTCTCAGTGTTCAGCTAAAATGATTTGTTTGTGTCAAACATATTTATAGACTGGAACGCTCAGCAAGTTTAAGTTCTAAACTGGCTGTAATTTTTATTGAAAATGGAGCAGTAGGCTATCCAAAATTATACGAAACTAAATTTAAATAAACTATACTCTCCCACTATTAAATTCTGGTTCCCAAAACGTGAGGTTTAAAGGGATAGTTCACCCCCAAATTTCTCATCATTGTATAAATTTCGTTCTTCTGCAGAACACAAACATAGATCTTCAGAAGAATATCTCAGCTCTGTAGGTCCATACAATGTAAGTGAATGGTGACCAAAACATTGACGCTCCAAAAACACATAAAGGCAGCATAAAAGCAACCCAAATAACTCCAGTGGTTTAATCAATGTCTTCTGAAGTGATTCAATCAATTTTGGATGAGAACAGACCAAAATGTAACTCTTTTTTCACAGTAAGGGAGAGCGGGGCACAAACTTACACTTTTAGGTTTTCTTAAGTTTGTGTAAATGTACTTGGGATTCAATGTATTTTTCTTTTTTCACATTAATTCCACATGTGTCTATTACAAATATGTGGTCTTTTTTCTTGAATACAGCATATACTTTTTTCGCAATCTACCTCGAAAAACGAAAGTAAAATGTTACAACATGCCCCATAAGCAGGGCACGTTGTAACAAGACCATATAACAGCTTAAAATCCCCCTCTAACAACTGTATCTGATCTAATTAAAAAGCCTAGAAGATAAACTACATTTTCATGTCAATAAAAGCCATTTATTAATTTTTTCATATATAATATAGAAATAATTTTGACACTTGACAATAAATACACAACAAAGCCACAGCACTGACCGAAATAATGCATGGATTGATGACAAAACACACACACACACGCATTAAGGGGAATTATATAAATTATCTGACTGCATGGAATTGCATTTAGTTTTTGTAACTGGGGCACATAGTAACGCAGTGTTACAATGCGCCCTGTCAGCGCAACTTGGATTTAAACCTGGCTGGTCACTTTTGCTGGCTATCTAAGAAGTAAAAGACTATGTAAGATGCTAGCTAAAAGATTGGAGATTAAAATTATACCAAGTGTGCCCCATTTTAAATAAACAGTAAAAACAGAGATGAAAATTAACTTTCATGTGAATTTTTACTTTTGCTACTTTAAAGTTAACTTTTGACGATATCTTCCAAAGTTTGTGGAAGCATTTAAACCACGTGTGTTACAACTAGCCCCGCGTTAGTTTGTGTAATATTTCCTAGTGCTTGATGTATGAGCAGAATGCTAGATGAATCAAGAATTGTGCTTGAAATCATGATGGCCAAGGAGACTGCTGATGTCAAGATTTATAGTGAAAAAGAAGTTACTATTTGGTCTGTTCTCATCTAAAACTGATTGAATCCCTTCAGAAGACATGGACTTAACCACTGGAGTCATATTCATTACTTTTATACTTCCTAATGTGCTTTTTGGAGCTTCAAAGTTTTGGTTACCACTTGCATTGTATGGACCTATAGCGCTGAGATATTCTGTTAAACATCTTAATTTGTGTTCTGCAGAATAAAGAAAGTCATACACATCTGAGATGCCATGAGGGTGAGTAAATGATGAGAGAATTTTCATTTTTGGGTGAACTATTCCTGTAGGGTTCTTTTTTGGTTAGGTCATCCCCCCCCCCCCCCAAACACATAAACCAAACACATAAACCAAACACATCACCAAGCTTAATATGTTGCAGCATGGAGGATTAAAGAAATACACAATATTTAATTCTGCCATTAATATGTAAGATTTGCTGGAAAATAATTACACTGAACTCAGATTTTACGTTCACAGGCCAGCAACCAAGATCCTCCAATCTGCTGACACTAGGGTCCGGTTTCCCAGGTGAATCTCTGGACTGAAATAGCTGTTGTTAAATAGTGGTTAAGAACTGTAGCCACTCACCTTTATTTTATAATACAAGAAAAACCATCTGTAGAGAGACAACAGCATTATAAAACTTGGGACAGAGCATCTCTGTGGTCAAAAAGACTGTGGTAGCTTTAGCCTTCGTGCAAAGATGAAAAACAACAGAGAAGCCACAAAATTACTAGTGGGTGGTGTGGGATTCATCTCTCGCTTTCAAACTATATTTTATTCTCAAATGAACACAGTGCAACAATGGACATCACACAAACGTGCAAAATGTATATAGAATCTGTCCTATTCTAATTTTTGTAAGAAAGACAGATTTGACACCCATTTTGACAATCAATGTACACATAAATAATAGATCTGTGATATTTAGTCCCACATTTTGCCCAACAGCAATGAATCAGGAAAGTCTTGCCATTGACGCTACCCATTTGTTCACAAGCATTATAAGGCTGTTCCCTAATGAGATCAGATTTATTTCCACAAGGTTATTTACTTCTGTTAAAATGCATGCCTAGAGTAAGTGCATGTGAAATGGAAAGAGAGGTATGTGCACTGGAGTGGCATACATTAGTGGTTTGAAAGAACAGGAACACCCTCCATATTGCCTGTAGGAATTTAATTAAATCTGGCCACTAGAGGGAAAACATTTCAAATGAAGTAAGGGATTGAGTGCAAAGTCTCTAATCCAGGAAACATTCACCTTTATCCTCATTTAGAGCAAATTCTTAAACTTCATGAAAGTAATACATCTCAAGACTGACCTATTTTACCAAACCCTTTGTCTTTTCATGTTACTGCAGTGAAACTGAAGTAGTGTTACCAGGGGTGATTTTAGGCTTTCAACCCTTTATAGGGACTCAGCCTCAAGTTTAATTTTGAGATGTTGCTCGACAATTAAAAACAAACAAACAATTAAATCATTTGCTTGTCTGTATATGAATATTATCAGTAACTGTGACATATTTGGTTGCACTTTCTTTTGTGATTTCACTATGGAGAGCTGTCAGCTTGGGGGTAGGGGTGGGGGGTTACGTAGGTATTTAGGAGAGCTTTTTGAAAACAAGCATTATTTTAAAAATTCTGTTTGGTGAAGCTTATGGCACAGAAATGGCACACTTTAGCTTTAACGACTGAGAAGGGAAGAATTCTGAGTCAGATAGCCTAAGATAGCTTACAACAGCAAATATAAAGATTCATGGTGTTTTCTCATGATGTCTGCTGCAGAGCTGTCTTGGTCTTAAACCAAGAATAGGGATTATTTGCTTTTAGTTTTTTCTTCTTCCATGTTTTAAATGCTTCCATGTTGTAAATAATGATAGAAAAATCTTTACTGTTTGTTGTACATTAAAAAATTAGGATCTTTACTTCTCTTGTCCCAGCAGAAACCTCTGAAACATAATTCCCAACTGAATGTGTTTAGCTGATTTTATGTATATCCAAAGACACAACCTTCAATGACCTGCCGTGTACAATGCTGTACTGCACTTCGCTTAGAGTAAGACACGCTGCACACTGATTTGTGTTGGTCAAATACCACCATCACAAACCCTCGATCTGTGTGCACATAGCAGATGGTAGATGTCTGAAATTGTGAATTTGAATCTAACTCTGCCATAATATATAGTTTGCCAGCCTTCCTGTGTATGATCTTTAATCCCCAGCATGAGGACATCTGTTCATCAATGGTGGTGGCACAGGAAAACATCAAAAGCCCCTTTGCTGAGATTTATGAATGGAGTCTCTCTGCTGCAACTCTATACAACTCTTGTACTCTAAGACCTGATAAGGATGCGTGCTAAAAATCCAATCATCATGTATTTCATGACTCTTACATTGTAAAAAGTGAAACCGGTCAATTCTTGCCATTAGTCATTAGACTTGATTCAAGTGAATAAGTGAATGAAATAATAAAAGTGACACCATATAAGCTGTATAAGCTAGTGTCCACAACAGTGGAAGTCATAGTTCTGTGATTCTCATTCTGAACAATAAACCGTAAAAAACTTTGTATCAAAAGTCTCGTGATAGTCATGGGAGCAGACACATGACTGTGGCAGAGGATTCTGGGTTTCTCCAGTTATGTGGTTAGACCGATATGTAAAGGTACAGGAAACAGATGTTGAGTTTGCAGATGAAGCTCTGAGTAAAGGGGGAGGGATTTTTTCCCCCTTATGTCTGTAACATGACACTGAACAATTGTGACACTGGATTTAAAATATATACAGTACTGTGCATAAGTCTTAGGCACATAAGATGTTTCACAAAAACATTTCTCTTAAGATGGTTATTTATATCTTCAGCTTTAGTGTGTCAATAGGAAACATAAATGTAAAAATATAAAAACTCCCAAACATTACTTTTGCAAATAGAAAAATTAGAATAGAAGAACAGGGAGCCCTGCAACAGATGTCATGGCCCCCACAGAGCACCCCACTGAACATCGTGTCAGTTTGGGAATACATGAAGAGACAGAAGCAACTGAGACAGCCTAAATAGAGAGAAGAACTGTGGCAAATTCTCAAAGAAGCTTGGAACATCCTATCTGCCAACAACCAAGAAAAACTGTGTCCAGTTGTACCTAGGAGAATTGGTGCTGTTTTAAAGGCAAAGGTGGTCACACCGAATATTGATTTAGCTCTTTTTCTGTTTACTGGACTTTATATGATGTTAACTGATTAATGAAAACTATTTATGCCATTATTTTTTTAAGAAATCCTCATTTTGAATGTTTTTCACAAGTGCCTAAAACTTTTGCACAGTACTGTACATCATTATTTTGTTAGCATTTAATATTGCACATACAAGACATCTGTTTATTTGAGCAGTTTATTGCAATATTATTTCATTCTTTGTGTATCATGAATAACATTGTTTTATGACAAAATATTTCAATTTATTTGTGTGTAAACTTTCACAATGAGTGTACTGTATCTGGACTCAATGACATGAAATGTATTATAAGTTATTCAAGGCATAGTCCTTAATTCAGCTAAAAGTCTGAAATGCTGCATGAATGAGTTGGTGTGCATTACTGGGAAATACTTAAATCATTTAATTAAACTATCAGTCGATCTTAAAACTCATCTATTACCAAAATACATTGCAGTAAAAAAGCTGATATTTTTGTAATAATGTGTATAATGTGACAATGCCTGCTTGTTGATTTAGTGGCATCTATGTTGATCTTACTATTTATAAAAAAGTTATATAAAGAAAGCTGCAGTGTCTTGCTATGCTACATAAAACAATAGTTGAGTTTATTGAAGTGCTGTTCGTGGATAAATCCAGGCAAATGTGTATCACACAACATTTGTGTAAATGTAGCTAATCCAATCTCTGTGTGCTTTGGTGGTAGAATTCTGGGTTTGTGATGTCTTGATTAGATTTGGGTCATGGGGGTGATTTTTAAACCCATAGACAAAAGCTGAATACGTTCATAAACTTAGCCTGCTCAGATTTGTCATCATGTCAGCAGGCTGTGCTGCTTTCGGCCTATGATATTTATGGCAATGGTTGTATGTTTGTGACTAATCTGCATATAGCATGAGCAACTAACACTGAGGGGACTTTTCTCGACATACATTTATATCCTTTTAGTGCTGACTGCATGCCTATACAGTAAACATCATGGGACAGTTTTCATCTAGACCTCATACACTGACACATTGCACAGGGAACTCAAGTTGTTGACTAACAAGGAGAAGCTTTTATGACAACAGGGCCCAAGGAAGAGGATGCTCTGAGAAGGATGCTATTTATTAATACATTCAATTCAATTTAGTAAGAAAGTCAGTTACACTTTACAATTAGGATCCATTTGTTAACATGAGAAAATGCATTAGGTATCATGAACAAACAATGAACAATATATATTTTTTACAGCATTTATGAATCTTTCTTAATGTCAATTAATAAAAATACAACTGTTTATTGTTGTTTATGTTACTTCATAGTGCATAAACTAATGTTAACAAATACAACTTTTGATTTTAAAAATGTATTTGTATATGTTGAAAGTAATATTAACCAAGATTAATAAATGCTGTAAAAGTAGTTTATTGTAACTTCATGTTATGTTTTTAACTAATGTTAATATTGTATTTCTACCTGATCTAACCCGTTTTAATTTGATTTGTTGGTGTAACCTAATGTAGAAAGGGTGATTCAACCTTACCATATATAACATTTTTGCCATAAAGTCAGTTAATTTAGATGTTACCACACTTTAAAAAAAAAAAAAAGAAGATAAAAAAAAAAAAAAAATTCAGTGCAGCTGGTATAGCACCTTATAATTACTGCGACCAGCATGGTCTAACACCTCTGTCAGCAACAAACCAACCTGACATCTTACAAATTTGTCTCTAATGCCCAGGATGACAAAATGTGCATACTTTAATAACATCAAGAGTGTAGCACAATACAGGCCTCATTTGCAGGGTCCCATTTACGGATTTGCCCCCATTCACTAACATTGAAGGCTACGTGCCAGTCATGCCTCACTGTAACCCAGATTTTTGCTCTTTAAAAAAAAAAAAAAAAAAGGGACAAGTTGAAATTAATTTTTGTGGTAATCAACATGCCACAAATGCTATCGATTAAGATTAACTTGTATTGAACCCGGAATATTCCTTTGATTACAATGAGTCAATTATTAGCCTATTATATTATAATTAGGCTATTAATGATAGCCTATATAGGCTAATAATAATAATAAAAACGTCACACTCCCCAACCCCCCCCAACCCCCCCCACAAGGTGTATGAGAGAACAGAGCCGAAATGATGGGGAGGGGAGCTACTCTCTAGACCTGACCCACCGTGGAACATTCGAGAGAAGCCATCAGCATTGCCGTTCTTCAGGCCAGCCTGTTACTTGATGGTGAAGTGGTAGTCCTAGAGGGCCAGGAACCATCGTGTCACCCTGCCGTTGGTCCCTTTTGCTTTTGCCATCCACTGAAGAGGTGCATGGTCAGTGACAAGTGTGAACAAATGTCCCAGGAGGTAGTATTGTAGTTCCAGGACTGCCCAATTGATGGCCAAGGCCTCCCGTTCCACGGCTGCATAATGGGTTTCCGCCGGGGAGAGTTTGCAGCTAAGGACGAGGACTGGGTGCTCCTCACCCATTAACTCCTGGAAAAGGACAGCTCCAAGGCCTGTTTCCAAAGCATCTGTCTGCAGGATGAAAGGCAGGGAGAAGTCGGGAGCACATAGGACTGGATTGGAAATCAGGGCCTTCTTCAAGGACTGGAGTGCTTCCTCCACTGCTGGGGTCCAGAATACCTTCTTGGGCTGTCGTTTCCGGGTCAGGTCTGTGTGGGGACAAGCTAGAGAAGTTAGGGATAAAACAGCAGTAGTATCCGGCCAACCCTAGGATGGCGCGTACCTGGGTTTTGGTGGTCAGCTGGGGATAGTTCTGTACTGCCAACATCTTATCCTCCTGAGGTTTGGTAAGTCCTCTTCCAATTCGATAACCCAGGTACCGTGCTTCTGCAAGCCCGAGATTATACTTTTTAGGGTTGGCCGTAAGTCCAGCCCGTCTTAACTCAGTAAGCACCTTCCGCAGGCGGAGCAAATGTTCTTCCCAGCTCTCGGCGTGGTTGACCACATCATCCAGGTAGGCTGCAGCGTAGTCTCGATGAGGTTGGAGGATGATGTCCATCATCTTCTGGAAGGTAGCTGGGGCCCCATGTAGACCAATGGGAAGGATCCGGTATTGCCAGTGCCCACTGGGAGTGGTCTTCTCTTTGGCAGAGGGAGTGAGGGACACTTGCCAGTAGCCCTTTGTGAGGTCCAGGGTGGAGATAAACCGGGCCTTCCCAGCTGCTGGATGAGTTCATCCACCCGAGGCATCGGGTATCCATCAAAAACTGAGACTTCATTCAGCTTTCTGAAGTCATTACAGAAGCGGAAGTTACCATTGGGTTTGGAGACCTTTACAGCTGGGCTGGACCAGGGGCTGTGCATTTCCTCTATGACTCCCAGCTTCATCATCCACTGCACTTCCGCCTCTATAGCTTGTCGTTGAGCCTCAAGTATTCTGTAGGGCCACTGCCTGACGATAGTGTGGCATCCTGGTTGGCGGACTCGATAGTTGACGGGACCCAGCCGCTCAACTACTGTGTAGGGACCCTGCCAGCTGGCCAGGAACTTTGAGTTGGTACAGGGTATGAGGACGAGCACTTGATCTCCTGGGTGGAATTCCCGTGGCTGGGCCGAGCGATTGTAAAGCTGCTGCTGGGCACATTGGGCTTCCTGCATGTGCTCCTTCACCACTGGCATTACCTTTTCAATCCTCCTTCGCATGTCCTGTATGTGCTTGATCACGGTGCAGTGGGGTGACGGTTGCTGCTCCCAAGCTTCTCGAGTGACATCCAGAAGACCCCGGGGTTGTCTGCTGAACAGTAGTTCGAAAGAGGTAAAGCCGGTTGAGGCCTGAGGAACTTCCCGCATGCCTAAGAGCACGTGAGGAGAAGGGTGAGGAGCAGGTTGCCGGGGGACTCCTTCAATCACTCGGACTTGGTTCCAGCAGTGTTTTAGCCTTTCATCCTCTCTTTGTTCCCGGCCAAAGGAACCTCCTGCTGAAACCTGTTGGAACAGGTCAAAGAAGATGTTAGTGGGATTTTCTGACTCACCTTCTCTCTCACTCTCCATTGCCAACAATGTAGGGAGGGTGTTGGTCCAGGGTCTCAACCGTCCGATCCTCCACTTGGTTCTGGGGGCAGAACCAAATAGACGCTCCAAGCCCGGCCAAGCTCGCCTCTCTGGCCAACCGCTCTGGGGAAATTCCGGTGCTCTCTCTTCAACATCCTGGGCAATTTATGCCTCTGCCAGCTTTACTGCCTCGACCAACTTGGCCATCTGGTGGGGGCATTCATTCCCACTGCTCGGCAGAGAGATCGGGGTGGCTCCTCCAAATTTTATCACTGGTGACTCATTCAGCCACTTTCTCTGCGCTTCTCTGGCTGAGCAGCCACAGTTGAACCAGACGAGCAAGTTGGGAGGCCTGGAGCCGGACCGGAAGTTGGGGATCATAAGCTCACTTGTAAAATTTTTGGGCAGCACATAACAGAGACAAACCCACCCCGGCCAATATCTCCACTTTCAAGCTGTCTTAATTGCAAGCAGTTTCAGCCAGAAGGGAGTAGTACGCCTGCTGCGCCTCCCCCATAAGGAAGGGCGCAAGCATGGTAGACCACTCCCCCCTCAGCCAGCTCTCCCTGGCAGCCATGACCTCAAAGTTGTGGAGATATGCCACAACATCATCCTGCTCAGAGAGCTTAGTCAGTACCTGATGGACTGTATGTCTTACTTCCGGTAAGCAGGTATTACTTAACGTCCCCAGAGGGGTATTTATTACACACAAAGTGATATTGGTTTAGAGTTTGGTGCAGGGTGTATAGTGAGGCAAAGGCAACACATAGTGTTCTTCAGGCTTCCCGTGCTCCAAGTGCTTGTGTTTCCAAACCGGTCCTCATGGGTGAAGGCGATTGCAAAGTGTCACTCGAGCAGTGCGGCTTGCCTCATGAGGTTTAGTCCGTTTCTGAAATATGGAGACAGAGAGAGAGAGAGACATTAGCATGTGGCTTCTCGTTGCGACTCCCTGGGTGTTTGTTTGGTGCCGGCTTATGTAGCGCTCCCTTGACTGGAGTCAGATGGTTCCAGTAGTTATGGCTGAAGCGCTTCCAGGTGCGTGTCATTATCATTGCAAGGAGCAATGCTGGTTCCGGCATGGATGGCTTTCCACAAGACACATAAATTACTGCTACTATTTCTCTTAACATGCTACAAAATGATAAAGACAACAGGCTCATGGCTGATGTTGTGTGCTTGTTTTATATTCAATAATCAAGAAATCATCTCTGAAGACCCTGAAGAAATAGCAGACGTTAATCTTCAGACACCTGTGAAAACCAAAAACTGCTTTTCTCCAAACCCTGAAGAAATAAGACTGAACTTCATTCTCATCCTCTACTAAACTAGTAAATTGTGAATGTGTATGTAAATGTAACTTAGGCTAGGTTTACATTAATCTGGATACATCTGAAAACTGCATTTTCGTTTTTGAAATGCTCTCCATCCACACTGCCGTTTTCAAGTGTTTTCCAGAAGTTGCTCGTCCACACTGAAACGTATGAAAACACTTAAATCCTCTTACTGCACATGCGGAAAATCACCGTTGCATGTACTCCATAAGTTAATGCACTATACATTTACATGTTTGTTTAGTATATGAGACAGCAGTTAGTGTAATGCTAGTTTACTTACATTTTTACATTTACATTTATTCATTTAGCAGACGTTTTTATCTAAAGCGACTTACAAATTAGGAATAAAGCAACAGCAATTCTTCAGACTGCTGAATTGCTCAGAGAAATACAAGTTGAGAAGAAGGTGAGAGACAGTGGTGAAAGAATGGAGTGAGAATGGATATATGTTGAATGTGTATTTTTGCTGCTAAAGAAGCCTTATTTTATTGTTTCGGTAATACTTTACAATAAGGTTCCATTTGTTAACATTAGTTCACAACATTAGTTAACATGAACTAACAATTAACTATATATATATTTTTACAGCATTTATTAATCTTTGTTAATGTTAGTTAATAAAAATACAATTGTTCATTGTTAGTTCATAGTACATTAATGTTTACAAAAGTATTAATATATGTTTTAATTAAATGTAACTAAGATTAATAAATGATTAAAAAATCATTGTTGGCAAGTATTGTTCATTGTTAGTTCATGTTAATTAATGGTGTTAACTAATGGAACCTTATTGTAAAGTGTTACCATTGTTTCACTTATTGTTTCTGAAACATGATGATCAGGGGAAAAAGTGTATATACTGTACTAGTTTTACTTGATGTTACACACATCTCAATATTACTTATGCTGGATACAGCCTCTTATTGTTAAATCATTGGAATTTGCATTGTGAATAGTCTATCAAACAACATCGAGGTGTTGGAAACACATGAAAATTGGGCCTAACTTAATTTCATTAAGTCTGCATTCAGTTAGACCATGTTGCTTTCATTAATCATTTCTTGTATATTGCCAATTCCGAAAAAGTTGGGACAGTATGAAAAATACTAATAAAAACTAAATGAGAGATTTGTAAATTCAGCCTTTGCTATATTGAAAGAACAACAACTACACATTATGTGAGGTTTTTCCTTGTGAATTTCATTGTTTTTTGAAAATGTACAGTAATTTCAAATCAGATGATTGCAACACGCCCCAAAAAAGTTGGGACAGTCGAGTGTTTACCACTGTGAAACATCACCATTTCTTCTAACACTTAAGCATTTGGGCACTGAAGACACAAGTTTAAGTTTAGAAAGTAAAAATTTCCCCCATTCATCCATTATGTAGGTCTTTAGTTGCACAATTGTACGGGGCCTTCGTCGTATATATATATATATTTATCTCTGTCTTGTTGTTGTATTGTTTGTGCGCAGGAAGCTTCTGTCACCAAGACAAATTTCTTGTATGTGTAAGTATACTTGTCAATAAAGCTCATTCTGATTCTGATTAAATGTTCTTCATGCATTCAAGTGAGTTCTTGTACATTTATTATAATGAGATGGTTATATAGATTTGGAAAATAAATGTATTTATGTATTATAAACTATAATTAAAATGTATGAGATCTTTTAAGCTGAATAACAATTAACCATATGTGTCTACATAACGGGCCAGCTCTGGCGCGCTGTCACTTATAGCTTCGGTCCGATTCCGTCTTAACTCCGGCAGCGTCAATGCGTCACCGGCTGCGGCTGCCACATCTGGGCCAGTTGATTCGGGCCGGAATCGGGGAATGAGTAAACAGGCGTCCGACCCAAATACAGGAGACAGAGTCGGGCCGGAATCGGGGAATGAGTAAACAGGCGTCCGACCCAAATACAGGAGACAGAGTCGGGCCAAAGGGATAGGCTCCGGCAGATGAGATTCTAAACGAAACTGGCCCGAGTGTATTTTGCTACCTGGGTAATAATAATAATATACAAAATATTAATAAAATCTAATTTCCACAAACTATACCCATGGTTATGTTTATATTTGTTTAGCTGCTTTCCAGTGATATAGTAAAAGTATAGAAATATAACAGCTCCTGCAGAATACAGTATTCCCGCAATAGCCTACTGAAACCCGACACCTGACGTCATCGCTTTGAGCTGGAGTTTAAGCGATTACAGATGCAAACGGTCTTCTTCCCTTTTCCCTCAAATAGGAGAAACTTCCTCAAAACGGTCGTATATAAAGTGGTAGTCTACTAACCCAATTTCAAACCGGGACTGACACCTTTTGTGCTGAACTTTAAGAAATCATCGAACCCAGGTAACTGTTATGTGCCTTGTCGTTCTGTGGAAGGGGCTTTCTTTACTCTTTTCCTAACAGTGTGTATATCATTTAAAGGTGACGCGTAGTAAATGTAAATGCTGATTTTTAAAACTGTTACAGATAGCATAACATTTGAAACATTTTCAGTCTGTCTTGTATTGTATCACTTTCGTTTTCTTTTTAAACATTTAAAATGGAAACTTTTCAAACTTTTTGAATAGCCTACTTTTTCTTTTTCAAACTTCCTCCTGCTCATTTCAGAGAAATCACCACTCAATACTTCTCTAAACTGGCCTACATAATTGCACTGAGGGTTTCGTTTATACATGTGGTTACAGTTAACACGCCACGTACGTTTTAGGACCACTGCTAGCATGTTACTTCATGTTATAGTTTGTGTTTATTGTGGTTTCAAACATCTGCGGGAATATCTGTATTTCAGGGCACAATGTATAAATTCCGTGGAATACCTCTGTTGATGGTGTGGTGTGTACTAGCTCACACTCTGGATCTGTCTAATCTGTCCCTGGATGAAGCATGGGACAGCTGGAAAATCACCCACAGAAGAGAATACAATGGCCTGGTGAGTATACAGCCACTCCGATTAGTGTCCTCATGGTGCTAAAAGAGTAAATAAACTAAAACTAGGTTTGTGCATTCATCATCACCAGGGAGAAGCCATCCATTTCTTCCTCTTTTGAAAAAGAGAGGGGTTAAACTAGCTCTTTTATTTAGTTTTGTATTTATTTGACAACCTTGATTGGAATTTCACTGGCTATCTTTTCTTTTTCTAGCTCCTAATAAAGGAAAGTTGCTTTAGGATCTTTCAGTGATTTTAAATCAGTGAACATATTGATAATGTAGCTCCTCCTGTAAATTTGGATACCTAATGGTGTATTTTCAGCTTCATTTCGCACCCTATTAGAGTTTTAAGATAAGATTGTATAGTTATTTTATACATCACTCAATATCAAACTGTTTGTATGTATGTGTGCTGAACGGTGGGCAGGATGAAGAGTCTATTCGACGGGCCATTTGGGAGAAGAACATGATGTTTATTGAGGCCCATAACAAAGAGTATGAACTGGGGATTCATACCTATAATCTAGGCATGAACCACTTTGGAGATATGGTCAGTAAACTCAAACTCAGTCTTCTAATATTTTAATGCTGTAAAATGTTAAAAATGTTGTTTTAAAAGCTGACTCAGAATGAGAAACAGCTGTAAGAACATGTGATACTGGCCAGTGTACTGCGAGTGACCAGGCTGGTGTAAAATCCCAGTTGCAAGAACCCCCTTAAGTTCAGAAAAGCCTTAGTAAGAATACATTTACAATGTATAAGGGTTTTCTTAACTTAAAAGGCTTCTTGCTACTCTACCCAAATGTTAAACTGTTTTTCACCTGCATGTGAAAAAAGGAATGTCACATCACAAAAGCAATATATCATGAAAAGCTTGTTCACTGTAACTAGATCCGAGATAACTTGTCTTAAACAACATTGTCAATACAACATTTTCAAACAATATTTCTGGGTTTATGGTCAGCATGTTGAAACGAGATTAGAGGATAATTTCCCCCCTAATGCGCATCTCTCTACAGACACTTGAAGAGGTCGCTGAGAACATGATGGGACTCCAAATGCCCATGTTTCGTGACCCTATAAACACATATGTGCCTGGGGACACAGTGGAGAAGCTGCCCAAATCAATTGACTACCGTAAACTGGGCTATGTCACAAATGTTAAGAACCAGGTGAGGAAACCAGACATTTTAAACCTAAAGCTATTACAGACAACAACAACAACAAAACATCTAATATAGTAACAACTGGCAATTGTTAAAGGTTGTGGCTAGATGGTGATCCATGTTCTGTGAAACTATTGCAAGATTAACTCTAGCAGCAAATGCGCTTTCACAAGGGATTTTGCTGTACTAGAGTTACAATCTAGCCATTGCCTATGCAGCTATGACTGTGCTTGTGTGCCATCCAGTGGTGAAAAAGATGACTGTTAAAGGAACTGTTCACCCAAAAATGAAAATTCTGTCATAATTTACTCACCCTCATTCCAAACCCATATGACTTTATTTTTATGCCGAACACAAAAAGAAAAGTTTTAATTAATATTACAGTCTGTTTTTTCAATACAAGGGCAGTTGATAGGGACTCACTTTAAAGCTTAAAAAGGACCCAAAAGTATAAGACCACCTTTAAATTTGGTATTAAGATGCATCTCGGTTGATCCGATCACGTGGTCAGGGGAGACACATCACTGTTTACACCTGGCCGCTTAAATGCCTTTCCTGTGACCACTTGTGATCAGATTTTAAGGGGTGGGTCTCTGATTCATGATGACATACATCAGTTGCTGTCAGCGTGCTACTGCATGACATTAAAGTGCAAAAAAGTCAGAAAAGACAAAGAAAGCAAGAAAAAAAAAATGGTGTGCTGTTTCAGATGCATCTGAAATTTAATCTAAGTACAAACGCAACATTTCAAGCAGAATTATCTGTTATTTTTGTGGATTTCCTGTATTAAAGTAGCTTCAGATGTTTGTGCTTCTCATAAGTGACCCTGCATGTTGATCTCAGACACACTGAAGAAGATTCATGAAGTTCTCATATTAGTGTATTCATCCATTTTCCAATCAGACAGTTATTTCCTTTTTAAGGTGAGGAGTGGTGTTTTGCTGCTGTCCAGGATGCATACAGGACGGATTAGCATTTACTCCTCAAATGTGATGTGGTCACAAGTTTCTGACTACCTTCGTATGTGTCTTTTGTGATTCAATCACAAAACGTTTAAGATCCCGTTTAGACCTGTATTGAGTGCTGACCTCATGTGATCGGATCACCCGAAATGTATCTTAATACCAAGTATAAACGGAGTTAACAAAAAACAGTCCATTCATCATATTACAAGTCTTCTTAAGGCATCAAATAGGTTTTAATGAGAAATAGTCCAATTTTTTTTTATTTTTTTTTTAGGTGAACTGTTCCTGCATAGCTTTAATTTTCATGGGTACCAATATGGCTAATTCTGGCTGCTCTTCAGTCCTGTGTTTTTTTTACTGCTCTCCTCAGGGTTCATGCGGCTCCTGTTGGGCCTTTAGCTCTGTTGGGGCTTTGGAAGGTCAGCTGAAGAAGACCACGGGTAACCTGGTGGACCTTAGTCCTCAGAACCTGGTGGACTGTGTGACTGACAATGATGGCTGTGGTGGAGGATATATGACTAATGCATTCAAATACGTCAGAGACAACAATGGCATTGATTCTGAGGAGAGCTACCCCTATGTTGGAATTGTAATTATAACAGTCAGCTTAATTTTTTACACAGTACTAGGCAAAACAATTTTTGTATCGCTTACAGGTGCACTCAGTCATTTTTGTATGTTTTGCTGACACTTATAACAGGGATAACTGAGATGAAGCAAGTAAAATTCAACTGGTCAGATGACTGTACAGTATACTAATTTAAACATATTTTTAGAAGTACAATTAATTTTTTATGTGTAAAGATTTGTTATGAGGGAAAAATTAAGGAGTGCATCTTTAACAAAGAACAATAGTTACAATTCATGCCAATCTATGATTTAACAGTTAATTGCCATGAATTTCCCACTCATTGTTGCCTCTTGCAGGATCAGCAGTGTGCCTACAACGAGTCAGGGAAAGCAGCCGATTGTAAAGGGTATAAAGAGATACCCCAGGGTAATGAGAGGGCATTGGCTGCTGCTGTGGCAAAGGTGGGACCTGTGTCAGTGGGTATAGATGCCATGCAGTCCACTTTCCTGTACTACAAAAGCGGTACTTAAGATCTCTTTAACATCTTTTGTGTTATTCTGTAACAACATACTATATCTATTAGAGGTTGACCAATAGTGGATTTTGCTGATATGATAACTTAGGTGGTGGAAAAGGGTGAAAACCGATTAATTGGTTTATTGAATGTTAAAAAAAGATTTTTCTTTCCTTACTATGAGAGGCAGAGACATAGAAGCAATAAGAGTTCAAAATGAATAAAATCAGGGGCCTGGGTAGCTCAGTGGTAAAAGACGCTGGCTACAACCCCTGGAGTTTGCTAGTTTGCTAAGTTCAAATCCCAGGGCATGCTGAGTGACTCCAGCCAGATCTACCAAATTGGCCTGGTTGCTAGGGAGGGTAGGGTCACATGGGGTAACCTCCTTGTGGTCACTATAATGTGGTTCGTTCTCAGTGAGGCGCATGGTGAGTTGAGCATGGATGCTGCGGTGGATGGCATGAAGCCTCCACACGTGCTATGTCTCCATGGCAATGCGCTCAACAAGCCACATGATAAGATGCATGGGTTGATGGTCTCAGATGCAGAGGCAGCTGGGATTCATCCTCCACCACCCAGATTGAGGCGAATCACTACACAACCATGAGGACTTAAAAGCACATTGGGAATTGAGCATTCCAAATTGGGAGAAAAAGGAGAAAAATAAAAAAAAAAAGAAAATAAAATGAATAAAATCCCATATGTGCATCCAAAATGCTGATAATAACCAGAAAAAAATTATGATTTTGTGCACAGCCCATTACTTTTTTTTGGGGACTGTAATCAAGCCCAAAACACACCAGCAACTCTTGTAATAGAGACTTATTCTCTATTATTAATTATTCACCTGCACCAGAAGCCATTTGGCATGACATCATATCCTAGTTCATAGTGTTGTCCGAAAAAAATGTGCATGCTCAGAGCCTAGTGTGACCGCCCCTTACTCCAATTTTCGTGAGAGCGCTGATTCTAAGTGCAATTTTTGTGCCAGCGCAAAGCACAAGTGGGCGTGGGTGGGAGTGTTTGCTCATTCTGTGGGTGTACGTGCACAAACTGGGGGTATATTGTATGGTAATGAAGTGGTGCAAAGCGCAGTTTGCTATTTTCCTGAGAAATAGGAAATTGTGCCAAGACGTTTCAAAACCATATCTTATCTCAGAGCAAAGTTTAAACTGATCAGATAAAAATATGGATGAATATTTTCAATGATGGCATATTGAGATACTGCAAATCCCCAGGAGTTGTCAGTGATTGTTTTTATTTCACCTCTAGAGGCCGCTGTTATACTGGAGAACCAAAATTGAACAACCAATTTTGCCGATAAACAATAGTTCCAAAAAGCAACTATTCGGCAGGGATTCATCGGTAAAACTGATATATCAGTTTACCTCTAATATCTATTGTGACGAGGATGAGGGTGTGGCTGGGCCGTGAGGGTGCACGGCCGGCGCTGAATCAGCTGATCAGAGGGAGAGCGAGATAAAGGGGAGACACCAATTCGAGAGAGATTGAGAGAGAGAGAGAGAGAGAGAGAGAGAGAGAGAGAGAGAGAGAGAGAGAGAGAGAGAGAGAGAGAGAGAGAGAGAGAGAGAGAGAGAGAGAGATGCGTGCGTCCATGCTGCATGTGTGTCTGTGTTCGTTGTTTTATGTTGTTTTAAATTCATTTTTATCATTAAACCTTTATGTTGACTGTTCAGCCGGTTCCTGCCTCCTCCTTGCCCATCCTTATACTGTTACATCTATATATATCTGTGTGTGCAGTCATAGACCATTTTTTGCATTTTCCAGTAGTTATGTTTAGTACTGGACCAGGCACTTTAGAGGAGTAGGCCTGTGTGTTGTCTCATTTAGGATGGTTGTGCTGTGCAGAAATGTTTGCAGTGAAGGTCCCTTGTAAGGCCAAAAGCTTGACCACTTTCTGGTGTATTGTGTTTAAAACCAATTCTAGGTGTGTATTATGATCCCAACTGCAACAAGGATGATGTCAACCATGCAGTGCTAGCTGTTGGGTATGGAGTCACACCGAAAGGCAAAAAGTACTGGATTGTGAAGAACAGGTGAGGAATGTCCGCTGGTCCAATTATAATATTAGCAGGGTTGGGAGGGTTACTTTTGAAATGTATTCCACTACAGATTACAGAAACACATGCTGTAAAATGTCATTTGTAACGTATTCTGTTAAGGTCATTAACGTATTCTAAATACTTTGGATTATTTCTTCAGCACTGGTAGATTTTTTTCACTTGTTTGGACTATAAAAACTCTACCAGTACAGTAAGACAAAATACACATGTTAAAAATATATTCTCTGAAAAACCTAAATATCTTATGCAGTGTTGTTTCAACAGTCCTAATTTAGTTTTTCTTGATCGTCTTGAACTCAGAGGTTACACATAGGTCCTTTATAATTAAATAGATTGTTTTTGCACCTTTAAGAAATGTCCCCTTCACATAAGAAATGAGAAACAGGTCGAGCTCATTTATGAGCTGCGGGTGACCGTCAAAAGTTTTTAACTTCTCCACTGGCATTGTTGATGTGAAAATGTGGGTAGTCATGCATTCATTAGTTTGGGTTTCTGATGTCAGAAACTCAAAGAGCTGTTTTTCTAACTTAGTTTCAAGAAACAGTTTTGTGGGAGTTGGGAAGAAGTTTTTTAGTTCTGAAACTTACAGTACAGTGTACTTTCTTAGTGCAAATATCTCTTATCTCCAGGGATCAAGGACAATTTGATTCCTCATGATCAGGGGTGGAAAGTGTACTGAAAAATAATACTCAAGTAAAAGTACTGTTACTTCTTAAAAAATGTAAGTAAGTAGAGTAAAAGTACCTTTCCTAAAAACTACTTAAGTAAGAGTAAAAGAGTAGCTCATTTAAAAGTACTCACGAGTAGTGAGTATTGAGTACTGAGTTGCGAAAGCTATGCCCCTTTATAATAAAAACTCTATGTTGCAATTTAAAAATGAGGCACACATACCGTATTTTACATTCCCTTTTATGGCTGTTTGCCAGAAAGAATAAAAAATTTAGGTATTTTATAGGTGTTTATGATTGACAACTTTTAAAATACATCACTTATCTATGATAATGTAAACACTACATGAATCTGATTTAAAAATAAAAGGGGACATGATTACAGAAATGAAAAGATGAAACTTATTTTCAATATCATAATGTATGAAACAATTACATTAAAATCAGTTTATGTGTAGGGTCTAAATTTCCCTTAATGCCGAATGAGAGAGTTATTGTTGCGCATAAAACAATGCAAGGAATGCAAAAAAACTGTTTTGTACAGGGGCCACATCAGGCTTTAAAGGAATAATTCACACAAAAATGTAAATTCTCTCATCATTTACTCACCCATATGCCATCTCAGATGTGTATGACTTTCTTTCTTCAGCAGAAAACAAATTAAGATTTTTAGAAGAATATCTCAGTTCTTTTGGTCCATACAATGCAAGTGAATGGGTGCCAAAATGTTGAAGCTCCAAAAATCACATACGTCAGCATAAAAGTAGCCCAATCCATGTGCCTCCAGTGGTTAAATCCATGTCTTCAGAAGGAGATATGATAGTTGGGTGAGAAACAGATCAATATAAGTAATTACTTACTATAAATTTTCCTCCCTGATCAGTCAATCTCCACTTTAACTTTCACTTTCACTTTCTTCTTCTTTTGTTTTTGGTGATTCACATTCTTCATGCATATCACCATCTGCTGGGCAGAGAGAAGACTTTCTAGCAAAAATGGACTTAAATATTGATCTGTTTCTCACCCACACCTATCATATCACTTCTGAAGTCATGAATGTTATATGGATTACTTTTGTGCTGCCTTTATGTGCTTTTTGGAGCATCAAAATTTTGGCATCCATTCACTTGTATTGTATGGACCTACAGAGCTGAAATTTTCTCCTAAAAACCTTAATATGTGTTCTGCTGAAGAAAGAAAGTCAAACACATCTGGGATGGCATGATAAGAGAATTTTCATTTTTGAGTGAACTATTTCTTTAAGTAGCACATGGGGGGCCACATTGTACTCCTTTTGAGATACAAGAACTAAATCAATGGGGGACATTGTATCTTTTAAGCCTAGCAATAGTTGTGTTCTCATTCTAATGCATGATGCACAATTTTCTGAAGTTTGTGACTGGTGGAATGTTCTGCCTGAAGTATTGCATTTAGGCACGTGCCCGCATTAGCGCACAAACATTAGCCGACTGTCAATCAAACAGCACGCAGCTACAGATGTCAGGAAATAAAAAGTCAATCTTTTATATTTTATCTAGGTCAACCAGTGGTTGTCATGCTATCACGATCGATGTAATGAACACCCTTGGTCTAGATGTAGAACATAGAAAATTACTCAAAAGTTTATCATCGATATCGAGGACATCTCTCTATTTTTTTCAGATAAACATCAAGATCGTTTTATCGCCTAGCCCTATTGATAACATTGCATCAATCTTTCACATCAACCCACTAATCTCAGTGATAGATAGTTAAATTACAGGATATGTTATAGACACACAGAATCTAGTAAGCAGAAATATTAAATTTACCTCGATATGTTTCTTAAAATTAGAGGCAGGATTAATGCTGATATCTGGCTTAAGCAAGTTAAACTCACATGACACGGTCAAGCAATTTGCCTTTTTCACAACGAAAAGCCGTGTTCAAGTGTTGAACTGCTGTTTGAGGCATCCTCCAGATCCATAACAGTTGGCGCTGGATCTACAGCTGCAATTCAAGTTTTTTACGTGTGATTTGATTGGACGGGAGTCACGAGACTCTCCCTAGCCAATCATGTTGATAGATAAAAATAAAATCAGAACAGGGAAGTAGCGAACACAGAGGGTGGGAAAATAGCGCATTAAAAGTAGTTACAGCACTTAAAATGTACTCAAGTAAAAGTAAATTTTTTTTAACTACTTAAAGTACAATTCCTGTGGAAAAAATACTTACAGTAACGTTAGTATTTGTAATTCATTACTTTACACCCCTGCTCATGGTATGACCACTTTAAGTATTAACTATTCAGATCCATTTTTGTTTTTACTAAAGATTACATGATTTTGAAATGTGCATGTTGTCACTGTCAGCACTTAAAGTCTTCCCTCCTAATCCATCTGTCTTTTCTCCTCCTGAAGTTGGGGTGAAGAGTGGGGAAAGAAGGGGTATGTCCTGATGGCTCGTAACCGTAACAACGCATGTGGCATTGCCAGTCTGGCCAGTTTCCCAACCATGTGAGAGCTGGGTAGTAACAGGAAACTCACAAGGAACCAACCAGACCAATAACAAAAGAGACTCAATCGCTATTATCAATGTGCTCCAACATGAAATAGTAATTGGGGCAAATGATAACATTTTAAAACAAGCATTGGATTTGAATACAACAAGGTTGAGTGTTTTTTATTTTATTTTATTTTTTACCTCTTTCTTTGTTTTACCAAAGATGACTTGTTCTTATTCCTACCAAATACTGCAATTGCAGCTGTTTTGTGCAATATGTGACATGAGGGAGTTTTATATTGTGTATGCAGTCTGTTTAATTTTTTATTGCTGTTTTCTGATGCCCCTGGTGGGCTCTGGTCACTGAAACACTTGTTTTATGATGTTTTGATTAAAAAGATTACCAAGGTTCTTTGTGACCATATTAAATAAAATATATTAATTCTGAGTACACCATACTCAGCTATATCGAAATAGTGTTTTACAGTCGCTTTCATAAATGGTTTATTTCAGTAACAATGTATGATATTCTTTAATCAATTTTCTAATGTAAACTTAGATCACACTAACACACAATTTGTTTAGTAATTAAATCATTACCATTCTCTGTACTGAAACACTATTTTTAAAAAAATTCAGAGAATAAAATATCAGTAAAATGTCAAATTCTGAGATCTTTTCCTTGAAACATAGGTGTAAGATGTTCTTGAGGTTATAATGCCTTTGCGTTTGTTCTGCTGAGTAGGGGGAAATAAAAGTGCCAGTGCCTTGATTTGGCGGAGGCAAAACCAAGAGAATTCAAGAAAAGAAAAACAAAAGAACTGGGCGACAGGAACAAAGGTCCACGCCAAAACTGCAAATGTGTATCTTTGAGAGCCTCCGTCAACCATAAAACAGATTCAGTTTCAGAACTGAAGTGTTTGCTGTTTTGACAAAAATTATGACCTTTTGTTGTTACATGTTCTGTGGTAAATATCATATGACATTAACTGAACCACTTCCTCATCTGCATAACAGATGAATGACTCAGGTTTCCATTGCAAGACCCACAAGGTGTACCAATATGTACACAGCACTAAACAGAGATCTTATAAAGCTTATGAGAATGCATCAACCAGCTTTGATATTAATGAAGTTCTATTAACTTTAAAGTTAGAGATTGATGAGAGAGATTTTAAGCAAAAAATAATACACCTTAAAGGGATAGTTCACTCAATAATGAAAACTCTATCATAATTTATTCTCCCTCATGCCATCCCAAATGTGTATGAATTTCTTTCTTCTGCAGAAGACAAATATTTCAATTTTAGAAGAATATCTCAGCTCTGTAGGTCCATACAATGCAAGTGAATGGTGGCCAGAACTTTGAAGCATCAAAAAGCATATAAAGACAGTATATGACTCCAGTGCTTTAATCCATGTCTTCTGAAATGATCTAACAGGGTGAGAACAGACCAAAATGTAACTCCTTTTTCACTGTATATCTTGCCATTGCAGTCTCTATGCACAATCTTGATTCGAGCTCGATTTTAGTGCTTGGCATATGCTCTGTGCTAGATGGAGCTAGGAAGTGTAATCAAGATTGAAATCATGATCACCCAGGAGACTGCTGATGTCAAGATTTAGAGTGGTAAAGGAGTTATATTTTGGTCTGTTCTCACCCAAAACCGATTGGATCACTTCAGAAGGTATGGATTACTTTTAAGCTGCCTTTATGTGCTTTTTGGTGCGTCAAAGTTTTGGTCACCATTCACTTGCATTGTATGAACCTACAGAACTGAGATATTCTTCTAAAAAATGTCGTTTGTGTTCTGCAAAAGAAAGAAAGTCATACACACCTGGAAAGGCATGAGGGTGAGTAAATGATGAGAGAATTTACATTTTTGGGTGAAGTATCCCTTTACATCTGTGCCTTAGTCTTTACCACACTCCGAAAGTGTTAGTGTCCGTCCACACTAGACGGCCGTCTTTGACCGTTCTCTTCACCTGCGTTCTGCACAGCGTCTAGCTTTTTTGAGGTCTGAGTGGACTCAGAACACATCGATCAAATCCATTTCTTAATTGAAGGCTTTAACTTGTTTTATATAAGACACTATGCTACCATTAGGCATATATATTAATGTGAATTGTAAAACATTTAGTTATTTACTTTAATTTATTTATATGTTTGCATAGTTTATTTAATTATATATATATATATATATATATATATTAGCGTTTAAAATGAATATAGGCCTAATTGTTTATTAATGTATTTTTCCTAGGCGAAACAAAAAGTTAGCCACATGGAAAAGGCAGATATTAACACGTGATTGAGCAAAATAAAAGTAAAGCAACCAGGAACTCACCGACGTTGTTGTTCACATCCTCTCCAAACGACTAGAAGTGCAGCTTATCGAGAGTGCACAGGTGAGCCAAGCCATATCTGAGAAATGTAGTGTCCTTCATGTGTTTTATGTATATTTTTTCAAATAAAAGTTTTCTCTCAGAACTTGCTTTTTCTTTCGGTTTTAATCAATGTAGTGGCTGTAGGTTTTTCATGACAGCTTTTCCTCATTGAGATTTTGAATGTTGTTGTGCGTGATATTGTTTAATCATCGTTTTTAGGAGGCTATCTGTGGGTTTGTGTTAAGTAAAACAGAAGAAAATGGAGAAACAATTTAATAATGTAATGTAATGAGGCATCGAGTGGAGTCGATCTAACAGCCGTTGCTTCCTCAATTCGGCTCATCGGTTATCTCGTTCTCTTTAGTGACCCCATTTGGGTACCTCCCTCTTGCTGTTTAGCCTTTTTATCCATATGCTTACTTCTGATACTGACCCTTAAAAAAAATTAGCTTAATTTTTTTTTTTTTTTATAATAATAATAATAATAAAATATCTTAATTTCGGTTCTGACGAAGAAGGAAAGTCATACATATCTTGGATGACTTGAAGGTAAGTAAATCATGAGAGAATTTTTATTTTTGGGTGAACTAACCCTTTAAACTGTAGACATGTTTCAGAAATACCATTCACTGAAATGACATCTTCCTCTTTATAATTTGAAAGATGGAATGACCAGTTGCCAATACATAATTTGATAATATATTCGCATATAAGATGTGTCCGTGCGTGTTAGTAGTTGTTCATCGTGGTGTTTCGCACTTGTCAGGCAAAGATGTTCGGGAGCTTGCTGTTTGCAGTGTTTTGTGGCGTAGCACTGGCCCATTTTAACTCCAATCTAGACCAGCACTGGGAGATGTGGAAGAAGACTCATGGCAAGTTTTACTCCAGTGAGGTGAGTATATGAACCTGATTGTATTAGGATGTTATGACGTGTTCAAATTTGGGCTGTCAGTAGATAAATTTTTTTTTTTAATTTTTTTAATCGCGATATATCTAATAATTTTTCATAGTTAATTGCGATTAATCTCAGATTTTAAACGTAGTAAAATTTGACATGTGTGCGCGCGTGTGTGTGTGTGTGTGTGTGTGTATATGTATGTGTGTGTATATATATATATATATATATATATATATATATATATATATATATATATAAAATATATTATTTCCTGTCATAATGCATTTATTTGTTCTTTGGAAAGAACAACACAATAGAACAAAACAATACAGTATGTAACAAAAATGCTTTATTAACATTTTCCAAACTCCACAGTATAAAGACAGAAATTCACTAAAATAGCTCCAATTTGAGTAACCTTAAACATTTACCAAATCTAAGTGGGATGTTGACTCATTGAAAGAACTAGTATTCATTGCAATGCGCATTAAACCTTCATTTAATATTAATCAGTCAGCAGTCTTTTCACTTTAGATATGGAATGTACATGATTCATGTCAGGGCATCAAGCGCTGCATTGAACTCCATATGAAAAGCGCGTCTTGTTCTGCTTTTAGCGGTGGCACTTCCAGTATCCAAACTGTCAAGTGATCATTAGCTGACACTTCAAAAGCTCTGCGGCAATGGGTACAAAGTTGAAATTATATTAAATTTGAGCAGAACGTCAACCGGGAGAAAAACTAGCTGCACGGCTTATAAGAATTGACATGCATGTGGTAAAATGCTGATTTTCAAAAGATGTGTGAAGGACTTCAGTGAAGTCCTGCAAAGTCCCTTCAGCATTAGTTTTATAAGAGGTTCTTTCTCCAGCACTTGATCATTGGCACAGACTTGATGCTGTGTGTTTGAGTGTAATGTCCCCACTAAAGACATCGCAAAGGCCCCACCTTCAGTGTTTACAACTCACACAGAGCTGAATAAAATGTCGGCATCTAATGTCAAATTGCCTTAATCGCAATTAAGAAAAAATGTACTCATTAAACCTTTTAAATTAATTGCATGCGTTAACGCTGACAGCAGTAGTTAAAATGGAAGCATTTAAAATGAATAACTGGAATAAATCCAGTGATGGCAGACACAGGTGTCAGTGTACAAGTATATGTTCGGCATTATCTTGCGTGTGTCTATTTGCAGGTTGAGGAACTGGGCAGGAGGGAGTTGTGGGAGAGAAACCTTCAGCTTATCACACTCCACAACCTGGAGGCCTCCATGGGTATGCATACCTATGATTTGGGCATGAACCAAATGGGTGACCTGGTGAGTCCTGCTTGATTTCCTTGTTTAATTTGAGCATGAATTTAATGTGGGATTCAAGCTGTAGTTATTTACTGTATAAAAGAACAACATGCGAAGTCTGTCACTTCAAGCGTGTGTGCTTAGACTCAAACTACCTAAATGTGTCCTCCACTGATCTGAATAATACATATTTGGGGTTTTGGTTTGGGATGGGTGACTAAAGATGAGTGTTAAGTAAATTCTTCCCAATAAATGTTCTGTACACTAATGATCCTCAGTCCAGAAGTGGACGAATAATACTTTTGTATCAAAGTCTCAAAGATTTCTTATTTTTTTGTGCTGTGTTGACTTGCAGACGACAGAGGAGATTCTGCAAACGTTTGCTGTGACCCATATCCCTCCTGGCCTTAAGAGGCAAACAGCAAATATTGTGGGCTCTTCTGGGGATCCTCCCCCGGACTCTTTGGACTGGAGAGAGAGAGGCTATGTCACCAGTGTAAAGATGCAGGTATGCTTAAATCTTTAATTTTGATAGAATGCTGTCTGGTTTCTGCTCAACTAGCTTTTTGGAGGGCTCGACATTAACGCTTGTCCGCTTGTTATACAAGTGGATTTTTGAAGGGGCAAGTGAAAGAGAATTTTACCTGTCTGACCGAACAAGTAGCCTGAGGAAAATGTAAATAATTAAATGATAATCTGCTATATTTATAAAATCGCCTAGGTATGTGTCACTTAGTTCATGTTCTTATTCTGCTGTTGAAAATTGTGTAATTCTCTAGCGATTTAGTAATAGCTGCTCACTGTTTGACTGACAGGCGGCTTATGTGTGTGCGCTGAACATGCGCGTGTGTTCTGAAAATGTGCCTGAATACATCTCAAAATTCCACAAATGCCTGTCTTAGTGAGGTGTTCATGTGAACGGAGAGTTCTGTAAAGTGAACATAAACAATGGGGAAAAAGTGAAATTGAACCAAAATGTCAGACTTGTAAGTGTTAATGTTACCTAATAGACCTGCTGCTGTCTTGTGCTATTAATAATCAAACAAGCATAAAAAGAAAACGAGAACCACTTTCTGCTCTTGGCTGGGTAACTTTAATAGTATTAATGTATTTTTATTATACAGTGAAGCCCAGTTGTAGTTTTGTCACATTTCATTCCAAATGTTTACATGAATACTTGATACTGCTGTTAAACTTTTAAAGCTGTTCAAAAAAAGCACCGTTTTCTTAATTTGTATTTGTTCTATAATTTTTTTTATTACTGACTGCTCACTAGTCTTGAATAACTGAGAACTTGAAAATTCATACATAACAAATTAGTTAGTGTTATTAGTTGACATGGTATTATAGCTGGTATTGAAAATCGTCAAATTTCACTACTGACCACTGAAATTTTGGTATTGTGTCAGTGTATATATTGTGCATGGTAGATGTTGCTGAAATTATTTGATTAAAAAAAGTAGATCTCATTCCAAAGAACTGTGAGAATCCCTGCTGTAAGTGATGGCGATGGAGGCTTTTCTTTATTTGACTACTGTACGTAACATAATATACAGTAACTACCTTTTGACAATAGTCTCCTTCCCTACTCAGTGCAGAGAACAGAGTTGATTGCACAAGTTTGGAATCATAATTTTAGAAAACATACAACAGAAACTGACGTTACTTGAGCATGTAACTATTACTTAAATTTCCCTATTTCTTTCCGGGCACGTAACTTTTTAAAACGAGGTTTGTGGTTTAGAAAGCGCTTTTTTTTTTTTCTTCTTCTTCTTCTTCTTCTTTTTTAAGTTCCAAAAAAAAGTAAAAAAAAAAAAAGTTTGTGTATTCTTTTGACTAAACTAGAAGGCAAATTTTCGATATTCAATCCATTTAGTTTCATTTTAATTTAGATAAATTCACACTTGTGGGGTTCCATTTGTAAATCCTCCCTAATATCAATTTCAATTATATGTTGCAAATGGTAAAAAAAAATAAAAAAATAAGTTGTTGCATGAAGACTGATTACATGTGACAAAGTTCACCAATGGAAAATATTGAATATATTATATATTTCCTCTTTTTGAGAGAGGAAGCCACAGGAAAGGGGAAATGTCCCTCAAACACTGACTAGAGAAAAAAATATATATATGTATAATATATATATATATATATACAGGTGCATCTCAATAAATTAGAATGTCGTGGAAAAGTTCATTTATTTCAGTAATTCAACTCAAATTGTGAAACTCGTGTATTAAATAAATTCAATGCACACAGACTGAAGTAGTTTAAGTCTTTGGTTCTTTTAATTGTGATGATTTTGGCTCACATTTAACAAAAACCCACCAATTCACTATCTCAAAAAATTAGAATATGGTGACATGCCAATCAGCTAATCAACTCAAAACACCTGCAAAGGTTTCCTGAGCCTTCAAAATGGTCTCTCAGTTTGGTTCACTAGGCTACACAATCATGGGGAAGACTGCTGATCTGACAGTTGTCCAGAAGACAATCATTGACACCCTTCACAAGGAGGGTAAGCCACAAACATTCATTGCCAAAGAAGCTGGCTGTTCACAGAGTGCTGTATCCAAGCATGTTAACAGAAAGTTGAGTGGAATGAAAAAGTGTGGAAAAAAAAGATGCACAACCAGCCGAGAGAACCGCAGCCTTATGAGGACTGTCAAGCAAAATCGATTCAAGAATTTGGGTGAACTTCACAAGGAATGGACTGAGGCTGGGGTCAAGGCATCAAGAGCCACCACACACAGACATGTCAAGGAATTTGGCTACAGTTGTCGTATTCCTCTTGTTAAGCCACTCCTGAACCACAGACAACGTCAGAGGCGTCTTACCTGGGCTAAGGAGAAGAAGAACTGGACTGTTGCCCAGTGGTCCAAAGTCCTCTTTTCAGATGAGAGCAAGTTTTGTATTTCATTTGGAAACCAAGGTCCTAGAGTCTGGAGGAAGGGTGGAGAAGCTCATAGCCCAAGTTGCTTGAAGTCCAGTGTTAAGTTTCCACAGTCTGTGATGATTTGGGGTGCAATGTCATCTGCTGGTGTTGGTACATTGTGTTTTTTGAAAACCAAAGTCACTGCACCCATTTACCAAGAAATTTTGGAGCACTTCATGCTTCCTTCTGCTGACCAGCTTTTTAAAGATGCTGATTTCATTTTCCAGCAGGATTTGGCACCTGCCCACACTGCCAAAAGCACCAGAAGTTGGTTAAATGACCATGATGTTGGTGTGCTTGACTGGCCAGCAAACCCACCAGACCTGAACCCCATAGAGAATCTATGGGGTATTGTCAAGAGGAAAATGAGAAACAAGAGACCAAAAAATGCAGATGAGCTGAAGGCCACTGTCAAAGAAACCTGGGCTTCCATACCACCTCAGCAGTGCCACAAACTGATCACCTCCATGCCACGCCAAATTGAGGCAGTAATTAAAGCAAAAGGAGCCCCTACCAAGTATTGAGTACATATACAGTAAATGAACATACTTTCCAGAAGGCCAACAATTCACTAAAAATGTTTCTTTTATTGGTCTTATGATGTATTCTAATTTCTTGAGATAGTGAATTGGTGGGTTTTTGTTAAATGTGAGCCAAAATCATCACAATTAAAAGAACCAAAGACTTAAACTACTTCAGTCTGTGTGCATTGAATTTATTTAATACACGAGTTTCACAATTTGAGTTGAGTTACTGAAATAAATGAACTTTTCCACGACATTCTAATTTATTGAGATGCACCTGTATATCTTTTTTTTTTTTTTTTTTCTTTAGTCAGTGTTTGAGGGATATTTCCCCTTTCCTGTGGCTTCCTCTCTGCACTTGCAAACCAGAAATAACTTCATTAACCATATTGAAATTGCAACTTGCTAAAATGTTCTTTATGATGACAGTGATGTTTCAGAAGGTGGTTTCTTCTGTCATGTGAAACAGAAGTTCCCTTAATATCAATACTTGTGTTTCTTGTTTTATGCTACTATATGCTTTCAGGGTGCTTGTGGTTCCTGTTGGGCGTTTAGTTCGGTTGGGGCTCTTGAAGGACAACTGAAGAAAATCACAGGAAAGCTGGTGGACCTCAGTCCTCAAAACCTGGTGGATTGTTCCTCCAAATATGGCAACAAGGGCTGCAATGGTGGATTTATGACCTCTGCCTTCCAGTATGTCATTGATAATGGTGGAATAGACTCCGAGTCATCTTACCCTTATGAAGGAGTGGTAAGGTGTTTTTTTTTTTTTTGTTTTTTTTTTCTTCTGATGGGGGGTTTATCTAGTAACTGTTCCAATAAGATTGAATTTCCTTTTAGAATATGATTGTATAAATGAGTCTTAGTATGATTGTGGGTCAAGCATAAAACCTCTTAACCTTGAGATATGAGGGTAGTCCTGGAGATATGGGGTGGTCATGGGTTGTTTTGAAGCATGCATATATTGAATGGGTTTTACATGGCTGGATTAACATGCATCAATATTTGGTGATTAGCTTGGTTTTGTTTGTTTCAAGCTGTAATCCATTATCATAATGTAAAATCTAATATATAAATATGTCCTACAGCAAAGGGAGTGCAGATACAATCCAATCCAGCAGGCAGCAAACTGCACAAATTACTATTTCGTCCGTCAGGGAGATGAGGAGGCCCTGAAGCAGGCTCTGGCTAACGTTGGGCCCATTTCAGTAGCCATTGATGCCACCCGCCCACAGTTTGTCATGTACCGCAGTGGTAGGTATTTCTTTCTATACGTATTTCAGCTTGGGTAGCCTTTTTCTGTTGTGGCATGGCTACTTCTACTTTCTAAATTTCTAAAATCCTTAGGGGGGGTAAGCATCTGTTGCCATCTATTGTGAGGTTACCTCAAATCTGTCAAATGTTCGCAGGAGTTTACAATGACCCAACCTGCACCAAAAAAGTGAACCATGCAGTGCTAGCTGTGGGATACGGAACAATGGATGGACAGGACTATTGGCTGGTCAAAAACAGGTAAGGAATACAATCAGAATTATCTTGACAATTGGTCAAATCAATAACTTACTGGGTCCTTTTTGTTTGTTTATTTGGGACAAGTACTCATGAGGAGTGGATGAATTGTTTTTGATCAACTCTTGTATAAAGTATGGAAATTACATGCGGAGTAGAACTAGCTAAACATCGAAGTAGTGATTTTGAAGTATTGATACATAATGTAATCTGTCTTTGGCCTTAACAGCTGGGGCACCTACTTCGGAGATGGTGGCTACATCCGTATAGCCCGAAATCGGAACAACATGTGTGGAATTGCTTCATATGCCTGCTATCCAGTTATGTAACTGAAACACTGTTGAAATGTATGAACTTGTCACAAGAAAATTATTATTGTATAATCTAATTTCTAGGATGTGATTGTGTGTTCTAAATGTAAATGATTTTACATTTCTGATGTGTTTTAAATATCTTGAATATCTTACAAAATAAATATTCTATTTTAGAACTGTTTTCTTTTGGCGTTTTCTAAATCCTTAAAAAGAAATAGGCTTTCACACTTTTCAGTAAGTTTACAAATGACTTGGTTTTATTCAGTGCAACATCACAACGAACAGTTTCACATGAGGTATTAAAGGAATTTTTTTTTTTTTTTTTTTAAATCGGCACACAATGTCCAATTATGATTGACATTTAGATTGCTGTGATTTTTACACCTTTGGTTGATTAGCCACATTCATAAGGTAACACAAGGGGACAATGGCATAAAATGACACAAATGTTCACACCAGCAGAAAGGGATTTTAGATGAGTGATGACTTAAATAAATAAAGGACTTGCTACCTTTTCAAGTCTGCTTCTCTGAACCATAAATAAGTTCATCTCCAGACACCAATGTCTATGTTTGAGTGCCCTGCCTCTACAGGGAAGAATTTTGTTAGCCTGTGTTGTGATCCAACAAAAGACTGGTTCTTGTTGGTTTTATTTTTCTTCCGGAGTTACATGGTTCTTATGACAGAATTAGAATATCATTGCATCACATTTGTAGAGACTGTTTCAGACATATTTGCCATATTTTGGTCTCTATCCTTTTAACTCTTCTACATGTTTTTGTTTTGAAGGGATAAGCAATCTTAAGATCAGCAAGACCCCCTCTCTTGCTTCGATTGTCATTCCCATTTGGTCTTAATACTGAAATGTTCTGCAATCTCTCATTCTCACTCTCTCTCCCACTCACTCGTACACCCACTCATACATAGACAAACCATAAGGTTCTCTCTGCCTGCAGGTAGGGCTGTGATTAGTTGTTAACGGATTGATTCCAGCACATTTGGCTATAAAAACTTAGAAACACACAAACACTCCCTGAACAGATGGGATCTTTGGTACAGTTACACCTCTGCTACACAACACATCACATACAGTTGAGGTAGATGAAATTAGGACTGTTGGGTAGAACAAAAGGGCCACACAGGTTCCCCTTGATGGACAGTGGAATAGAAATATTATTTCAGATTTACGCAGGGCCAGAACACAACAGAATGCCACAGTTCAAAGTCTGTAATATAACGGCCACCTGACATAGGGGTTGGATTCAAATATAACTGAAGAGGTTAACAAACACTGCAGAAACATGGCATGTTCATTGTTCCTTTCCCGGAACTTGTTTAGAATTGGTTTTATTTGTGACTCTCTACAAATAAAGGCCAGGTCCACACCAATTTTGCTACGTTTTCGCCTCTCATCCACACTAGAATAGCATTTGCCTCCAACGAAAATGCTCCCTATTAGGGCATAACATTCTTCGTTAGAGTTTTCAAATGAAAAACTATTAGTGTGGATGTAGCCTAAGAGTATTCAACAATAAGTGTGAATAAAATGCCCACTAGGAGGCACTGAAGACTAAATTACTTCAAAAGCATCTTCCATGATGTGCTGGCTCCGAAATGCTAAATGTAACCTTCAAGACACTACAGGTTGCGTGTAATCTCTAATCATCTACCACTGTAATTTTGAAATTATAATTACCTAAATCATTAAGCCTCTAAGAAAAGAGAAGACTGGCAAATCACAACTGCAACAGGGTGACCTGGAGTGTTGAGACACATGCTGACACCCTTTGCCCTGTGCACAGCACGCTTACAACTGTTGCTCATTAAACTTTAATTCCCATACCCAAACTCCCACCCCACCCCTTTCTTGCCATGATTTGGTAATGCAGCTAGTCTCTGATCTGCCCCCCCTCCCCCTAAGCCCATGGGTCTGACCAAGTGCCGAGAGCCGGTCACAGCCTCCGAGAGGACACAAATAAAAAGGGCCTCTTTGAAGTTGGCAAAAGTCGATGGCCTCTTTCATGGGCCCTCTTTCAAGTGCATGCTGTGAAGGGGCCTCACTACATACCCTGCAAAGTTTAAACACAGGGGAATGAGAAAGAGCATTGAAAAAGGTACGATTTATCCCTCAACGTCCAACACAGCCCACCCCGCAAGACTGGGGTGCAGCACCAATGAGCAACATACAGTAAATGTGAACTGCAATGCAGGATATCACAGTTAAACATCCGCACCCAGTGCCCAGCCAGACTGAATAGTCTAAATATAGAATCTTCTGGCATTTATAGCCATTTGTGTGCAGTTTTCATGCACAGCTGGAAGAAAACTCTAACTTCAGTTAGGCTGTGAAGTAAAGGGTCTTAACATGCAGCACATGTGAAGTATTACCATGGATGGGTTTAACACTAGCCTGGATATAAAGATACTATGAACACAAAGTTCAGAAGATGAGAAAAGTTGGACATTCAGGGAGGACAAATATTCATCTTTGGTATTGGGACTCCTATCAGAGACAGGGTCATTGTCATACACAAACAACACAGAAATAAATACTGAAGGTACCTAGTAAATAAATAAATTAAATAGTTAGAAGATTGGAAATAAATACATAAATAATTATAAATACACAAAGTGGTTTTCAGTTCATGTTCAGTTCAAGTTTCAACATTGCGTTTAGTTTTTTCATTGTGGTTAAGGTCATTTTGAGCTTTCCAGGATGAACAGCCATCAGCCAGCTTGTGTGCTTGGAAATTTGTAAAAAAAAAAAAAAAATGGGGAAAGATTTCTCCATCCTCAGTGTGACATCTAAGAAATTATTTGTGTATCAGAAATTAACTGATGCCAGAGGCGAAAGCTTTTTGGTTTCCTCATTGCAGTCAATCAGCAGAACGTCACATGAGGTTCATCAATCAATCAGCCAAGTTTGAAAGTGTAATGATTGCCCCTCCCCCATCACTGTGTCTTCAGTTCAACCTCATTGTTTGAGAGGACACGATTCCATCCTGTGCTGAGTCTGTGGTTGTCCCAAAGCAGATGCCATTTTTGAAAAGTATGAGACATGGCCTGGCTGTCTGTAATATTGGTGCAGGATTTCAACTTTGAGTATAAAAAAGAAAACAAGCTCTTGAAAAATGTGTCCGTATTTTGGTTTTAGCTGCAGTTTCTTTGTCCAGTACTTTTTCCACATTAAATAATCTTTGAAAGATTCATTTGCATCCTGCTTTGTTTCTTTGGTCATAATTGTCTAAAAATCGTAATTCTTAAGAACCTTCAATGCCCTTATATAATTTTGACGATCACTTTCCATCTGTCACCGTCAACAAATTAAAATCAGTAATGTTTGGAACTTGCACTGATTTTAAATTGTAATGCGGATTATGAAATAATAAACAAACCGATTTAATATCTGTTTGCTACCTTCTCATAAACATCCACAGAGATTAAGTCAATTTGTGAATGATTTTATGAGCCCTAATGTGTTGGTCTTTCATCCTTTGCAATTAAAGCTAAAATAATCACTAAAACTACAATCAAATCCTGTCTCGCCTAGACAACTCTGGAAATCACCCTTGTAAAGTCTTTATCTTTGGTATCATATGCTTTTGATTTCTAAATAAAATCATCCTTGATTAAAAATCTCAAACTTTCTCAGCTACAGGTAAACGTGTGCAGAGCAAAAATGCTTGGTTTTCCTATCATGCCTTGGAGCAGGTCACAGCAGGAGAGGAAGTACTTGACCCTGATGAGCCAGTGGAGGATGGACGGCCCTCTTCAGTCCAGCGGTTGACGTTTCTCCGGCGAGCATTCATGAAGAAGTTGCTTACGGTAGAGAGTTCAAGGCCCAGCTGCTGGGAGATAGTGATCTGCAGATCTTTGGTAGGTCGGTGATTCTCTCTGAAAATGGCCATAAGTGTGCGACGCTGCAGGTCTGTGAAGACTAGCCGGGTACGCTTCGGCCCCTGGTTTCGCTCCAGCTTAGACTGCTCCTGTTCCTTACGCTTGCAAGCTGAAAAATAGACAAAGAGAGAGAGAGAGAGAGAGAGAGAGAGAATGTTAGCAGTATACAAATATAAGGCTTGTAAATCTAAATTTGTGTGTTTCATTGTTGTTATAGTATCAGATGTCCTCTACAGTTTCTTAACTGCAAAAAGCAGAAATCCTGTTTGATGAATATTTATTTCCATGTGGCTATTCTAATATGTAGCTTGTGTCTTTAAAGACAATATAAAGCATTGTAGAAAAAAATAGAAAGAGGGAGAGACAGTTGTGCAAATAATAGGTTTAATTATTATATTATTATATTAAGGAAATTATGGTTGCAAGCTAAAAAGAGTTCAACATCTTAAAACAGGAAACATTGAATGTAAGATGCAACAAGCTTGCTTGCGATTAAGTGAAAGATCAGTTTCAGATGTTTTCTGTATCCTGCATTTTTAATTTTACAATAATATACAGCTTTTCGTGTAACATAATATCCTGTTTAACTAAATACCACACTGGGTATTTACCAAATTATTGCCTGAAAACCAAAGAGAGTCTCTATCAGACAACTGCCAACTTGATTGATATATAAATGTACTTTATTGATCCCTGAGAGGGAATTCAGGATAATGAAGATTAAGTGAGAAGGGAAAAGAATGTAAACGTGCTGAACAATAATAATCTATAACAAATACAACAGATGAACAAACCATGACTCATTTAATTAACACCAACCAGAAAAACAAACAAAACATTAAGCAGATGTGGGGGACTCGAGTTACATGACTTGACTCGAGTCGCAAATTTAAGGACTTGTGACTTGCTTGACTAAATGAAGAAAATGACTTGACTTTGGCTATGTTCAGACTGCCACTAAAAATCCGATTTTTTGCATATCCAGATTGTATTTGCGTCACTCTTAACGCGACACACAACGATAACGTCAAAAATCGGTGACTGCAGCACGGAACATCACAATATTTACCAGTCTCCTCCGTCGCTGAGTTTTTCTTGTGCGACGGAGGAGTTCTGCACCGCGACTGGACAGGGCGCTTATATGGAGAGCGAGATTTTGCACTTCCATTTTTCACGCTTCTGTTGTGAAAGCATCGTCACGTGGGTACGCCTACGTCGTTACCAAAGCAACCCATGCAGATAGGTTGGTTATGTCTGAACGCGTAAATCTGATTTGATCACTTGCAATTAATAGTGCGGACAGTCTGCCTGATTTGAGAAAAAATCCGATTTGCCTGCAGTCTGAACATAGTCTTTGACTTGAGAACCAGTGACTCGAGACTTGACTTGAACTGCATGACTCGACAATGACTTTAATGTTTTTTATTATTATTATTTTCAATAACTTATTATAAACACTAATGAAATGTGTTTAAAAAAATATTGCGACATCAGTTAATTCATATGCAAATATGTAAGCCCGCCAGCACTACTGATCTGCATCTGCGCAGTTAACGCTGCGCTCACAACGCGCCGAAATGACAGATGATTGTCGAGTTCCCAAAATAATCTCCTTTGGATATAAAGATTACGAATTGGACCGTGTGAATAAAAAAAGATTTGCCAGATGCACAATATGCAACGCAAAAATATCCGATACAACCTCGAATTTCATCAGACATTTCAAAAACCACAAGGAAAGGTAAGTAAATCATTTCGTTATCATTTCATATCCAGAAAGATTAATATGTAAAATTACTGTTCAAATGTATTAGAGTTGTCAGTTAATTAAAATGATTCACGATTAATCTCCTGTTTTGTAGCGCGACAAGTTTGAAATGACCCGACATTGCCTCTAAATGTGTGTGCCTATTTTAAACCTTCTCAACAGTCAACAATATACCATAACCATTTGTTGGCAATATAAAAACATAACAGGCAGATTTGCAGTCACAACACTTTATTTAAAACGTGACAAGTAGTATAAAATATACAGAATGACTTGCGACGAAATCCAAGTGCTCTCATAGTGATTATGACTTCTTAAGACTTTAACTAAAGCCCTTGAACGCAATACCTTTATGACTATTTTATATAAATGTATCTCTGAAGGGTACTGACTGTCTTCAGAAAAGTTTCGATGGCATTTACTTTTTATCTTACCTCCGTATATTGTCTAATAAAGTAGTGTTTATAAGCGCAGGGCTGCTTTGTGTACAGGGGTTACCAGGGTAACAGCTATAGTTCTGCCATAAGCGCCACCTACTGTCAGAGAGCGAATTTGCATTTTAATTAAGCCCGTCTGCCGTTATTGTTAGATTAATGTGAAAATCTGACCGCATTTTTACACAGCATACACGCAGTGTTATACATTTTAACTGGTTAATTCTAAAATTCTAAACAATTCGGATAATAAGGTATCTAGAAGTATTAACAGTATTTTTAAGTGGCCACAATAAAAAATACCGTGCATGTTCATTAACGCAATTTACTAATATATATATATACAGGTGCATCTCAATAAATTAGAATGTCGTGGAAAAGTTCATTTATTTCAGTAATTCAACTCAAATTGTGAAACTCGTGTATTAAATAAATTCAATGCACACAGACTGAAGTAGTTTAAGTCTTTGGTTCTTTTAATTGTGATGATTTTGGCTCACATTTAACAAAAACCCACCAATTCACTATCTCAAAAAATTAGAATATGGTGACATGCCAATCAGCTAATCAACTCAAAACACCTGCAAAGGTTTCCTGAGCCTTCAAAATGGTCTCTCAGTTTGGTTCACTAGGCTACACAGTCATGGGGAAGACTGCTGATCTGACAGTTGTCCAGAAGACAATCATTGACACCCTTCACAAGGAGGGTAAGCCACAAACATTCATTGCCAAAGAAGCTGGCTGTTCACAGAGTGCTGTATCCAAGCATGTTAACAGAAAGTTGAGTGGAAGGAAAAAGTGTGGAAGAAAAAGATGCACAACCAACCGAGAGAACCGCAGCCTTATGAGGATTGTCAAGCAAAATCGATTCAAGAATTTGGGTGAACTTCACAAGGAATGGACTGAGGCTGGGGTCAAGGCATCAAGAGCCACCACACACAGACGTGTCAAGGAATTTGGCTACAGTTGTCGTATTCCTCTTGTTAAGCCACTCCTGAACCACAGACAACGTCAGAGGCGTCTTACCTGGGCTAAGGAGAAGAAGAACTGGACTGTTACCCAGTGGTCCAAAGTCCTCTTTTCAGATGAGAGCAAGTTTTGTATTTCATTTGGAAACCAAGGTCCTAGAGTCTGGAGGAAGGGTGGAGAAGCTCATAGCCCAAGTTGCTTGAAGTCCAGTGTTAAGTTTCCACAGTCTGTGATGATTTGGGGTGCAATGTCATCTGCTGGTGTTGGTCCATTGTGTTTTTTGAAAACCAAAGTCACTGCACCCGTTTACCAAGTAATTTTGGAGCACTTCATGCTTCCTTCTGCTGACCAGCTTTTTAAAGATGCTGATTTCATTTTCCAGCAGGATTTGGCACCTGCCCACACTGCCAAAAGCACCAAAAGTTGGTTAAATGACCATGGTGTTGGTGTGCTTGACTGGCCAGCAAACTCACCAGACCTGAACCCCATAGAGAATCTATGGGGTATTGTCAAGCGGAAAATGAGAAACAAGAGACCAAAAAATGCAGATGAGCTGAAGGCCACTGTCAAAGAAACCTGGGCTTCCATACCACCTCGGCAGTGCCACAAACTGATCACCTCCATGCCACGCCAAATTGAGGCAGTAATTAAAGCAAAAGGAGCCCCTACCAAGTATTGAGTACATATACAGTAAATGAACATACTTTCCAGAAGGCCAACAATTCACTAAAAATGTTTTTTTTTATTGGTCTTATGATGTATTCTAATTTTTTGAGACAGTGAATTGGTGGGTTTTTGTTAAATGTGAGCCAAAATCATCACAATTAAAAGAACCAAAGACTTAAACTACTTCAGTCTGTGTGCATTGAATTTATTTAATACACGAGTTTCACAATTTGAGTTGAATTACTGAAATAAATGAACTTTTCCATGACATTCTAATTTATTGAGATGCACCTGTATATATATATATATATATATATATATATATATATATACATACACACACAAACACACTTTTGATTATATTATTCGTAGTATGAAATGAATTTCCTTGCATTATTTAAAAAGTAATACAATTAAAGTTAGAGAAGATTTATTTTAAACATAAGAAGATTTAATTTAAAATATTTACTGTTTTCCCTGACTGGTTTTGTATTTTAGACACAATAATGTAGAGTGGATTTCTGTTGCAATTTTGAACATTTTGTGTTAGTATCTGAATTTAATTTAATTTTATATTATTTTATTTTCCAATGTTAACATAGCACATTATACCACATTACTGTTATACAATTCATATAAAAAAATGAATGTAAAGATATGTATACAAGTTCATCTTTTCAGAGCAAAAATAAATATTTATTTAAAATATTAACCTCTATTTATTTTAGTACTGTGGCTTGACTCGACTTGAAACTCATCAGGACTCAAATTGATTTGCTTGAGGTGAGTCACTGACTTGACTTGCTTGATTTGTCTGCACTGCACTTGAGACTTGATGGTTAAGGCTTGAGACTTGCTTGTGACTTGAACGTGTGACTTGCTCCCACCTCTGACATTAAGAAAGTCACTTGTCCTCAAAATGCATGATAGCAAAATACACCATCCCAGTGTCCTTTATAGCAGCACAATATGCAGTTTCAATTCAGGCTAATCAGGTAAAAGGCTAACGCCATAGCCCACATGCACATGCCCAGCATTTTACCTTTCTTTCTCAGACTAAGCATAGTCAAACAACTCGGTTTCTCTCAATCCACCCGACCTGCTATTGCCAGTATAATAGTGACCATTAACTAAATGCTTCCTGATGTGTAAAATGTGTAAAAGGTAAGAATTACCATGCTATAAATCCAACGCTCTTTGCCACACTTACAGACATAAACATCCCCCCATAGATTTCTTATGATCGTGGGAGCAGGTCCAAATCATTATGTATGCCAATTGTCTCATGTAGTTGAAACGTGATCGAAAGCCTTTTTCATAAACCACCCCCACCCCCCAATTGCCTATCACCACCCCAAGCCCTGCTCCCTGCCTACTCCACCCCCTGCTGATTTTTGTTTCAGCCAGGGGCTGATAGAAATTATTGATTAAATCTGTGCTGCTCAGACTATCCGACCTATAGAGGAGGTTTAACCCCTTTAGTGCTGGATGAAAAGGAAGCTTCTATATGGCAAACAATGCTTAAATTCAGTCTCTGCAGTCAGCAGGGGTGAAAGAAAAGAAAACTTAACAATGCAGTCTTTTATTTAAAAATAGTTTGGGCTAAAAAATAATAATAAATAATAAAATATATTTTTATTGTGTACAGCTGCTAATCAAACTAAATTTCACAGCACAAAAAAGCCTCTGATATTTAGGCTGTTTTTATCAATTTGATTCTTTAAGACAAGAGCTCTAGACTTCAGTGCTTGTGTGAGAAATCCCACTGCTGTCCAAGTGCTGAGGTTTAGAGTAATGATCTGTACTCTGCCCTGTGACTGAATTTCTCTCTGTTCATCTCTCTCTCTCCCAATCAAAGCTCAGCCAGTTTGCAAAAGCACACAAACACAACCCACAGAACATATCCACATGAGCTACATCCACACCAAAGAAACGAGTTAGGACATAGGAAAAGAAGGACATAGGATATCCTGGAAAAACTGGCTACAAATTAGTCCCAAAATTAAGATTGATAATAAGGTAATAATGTAGTCAATAAATCAAGCCAATAAGATAAAGTTTTAAAAATGAATTAATAGTGCAACAAATGTGCAGTGTGAGCTGTGAGCCTGTTTGCACTGTACATGAATCATTTCAGCTTCCAAATAACCACAGTGAAAATGGATGGATTAAAAAAGGATGTATATGTGTTATATAAATGCTTGATAAAAAACCCCACTGCATTAAGCTGAATAATCATTAAATGTGTCTGTAAGTGAAACTCCTGTCTCTGAGATAAGAGGCGTATAGCATGCATTCTAATGTTTGCTCACGTCGGCTTATTCACAGGAGGTGTGTGCAGGATCCTTCTGCATTGCTTTCCCAAGGAAATCAATACTAGCTAGTAATTAAACAAAGGGCATGAGAAAAGTCAACACTCATGGAAAGTGGGTTATATAGGGATATAGAGAGGTGTCCACTTGTCCACTTATTTGTGTTATGGCTAGAAACTGAGAAAAGCCTTAAGAAGTTTCAAGAAAGTATTATTATCAGACGAAGCTGATAGGCCTTGAAATTTTTGGTTTACAGATATCAATAATAAAAAACATACATATATAAATCTATCTATCTATCCATCTATCTATCTATATATAAATAATAATCTGAGCCCTGAACTAGAGTAAAATGATAGGACACAGAAAATTTAAAATCTGTGTTTACATTGTTGCAAGATAATGTATAATCCATAATGAAAATGTAGTGCCAATCAACAAGATTTCCACAATAGTGTGTTTAGTGACTACCACAAATACAACAGTAGGACCCAGCAGCACACAGGCCAACAGAGCATTGATTGATTCCATGTATTTCGTTGCATGGTACACCCCTACAACTGAGGGCACAGTGGTCACCAATCAATAACTGTAGTGGTAATGCAAGCAGAATAATTCATTCTGAAGCGTATTTCATGCTTAGGTGATTGATCGCTTGGGATTCAGAAAGATTTCGGAAAATCTGTGCGACTGCGTTTCTCTCCCACCCCACAATCCTCAGTGGCTGCTGCAGCATGCCAGCCGACATTTTGAAAACCGCCCCATCCCTGTATCGCTCCCCCCCCCGCCCCTCGTCTATTCTCATGTTACTGTTTTTCTCTGGATCTCTTTGTGTGCTTAGGACAACAGTTGCCGTTTCAGCCTTGTTAATGTCAAAACATTGTAACACTGCGTGATGTACTAGGTATGTGCTGAATAATATGCCTTATCACTCTATAGTATACACTGTGTTAATTTGGCATTATTACAACAAGTAATTTATTTTCCAGTTTTACCATATAATAAAATGATTTAATGTTTAGCAATTGTTGGTCAAAGATATTGTTGATGTATTGTGACTTAATGACCAACTAATATTAAAACATGCTCGCTCTATTTATGGCTAATCATATAGATTATGTACCACATTATCAATACTGGCCCATATTTAGTACAGCTAATTTGATAAGGATTTCTCATTCTGTTTTGCAACAACGCATGCATTTACAATTCAATTAAACAAGCTAAAGGATTTTACCTTCCAGACGCAATGAGGCCATCCTCTGAAACTCTGGCTCCTGTAGCCAGCGGGACATCCTCTTAAAGGTCTCACGGCCAGACTTGAGTTTCCCCCAAGGTTTGGGGTTCCTGAGCAGATCTGACAGAGTGCCCTGAGACCTGCACAGAACCCTCTCTGCGAAAATGGCCTGTGGGATGCTGTATCTCTTTAGTTCTGTAATGATTCTTTGTGCCACATCTTTGGTGTTAATCTCCTCTCCTGCACCGCTGTTCTGGGAACCAGTTAGCATGCCCTCCCTTCCCAGGCTTGAGCCAGAAGAGGATGGGGAGGAAGAAGGAAGCTCCCCCAGCTTGGTGGCCTGTTGGCTAGGGAGATGGTGCTGATAACTCTGGTTGTATATATGGGGGTGGTAGGTGGGAGTATGCTGATGGACATCCATTTTGTTTAGCTGGTGGCTGACCCCATGCTCTCCCCCCAGAGAGATTGGTGACATCTCCCTTCCAAAGTCTGGCACTGTTCGACAGATGTTCCCCCCATTGCTGCCCATATGGACTTCATGGCCACCTGGAAGTATCTGGCTAGTGTGTCCATTCTGACTCCCTAGACTACTGTAGCCATGCATGGCAGTCTCCAGGCCTGCACTGCCCAGCGGAGGAGACAGACCCTGTCCTATACCAAAGTCTTTTCCATACGAAGTGTAGTAGTTTCCCCCCAGACCTCGATCGTCTCGCATGAGAGTGAAGCTGCCGATGACGTTGCTGACGGGCAGACAAGGGTGGTGATGATGGTGATGGAATTTGTCATCAAAGGGCTGAAGAGGTGTCAGCGTGGTATAGGTGCTGCCGCAGCTGGTTGGTGCATCCCTACCGTACCCCAGAGTTGTCATGCTGTGGTCGTACCCAGGGCTCTGGTGCTCTGACTCCAGGCCCATGGATGGGCCCCCCAGACAGGGACGAGGGAAGGCAGCCGTAAGATCCCGAGAGTGCAGCATGGCTCGGCTGTCCTGACTGTGAGCCAGCTCTACATGACTGTGCACAGACATCTCTCCCATATTACCATCCATGTCTTTACAACTTCTTATGTCACAAGTATCTGTTGCTCTTAAATGCGTTGCTTACAGTCTAGATTCGCTTTCTGCAAATTGATTTAAAAATATAGTTCCTGTGCATAAAATAAAGCTGTTTAAATTTCAAGTCTGATTTCAGTGTTTTCCCAGAGACATTTCATCACAACAGCACCATGTCAGGCCATAGAAGTTAATTCTGCACTCCATAGATGCACTTGTGTTCATCCCTGTGCTTTTGCTGTTGGCTGGGTGATTGACTGTAAACTGGAAAGCTGTAAAAGAGACATGGAGGATCATGATCACTTTGATTTGTTTATTGGTAATTTATTTAGACTTTATTTAAAATTATATAGGTTTAATAGCTCTGATAATAAAATTCATTTACAAACTGATTGTATTCACATGTTAATAACTTGCATTAAGCCAGTTGATAGCATACTTTCTATTAACATTCAAAACTAATGTCAACAATCTTCTCTAGGTGGAATATACAGCTTGAACAGAATTAAGTTAGAGTTGCCTACCTCATAACGCAGCATATGCGACTGGATGGACGCGAAACAATCGTGGCAGCCTCCCCAAATAAACACAATTAAAAGCCGCCAATGTGGTATGTTTCTCTCACACCTCCAGAAATCCCAATTTTACAAATCGATTTTAGATAAAAGCGACTTTTTTTGTATCATCATGACATTTCGGCGCTCAAAAGAAAGCACCGTCCTCGTTATCCGCTAGATTTTCGCTGGACCAGAACTGTCGAGGATGCAACACAAATTACGCGTGAGGCCGTACGATAGTCGCTTGGCCCGACTTTGTTATGCCGCGAACGTGTCAAAAATGAGCCCCGATCTCTGTCTAAGCATCGGACTGCTTCTCTGTCATTAGGCTATCTCTGTGGGTTTTGCCCTTCTCCTCCTGTATCCTCATCGATCTCGGCCCCAACTCATTCTCTGCTCTCTCTTTCTCTCTCTCTCTTCATCCAGCTCCCCCTCTCTGTACGTCACACTCTTAAAATCTGACAGATGTGGGGTGAATTTACAACCCTCGTTAACTCCTTCCCTCCTGCGGACCTCGAGAGGCCATTGTCTTAGGTGGGGCGACGGCGAGTTAGATGAGACTCACACAGACAATTTATTGAAATTCAGGATTTTTCTTGAATTTACAAAGATACCAAGTTTATGCCAAGTCTTCGTATTAATAAATTACTTTAATCATTCTTGTCACATTTTATTTTTTTATTTTTATTATTTTATTTTTTATGTACAGTGTAGGCTATTTCGTGCCATTATTTTGTTGACCAGGTTCTTTGAGCATTTATCAAGAAAATTCAGAATTATGAAAATGTACAGAAAAAAAAAGATATCTCAGCTTAATCCAATTATAAAGCCAAAGCATTTATTGAGGATTAACTGCATTTTTATTTGCTCCAGCTAAAGGCAGTTAACTGAAGCAACAAAGCGCAGTGACAGAGAAAGAGTTTCTTATCAGCTGTCAGCTTACAGTGTTGTGGACAATTAACATAAGAGTTTGCTTCTCAATCACAGAAGTGCTTCAGTGCGCATCTATGACCCTCTTCCTGACAGTACACGCGGTCTAATAAACAACAAGATTACAAATTCGGTCATTTAGCCTAAAATAGTGCGCCGTGAATGTATGTCCGAGAGAGAGAGAGAGAAAGAGAGATAGGAGGTGTTTTCAACTTGGAATATTAATCATATCTATCTGTCAGTTTAATTTTTAGAGATGAGCAAGTCTAGCGCTTGAAAATGTTTCCAGTGCGACGTGGGACCGCTGTCTTCCCGCACCAGATGCTGCACTATCGATCCGCGCCGCGCAGGGCTAGGGAAAGGAGGGGTGTATGTGTGTGTGGAGCAAGAGTGTGTGGCTGGAGTTAAAATGGTCAGCTTTTACCGCAAAAATGTTCTGTTTGAGGGTCGAGGTGAAAGTCCACGCACTGCGGCTGGATAGATAGAACACTTGAATGAAAACACTGTGATCCAGAGTGAAGTGTTGACCCTTTGCACTCTTTAAAATTTCCATTAAACCTTTTACTAATTTTATTATTTTAAAATAAAATATAATTTTGTTAACCGACAACATTTCATTTGGTCAGTAAACAGAAGTCCCAGGACATGAACTTGTAGGCTAAAGCAATAACAGCATCAAGAGCTAGCATAATAATAATAATAATAATAATAATAATAATAATAATAATAACAATAATAATAATAGGTAAAACAACATACAACTATAAGGGTAACAACAGTAAACATGATCATCACCATCATCATTGTGTCACAATGACGTTCCCTTCTGACTTGTTGCAGGGCATTAGTGCGTTGTTTTTATTATTATCAGGCTATTATTAATACATTTGTGTTTTTAAATAGCTAGCTCTGTTTCGCCTAAATTAGACGGGGCGTTTTCTGATAGCTACAAGTACAGCAACATAAAGCATCGCAGAATGTTTTTTTTTTTTTTTTTTACCTATTCTCTCTTTCTATTTCTGGGACACATATCAATGATCAATGATCTAAACAAGCCTTGGAAATCAAAACAGCAGCCAGCGAGTTAGTAAATTATTTATACCTGTCTATTGAGTTCTTTGAGCCTTTGATCAGGCCATGTCCTTCTCCCGAGTGGGGTGTATCAAGAGGCCTGCAGGTTAACACGTATCTACTTCGAAGCTAAACATGCAGTAAAAAAGTTTTTATTATTAGTCTGCTGATCCTTCACATCATGTAGAGACAAATCTGTACAGTGTAAACCTATATCACGCAGTATATATCACAATTAATTTGTTTTAATCCGAAGTATAGGCCTAAATGTGTAAAATTGAATAAATGAAATGATGAACATGCGACAGAACCACATATTTAGCAGAGAGAGAATGACAGATAGAAGTACATTTCGACTTTAAATTGGACTCTCCAAAATATCTGTACGGCATAATGGCCATCTCGCCAAAATTCCTAGCTATAGATGAAAAAGTCTTTTTTTTTTTTTTTGTAAATCTGTATTACTGTGTAGAGATCCGTTTTCCATTGCTTTGGGATTTTAGGCCTGTTGACAAGTCTCAAAAGATAAATGTTAGTGATCACATTTGCCAACTGTCTTGCTTGTTTGGGTATTGAAACCTTTGTAAAAAAAAAAAAGAGTTGGAGACTACATATTTATTTATGTGTCGATACACTGCAAGGAGCATAAAGAAACAATCGGAAACTGTCACGTGTAAATATTACCTGTGCTTATACAATTTATCATGGCAAAATGTATTTAAATAAGGGCTATATTGTTTAAAAATATTTTAGTACTGTTTGTATTAGTAGCTTAAGACTGTTCTTTGCTTGCAGCGTAGAGAAAAAATATTCAGCCTTCAAAACCTCCTTTAAAAATGATTAGCAATATGTAAAAAAAAAATATATATATATATATATATATATAAATCTGTGTATTCCGGAATAAATGTGCCCTGCATAACTAGTTGATGAAATTGTAGATAATAATAATAATAATGATAGCGTACTAATTTATAAATTACTGTACTTATTGGCTACTACTGTTGATCTACTTTTGTCATTCGTCTTTTTTTAAATTCAACCAGTTTAATTTATTATTTTTTTAAGTAGTCTAAAATGTGAGCCTCGATTTTTAGGCTTGTGTACGTAGCACAGCAATACCATGCGTATTTTTAGCCTCTTATTTAGTGTTAATATTTTATATTATTATTATTTGGGCTTCGGAAATATACTGTCAATGGTAAATAAATAAATACAATTACTACTTACAACCTAAAACCCGCATTTTAATGTGAAATATCAAGGGGCAAAAACAAATGAATTTTGTCAAAAAATAATAGGACGCATGGTGAATAATAAAAACGAAGTCGATCAATAAAGAAAGTCAATAACTCAATTAACATGGCCGAATCTCTCGAAGAGCAGGCCCATGAAACAGCAAAGAAAATAACATGAAAATAAAACTTTGTGCGCCTCACTGTAATACTCTATAACTTAACATTTCTAGAGTAGGATTATTTAATAAATGTTTTAGATATATTTACATTTTATTTAATATTTGTAATATACATTTAATATTTTTCAATCATTGTATTTGTATTTAATTGTATTTATTTGATCAAACTAGCTGTAAACAGCATTTATTAATTTCAGTAGGCTATCCAGGAACCTCACGGTATCTTTTCAACTTTGCATTTTGTAATCTAAACTACAGTTTAAATTATATCACTGTTTCAGATGAACGGGTTCTGAAAATTTTTAATTTTGCACTTTCAAAATCAAAATCACGACATTATTTGTCTATGCAAAATATAGGGCTTACATCTCAAATTACACACGAACCAAAGGCCTATTTTAGAGCATCTTCATACAGTATGTGTATGTCCACTGAATGCATTATTGTTTTGTTTGATAAATGACTGTTTATAGGGTATTAATAGGCCATTTAGAATAAGGTATTTGTCCTGTAAGACTTATAATGGTTTTTCATAAGGTGATCAGGAAACTGGATTCTCAGACTTTGCAATTCACAAGAATTATAAATAGACCTACCTATTTATAAGTATTTATATAAATAGAGGTATATAGAGAACTCTTTTAGGACTTATCCTGCGTGGGATTTATAATTCTCACAAATAGGCTATGGGAACAAGGACATGCTCACTTTTAGTTTTAAGTAACGTTTCACTAGTCACATACACAAACTCAGCCACAGTGTTAAATGATAATCTTTTCTATGATTTTACGATGTAACCTCTGAGCGTCAGCAAGTGTTCAGCCGCATTCAAATAGGCGCCCGTGGTTTTGGTTCTGTTTATCGATCGGAAACGTGGGCGTGCTGCCAACATGCAGGATGGCAATCTATTATAACCAATGTGAATTATTAGTACTCGTATTCTTATATCATATATAATACTTTGTTTAATATAAATTAATAATTATAGCATTGACGTTTTAATATTTTGTACTGTATGTAGCGTTTAAATTCAACTAAACCTAATTAAATTTGACAAAAAAAAGAAACGTCAGTTTAACAAAGATGATGCAATCCAGATTAATTCGTTGTTAATAATGTCCGATGTCCTTAAATCCTCTTGAAATAACTTAACAGAAATGAGTTAAAAATAATACAACAATAGGGTTAGATTATTTGCTATTAGGTGAAATGATTTAACAGCAAGGGCCTTCTTCAAATCAAATTTTGGAAATTTTGAAAATGTGGAGGTCAACAAGTAAACTATAAAATGTCATTGACCAGCATCCAGTCTAAAACAATGCTATAACAACTCTTAATTTTGCCCAACAGAATAAGAAGCACTGTCTTTCTCTCTTCCCTCCACTAACTCTTTGTTTGATGCCTCACAACAGTGAAAACACAACACTTGACATGGCTGATCAATCCAACATATATGGCTTGTTCCTTTCTAATTGAAGCACATGACGACGACGACGACGACAACGACAACGACAACAACAACAACAACAACAACAACAACAACAGATGTGCATTCGAATCACCCATACACATTAATACTTGCAGAAATTAACAATATAAACACATATATGCAACATATGATTTGTTATTTTTGTCCATGCAGAATTGTCACACATCTTCAGCCTGTGAGTAAGTGTGTTGGTGTGAGGGTTTTACAGCATTGTGTTTATAAGAGCTTGTGTTCTGCACAAGGGTATCCAGTCTAATAGATGTTCTGTGGGTGGGTGGAAGGTCTGAGATTGCCATGCAGTAGGTTAGCATCCTTTTCCCTGCCCCTCTTTCTTCCATTTTTTTTTCTTCGTCCCTCCTCTCTCTGTCTCTTGGTTCCTGGGGTGTGATGATGCTTGCATTCACATTTCCCATCTCTCTTTCATTTTATCATCAGCCACTGTTCTCTAGACCCCAGGAATCCACTTGTTTCTTTCCAGTTTGAGTCCTTTATGTGCCATGCATCCATCTTATATCAATACCATTTTTCCTGCATCCATTGCTTTTTCTTCCCTGTCCGGCGATGTGGTGTCTTCCCTGTCTCAATGTGTGTGGCTAGAGTCTGTTTCTGTTCCTACTCTTTTTAATCAGCATGTTAATAAGAAAGGTAACTAATCAATACGTTCAATGGCCTGGCGACTGATACCATCTCAGCCTTCCTCCTCTCTCTCTTTGACACACACACACACACTTGAGTGAAAGCCGTGACTAACAAACAGAAAAAAAAAAGATAAAATTCAGAGAATACACAAATACAACAAAAAAGAGGATGTGTTCACTCAGTAACAATCCATTCTTTACTTTCAGTTCAGTCATTTCCCAAAGTACAAAACAAATCCTCTGTTTGGTGCTGGGAAGAGATGTAACATCTTTAACCCTAAAAAGGTTTTTAGCAGATTCTTGTGAAGATATGGGGTCCCTGCAAATACTTAGGTAGTGTGACTTTGTATATAAAATCTGCCATCTTTATCTAAATGTAAAATAGCAGCATTCAAGCAAGTCAGCTGACCTCTAGGCAAATGTTTCTATCTTTACAATGTTATTTTCATGACTTCTACAAGCTGTAAAATTTCAAATAAAAGCAATATTTTAAAGAAAAACATGTATTATGTATAAATGTATTATCTGGGCCCTAATTGTGTTGGAAAATAACAAAATTATTTTCTGAGGTACCTTTACGTTTTTGCCCTTTTTAGGGTTAAGGAATCTAGGGTGTGGAGAAAGTATGAAATAGAAGGGATTTCAAGTATTCAGGCTATTAAATTTGAGGACTCTGCAAACACAGGGATTTTTTTTATTTTTGTTTTTTCTTATATCAAAGACATACTCTTGTATTCCAATATCAACACCCAGAGTAAAAATATCTTTAAGAACATGTGTTCACTACCCCAGGGTAAGATCTTCCATCCAACAGGGTGGAAAGAGAAACATGGCAGAGGATAAGAGAATTCCCTTACAGAAGAAAGTGTTTTGGGGGGAAAAAACATTAAACGCAAACACAAACAAAGAGTGGCCTTTAAAGCTGATATTCTGCAGACCCGCAGTCTTGCCTTTTCTTCATAGTTGCTTTTTTACAGTGTATGCACAGCAAAGGTGCTGTTACTGTATATCCGCATGCTTTATTTCAAAACATACAGCGCTGTAAGGATTTACCCATCAAATGTAGCTTATTTACATTCTTGGAATTATTAATGAAAAATTGAAAAAACCTAAGTTCCAGAAAACTCTGATATGAGTCCTATCATATTTCTGGCACTGATGCAAGCTTGTGTTTCAGCTCAAAGCTTTCTCTGAGGCTGGCATGTGTGGCGAGTGTCCCCTGGGAGGTTTAGAGTGACCACTGCCCCCTGACCCCCCTTTAAACTTTCACCCCACAACCCAAACCTCCATCAGAAATGCAGCGGTAACCTAGCAACAGAGGCCTACTAGTCAGAGACCAGGAGCTATTGCAGATATTACACACACTATCGTACATTAATCTAGATTCCAAGAATACTATTTGTAACAGCGTCATCATATATTCTAAGCACATTCTGTATATAGACTAAAACTTCATTTAAACATTGTAAATTAATGTCCAGTCTTCCTGTGCAGGAATAAGGAAATAAGTTATGACACATGTGACTGTCAGCAGACATGTTTGCACATGCACAGGCAGTGATGGGCAGTAACTTTGCTACAAATAGCGAAGCTATTAGCTAACTACATTTTTGAGTAGCGAGACGGTAGCTTTTCTAGTTTTAAAATCAAGTCACTTTTCAGTAGCGAAACTATATTTTTGACATGGTAGCGGCATAGCGTTGACAAAAGCTACAAAGCTACATCATGCCTTGTACCCAGTGTTTACTAATGCCAGTTTTGAATCAGAACTAAATATGTCTGATCACAAATTAATCTCTTATTTGAGTCTGTTCTTTACAATGAATTGGTCACACGTGATAGGAAAATGGTCTGACTCGGTTCGCGATTCAATGTGAATGACTCAGAAAGCTTGCGCTCGCGCTGCTGAATCATTTGGCGTGTGCTCTCACTTGTCAACAAGCTCATGGAATATTTTATAACAAGACAAATAAAGATAACACTGGTTGCAACGGATCTACAATCAATCAATGGAAACCAAATCTGCAAATACATCCTATCGTCTTTATTAAGTTAAGAACGACTTCTGCAGGTAAAGAAAATTTCCAACCAAAAGAGTATCAAAACATGTATTAGCCTACATGAAAACACTTAAAGAAGTACTATGACATTACCATGTTTTGTATATGAATGTGGCAATATAGCGAAGTACCATGGAATTTTCTTTAATTACCTTGAAGCACCATGTAAATACAATAGTATATGAATATGGTAATCATATATCAAATTACCATGGTAGTAACATGGTATTCTTTGAAGTACTTGGAAGCACCATGCAACTACAGAATGGTGCATAAATAGTTGAATATCAAAGTATCATGGTATTACCATCTGATACCATCAGAAATCACATTGTTATTGCCCAGATGTACAAACACACACACACACACACTCGAACTTGTTTTTATATCATTGTGGGGACTCTCCATAGACTTCCATACATTTTATGGATTTTATACAGATCTAATGATAATTTCTATTCCCTAAATCTAACCCTCACAGAAACCTTTTTGCATTTTCAAAAAAACATAGTTTAGTATGTTTAATAAGCCATTTCCCTCATGGGGACCGTTGGCTGGGCCCCACAAGGTAGGTGATCTCAGGTTTTACTATCCTTGTGGGTACATTTGGTCCCCACAGTGTAGTATAAATATGTATACACACACACACACACACACACACAGAGTTTGGCTTCTTTTCAAAAGCTTCCAGTACATACAGAAATACAACAGCTAGACAGAATTACAGGATAAGATTAATAGTATACTGTATGTATGCAGAGATGTTATACAGAAATGTGCAAATGAAATTACGTTTAAATGGGTATGGGTTTGTAGAAGTAATAATATAAAAAAAAAATGTAAAAATAGTGATTTTTCATATTGAACACAAGTGTTTGTAGAGGTTGTAGTATACATATGAAAACTAAAATGTAAAAATTGTGATTGTACATGTTGAACACATGGGTTTGTATAGGTAGCATGTCTAAATATGAATTGACATGTTTGTTTGTTTTACATGCACATACGTATTGCACCATACTGTATACTTGTATACTGTACTGCACTAAACTGTTATATACTGTACCATGGCTTTGATCAATGTCATGTGAATATGTCATTTAGGTGCTTTGTGTATGACAGTATGCTCTGTGCATCTGTGGTTGAAAAAACATGAAGTAGCTTAACTGTAGCAAGCTACTTTTGGAGTGTAGCAGCTTGTAGTGTAACTTGCTACTTTTTCTGAAGTGTAGCTTTTAGCTTAGCTTAACTAATTTTTCTGATGAGTAGTTGGTAGCTTAGCTAGCTAAATGAGCTTGCCAAACACTGTGCACAGGAACCTCAGAATTGTAATAAGCATTTCAGCACAAAAACAAACCAAAAATCGTATTGGTCTTAAGAAAAGATAAATTGCGGTCTTCTTTGCACATACATTTTTGACAGTGAAATCTCTTCTTTTGTTATCTACTGAATGACAACAAAGGGCAATGATGACCATTCCATTTCGTCCAATCAAGCAAAGGTTGCTGACCTCTGGACCCAGCTGACCATGAGGGGAGGATGGGCATGATCCAATCACCTTAAACAGTCCAAGGCAGCACATCGGGGTGGAAAGGGGTAATGAAAAAGGGGGGGTGGAGAAAAAGGAGCGAGGAAGAAATGGAAGAATGGATGGATCATACATATGCAGTGATAATTTGTGCATTGATCAGGGCCTGCAGCACCTTGAATGGAGGGATGAAGAAGTCCAGAAGAAAGAAGAAACATCCACCTCACCTCCATCTGCACTACGCTTTTTTTTTCTGATAGGGAAATGTGATGAAATCCTCTGCACCTTCAGACATCATCCAAGAGGAGTGTAGTTATAATTTATAATGAGAACTTAATAATGACCTGATGATATAATACAGAAGTTTTACCGTGATGTTGACCTTAACAACCGAAATGCATTATATGACACTTTATGAAGTATCACATGAAGAGCTAACAGGCCAGCTGCTATGTCTGTCACAAAAATGCTCAAATATTAGGCAACTGTCATTCCATTCAGAAATCCTATAGAAAAGGCAGTTCTGTACACACACACACACAGATGGCTGGTCAGCACGTGCCTGAAGGAGGGCAGAGCAGTGACCCTCAGCTGGACACTATGGCCAGGTCAGTGACACTCAATCCCTCTTTTCAGGCCAGCTGCTTCTAGTTCTGTGCTAATGGTACCTCCCCTAATACACACACACCCTTAGGCCCCCCCAGTCTGCCTACACTGACCAGTGAAAAGGCAGAGAATGGGTTGGGGTAGAGGACAGCTGGACACTCGCCACTCTCTTTCCTCCTTGGGGGGTGTCTTAGTGTGTGTACATGTGGGGAGCTTAGGGTGGGGTAAATAGCCTAGTGTGGATAAAAGCAATTGAAAAAAAAAGAAAAGAGAGAAACTGGTCCAAAAGGCCTGGCACACGTAGACCCCACAGAAAGGCAATCACCAAGTTAGAGCTGATGGCTGGCTTTCTTTGGCTACCTTATTTTCCCTCTGATTTTCTTTTTGTTGTTTTTTTTATGCACTTGAATTTACCACTGGCTCTGAGTTGCAAGCACTCTCGGCTGGAACACATAACAGTACACTATAAAAATTTCAAACCACTAAAATTTAAATGTTAAAGGGATAGTTCACCCAATAATTTCTCATCATTCATTCACTCATCCTTATGTTGCCCCAAAACCTGTACGACTTCCTTTCCTCTGTGGAATATAAAAGGAGATGTTTGGCAGAATGACAGCCTCAGTCACCATTCACTTTCATTGCATTGTAAAAAGCAATATTATTGAATGGTCACAGAGAGTAAACATTCTGCCTAACATCTCCATTTGTGCTCCACGGAAGAACCTTAAAGGTGCAATATGTAAAATTTTTCATGTAATATTCGCCTTTTTTTTTGCCAATGTGTGAACAGCTTGTAACAGAACTTAAAAAATGAGCCCTTCCCGGACTTCCTAGGTTGCCTATTAAAGCCTGTAGACTGATTTTCATGCAAAGGGAGCGGGTCACTTTTGCCGGGAAAATCCAAAGGATGATGTTTATGCACGCTCCCGAGAGCCTTGCCTCAGTGCTTCTCTTCTGCTATTCAACAGCGTCAACAGACAGTCTGCAACACTAGGTAACGTTATCTTAGAGATGGAATCCAGCAAACGTCCGGTTCCCAGCACAACACCGACTCCTACACAAACAGAGTAAGCCAAAAAAAAAATAAAAAATGATCTACTGAATCCCTTCTGGCTAAGCGGGAACGTGATCGTGGTCGAGCGAAAACTAGAGTGAACATTGGCAGGGCATCTGATTCCTGGACCTTCATTCGGTTTTGGGGATCAAAATCAACCCTGAATTGGCGTTCTTCTTATTGGACAGGTAAGCTTACATAACTGCAAAGCATGTAAAATATAGTGCCATAAGGATTGATCTGTGTAATTATAGCTAACTTGATCTTGCCTACTAACGCTGACGAATTGCAAGCTACCTTACTTCGTAACTTTCAAATAATTTCAACGATTTTCTCTTTATACTAAAAGTCAGGTATGCTGATTCACAGTAACAGACATAATGTTAATCTGTAATTATTCAGCAAGGTAAACTACAATTACACATGAAATTAATGCTAGACAATGTTCAAGATAATGCAAAAAGCTCCATTCATAAGTGTAACGTAACTTGGTTATACAGAAAATATATACATTCTATTATTATAAAACAATAGCGCATCGATATATCAAAATGACAGTTGTGATGGAATCACATCAATACTGAATTGTGTCAACATATTTATAATGTAGTCTATTTTATAAACAGCTACTGTCATCATCCACCAAATTTAGCTAACAGCTATTGATAAAGCTGGCTATAACGGCGACATTGACTGCATTTACACGATAGCCTATGTATCATGCAAAGAAAAGTGATTACTTCAAACTACAGTCTCACATAGTCAGACCTATATCCACACTTTGTTTTAGCTGGAGAGTCATATATAATATACAGTCTCAAAGTTCGTAGTAAAACAATCATAACTGTGTAATTTTAATTATGCTACCTCATCTGTCAGCATGATGTCGGTGAATCACATTCAGCCTCTTTGTACGTTACATCATTGTTTTGGTCGATGCTTGCTCGCATCCCTATGAAGTGTGTGTGCGAGCAAGAGCAACAGGTAGCTGGCTGCAGATCACTTAACAGCCACAGGTGTCATTAATAACAAGGGTTTCTGAATCTTACATACTGCACCTTTAAGAAAATGTTCATAGAACCTGTCGTAATAAGTTCACTTAGTGTACTTCTTTCTTACTAGTTAGAATTTAATTACTGATGAAGAAAATCAAGTTTAGACTCTGAAAACTCATAAAATCAAGTAGAAATACCAAAATTTTGTAAGTGAAATGAATAGAAACAAAGATATTATAGCATAATGATGAGAAGAAAAAAAAAATACAGTATAGAATTATGCCATTCTGTGGTGTGCCAAATGCCAAAACAGTCTCATGACAGCTCGTAATACTTAAATGTTTGAAATTAGTTTTGTAGACAAAAATATAATTGTGCCACCATATTAATTTATTTCATTATAAAACATTTTGGTTACTGTTGTAACCTCCGTTCCCTGATGGAGGGAACGAGACGTTGTGTCGATGTAGTGACACTAGGGGTCGCTCTTGAGAGCTCCGAACACCTCTATTCTTTTGAGAAAAGGCCAATGAGAATTGGCGAGTGGAATTTGCATGCCACTCCCCTGGACATACGGGTATAAAAGGAGAAGGAATGCCCACTCTCATTCAGGTTTTGTGCTGAGGAGCCGAGAAAAGGTCCGGCCATTTCAGCGGCTAGTACAGTGTTGTGGCAAGAGGGACACAAGGTCTCGTTCCCTCCATCAGGGAATGGAGGTTACGACAGTAACCAAGATGTTCCCCTTCTGTCACTCTCTCGACATTGTGTTGATGTAGTAACATTAGGGGTCCCTATAGAAAAACGCCACAACAGGTGAACTGTGTTACGTGAACTGCTGATGCAGGTGCGAGCAAGCTGCTGCGTGCGTAATAGCAGGTGCATCAGTCTGCACGTAACCTCCCCCAACGCCCAAAAAAGACGTCATGTAGTTCCCCACATCCCTGAGGGGGGGAAGCGACGTAACTAGCATGGCCTTTTCTCTCTGTTTTCTCTCCACAGAGTATTAGATCCGGCTGGGGCCATCTAATGCTATTATACGCATCGGGAAGGTGTTCTTTTCCATTCCTATTCTTTCAGGGGGAAAAGACCCCGCAGAGACCACATCACAAAGGGGAGGTCAACATGTGGCAATACGACATGTGGGCTCACCAGCCGCACATGGAAGGGGCGCGGTGGTAGGTCCTGCCTCGAAGGGGAGGAGCTCTACAAACATGGCTGCCAGGGGCAGAGAGGGCCCTGCCCAAGGGAGATGCGGCTCTGCTGACAGGGAGACCGTACCACGGAAAATACATCACAGGGGGTTACCTGAGTAATCGGCACCTGTGGAGCACCTATCCCAGTACAGGGCATAGTAGTACCTGTAGTGGGTCTGGCTGCGAACTCCTCCGCCGAATTCGCGAGCCATGGGGCTAGGGAGGAAGGACATCCAGGGTCCATGACTTCGTGAACTGGACTGGGGGTCAAAGCGCAAGCTTTCGCCTCAGTTAATGGGAAAGGCGCTATACGCAAGCGATACACCTGGCCAGTTGTTCCGTATTACCAAACTCTACATGTTCGTACCTGACAAAACACGGGACGAAACCGGCTCAACCCGGAGATTGTAAAATCTTGCAAAGGTATTGGGTGTAGCCCAGCTCGCTTCTCTGCAGATGTCTGCTAGAGAGGTGCCATGGGCCAGTGCCCATGAGGATGCCACACTCCTAGTAGAGTGTATTCACAAAGGGACAGTCACGGCCTGGGCCTGGTTTGCCAGAGCGATGGCATCCACGATCCAGTGGGCAAGCCTCTGTTTGGAGACAGCGTTCCCTTTCCGCTGTCCGCCGAAGCAGACAAAGAGCTGCTCAGAGCATCTAAAGCTCTGCGTGCGATCCAAGTAGGTGCGCAAAGCACGCACCGGACACAGCAACGACAGGGTTGGGTCTGCCTCCTCCCGGGGCAACGCTTGCAGGCTCACCACCTGATCCCTGAAGGGGGTCATGGGAACCTTGGCACATAGCCCGGCCGGGGTCTCAGGATCACGTGAGAATCTGCCGGACCAAACTCCAGGGAAGTGTTGCTGACAGAAAACTCTTGCAGGTCCCCAACCCTCTTGATGGAGGTGAGCACAATCAGGAGGCCGTCTTCAAGGAGAGGGCTTTCAACTCGACTGACTCTAGCAGCTCAAAGGGGGCTCCGCAAAGGCCCAGAAGGACTGCAGAAAGATCCCATGAGGGGAAGAAGCATGGCCTGGGATGATTCAGCCTCCGGGCGCCTCTGAGGAACCTGATGATCAAGTCGTGCTTCCCTAGGGACTTACCGTTCACTGCGTCATGGTGGGCCACTATAGTGGCTACATATACCTTCAAGGTGGAGGGGGACAGCTGCCCCTCCAGCCTCTTCTGCAGGAAGGAAAGCACTGACCTGACTGCTCATCTCTGGGGGTCTTCGGCTCGGGAAGAACACAAATTCATGAACAAGCGCCACTTCAGGGCATAAAGCTACCTCATAGAGGGAGCCCTGGCCTGAATGATCGTGTCTACCACTGCTGGTGGTAGGCCACTTAGGTCTCCCACGTCTCATCCAAGCGGCAGACGTGGAGGCTTTCGCTGCCGCAGGGGGACGCCCTCGATGAGCAAACAGGGTGCGGGATCTTGAGCCACGCCGGGGCAAGATGTGCTGGATGGCCTCCGTCTGCTTCTTCACCGCCGAGAACTGCAGGGCAAAGTCCTCAACGGTGTCGCCGAAAAGTCCAATCTGGGAGATGGGCGCGTTGAGAAAGCATGCTTTGTCGGCGTCCCCCATCTTGACCAGATTCAGCCACAGGTGGCGCTCCTAGACCACCAAGGTGGACATCGCCTGCCCGAGTGCTCGCGCCATGACCTTCGTCACCCAGAGGGAAAATGTCAAGAGTACATGTCTGCAAATTCTAGGCAAAGGGTGACTACTTTGAAGATGCTAAAATATAACATAGTTTTGATTTATTTTGGATTTTGTTTAGTCACAACATAATTCCCATAGTTCCATTTATGTTATTCCATAGTTTTGATGACTTTACTATTATTCTAAAATGTGAAAAAAAAAAAAGAAAAAAAAAATTATAATAAAGAACGAGTAAGTGTTTCAACATTTTTGACCGGTAATGTATGTCAATAACCTGTAAAACACAACTCATGTCTTGTTCCCAAAATGCTATTTTCTTTCTTCCATGGTACCCAAAAGTTATTTTCCTAATAAAATCATAGTAAGGACTGGGTGGGTTTTACTTTATGGTAAGGTTTTGGGATTTGGGTTAGGGGTTAAACTTAGGAACTTAAGAACGCTTGTTCAAAACCCAGATGTTTGACTTTCTTACTGCAAAAAAGTAATTTTCCTTTTAAAATCATAGTTATGATTAGTGTTTGGGTAAGGGGGTTACACTTTATGGTTCTGTTTAGGTTTGGGTTTGTGGTTTAACTTAGGAAAAATCGTGATAACCTATTTCTTTGGCTCATTCATTTTTCTCTATGGGAGTAAAAGTCATACCTTTTTGTACGAGTCAATTTTGCTATGTCGTACTATTATTACGATTTGTAAGGCGACGGTTGAGTGTGCTGAGAGCTAACCTGTGTTGTTTACCATTGCAGCTTCCATGACATGTAGTAGCGTACCACAGTGAGTCGGGTTAGCGTACTGGCTACAGTTAGCACAGTGTGTACAGACCCTAGCAACTGCAGGGATAGCACAGGTCCAATGATCCACAGCTCCAGGCTGTCCAGTACCATGGGCCGGGCTGAGCCAGACAGTCAATAAATCAATAGGTCACTCACGCACACACATGCACACGTCTCTGCAGGGCTGAGAAGCCACATGAAACTACCATTGATTGAAGGGGGTAGGGAGAGCACCGACTGTCAGAGCTGTGTATGCTTGTGAGGTTATGGGGCTCACCTTCATTCTTAGCACTGCAGTAGGGAGTTCAAAATGGCCTCAACAATGCTTACACACTTAAACAGATACAAACACACACATACTTCAGAGGCGAGGGATCTCTGTTAGCCGGTAACATTTCGGTCACAGCTCAAAACACACAATCTCAGTAAACTAAAGCCTTTGTACTGTATATATCTCAGACTCTCTCTTACTCTCCATTCTTAAATGGAACAGTGCATTTTAAAGATGTAGATCTTTTTAAATGGATAGTTCGTCCAGAAATTAAATTCTGTCAGAATTTACTCATATTGTACCAAACCCATATGGCATTCTTTCCTTCATGGGTCACATACAGATATGTCACCATTCACTTTCATTGCATCTTCTTTCCATACAATAAAAAAGTGAATGGTGACTGAGGCTAACATTCTGCCTATCATCTGCGTTTTGTGTTCCACAGTTAAAAGAAAGTAATACATGTTGCACAACATAAGGTTAAGGAAAGGAAGACAGAATTTTCATTTTTGGGTTAACTATGCCTTTAAGATCTCCCAAAGCTCCATTATGCCCAGGTTGATTATTCTTCATTACACTCAACTTGTTTCAGTTTATATAAAGAACTAAGAGACATGTTTAGATGCTCGACTCGAATGTGATCCATATTCACATGGATAAGAGGATTTCTTGTGTTAAGTTGTCTGCTGATCCGGTCTTTGTTGGAGTGGTATGCTCACTCATGCACTCATTGAAAAAAGCTTTAGCCCACTTTTTTTATGACCTCATCAAGTTAACAGCTGCAGCGTTGAACATGTTTGCTTGACCTGCAAATTGGGGTCAACGCAAAGTAAAGACTTGTGCACTTCTGCAAAGAACACAGGCAAATAATGGACAGATATTGTGTAAATCCTAAAGTTTAAGAAAGGAATGTTCTATATTCCAATACAAGTTAAGCTCAATTGACATAAAGTGTGGCATAATGTTGATTACTACAAAAATCAATTTGGTCGTGTCCCTCCTTTTCTTTAAAAAAAGCAAAAAAATCAGTTACACTGAGGCACTTACAATGAAGTGAATGGAGCCAAGCTGTAAACATTAAAATACTCACTGTTTCAAAAGTATAGCCACAAGATGTAAACAATATGCATGTTAATATGATTTTAGTGTGATAAAATTGCTTACTAATCTTTTCTGTGTAGAGTTATATTCAAATGAATTACTTTGTTGCTATGATGTAATGCTGTAATCCTGCAAACACAATGATTTAAACAACTTTACAGCTCAAATAATACACAAATATTAACAGAAGAAATAATGTAAGATATAAAAAAAATATAAGCTTCATATTTCTGCCTCAAACCCTCCAAAAATTGGCCTCATTCACTTCCATTGTGTCTCAATGTAACCTCGTTTGTTGCTTTTTTTTTTTAAGAAAAGGAGGATTGAGTCTAAATTATTTTTTTGTGTTAATCAACATTATACCACATGCTGTCAATTAAACCTTACTTGTATTGAACCTGGAATATTCCTTTAATGTGACAAGAAAAATCTGAAACATACACAATACATAATGTATACAGATTATTCACATACATAATATTTACTCTTTTCTTAGATGGCACTTAAAGCAGCAAAAGATGGCAGGGAGTAGGAGACAGGTGTAAATAAATGGCGGGGCTCTGTCCTTGCTCTGTGAGTTGCCATGGTAACGGCTGATAGAGCATCCTATCGATCGCACTATCCAGTCAGAATTGTGCAGCTCCTGAACCAAGTTTTTATCTCTGTGTGGTGATGGGTGTGGATCAATACCTGATATTGTATGCCTCTTTTGCCTTGCGCCTCACATGGCCTCCATAATAGTGGTAATGATATTGCGAGAGGAGGAAAAAGAGGAGGAAGATGTCTGAAACTATGGTGAAATCACAGCTGGATTTATTTGGTCTCACATGAAAAGGAAAATCTCTTTTCAAACAACAGAGCCATCATGACACTTTGCTTGTGTTATTCAAAGTCATTGGCACTCCAGAATTCATAAGAATTCTACATCCCGCTGCCAGGCTCTACAGTGCGGCCCACATGGAATTCAGTTTCTCCAGCACGTGAAATGTCACATCCGATTTTCCCACACATCTCCTTCTCTGCATATGCGAACAGCCACACGCCATTTACCTAATGCAAGACCATTTACTCCAGCAATTTCTTTGACTGTTATACAAATCAGAACATCCAGAAAGTCCAGGCTACACCGAATCAGCAAGGACTCGTGAAGAAGAGAGAGGTATGGAGGAGGACCTGCGGGAGCTCGTTTAAATCTGGCCTGAGGGATCCCTCCAGCTAGGGGTCACGGTTGGAGTCACCGTGCACTTGAATTAAAGGTGGGGCTCCTTAAGGTGCCTCTGTTGCCCTGAGGCACAGCCATCACAATTCCTGCAGTGCTGGAAATGAAAGCAGGGCTAGGACAAAGGCCCTTTCCTTGCTTATGGCCACTGTTCAGATAAATTACTCAAATGATTGAGATGTTCGTTACATCTTTCTTTTTGCCTCTCTCCTCGCTAGCAACACCCCAGTGTAAGTTTAAGAGGAATTACTGGGCAGTATGACTTCTCGAGTCTAAATGTAAAATTAGTTCTATATTATTAATTATAAATCAGTCAAAATCTTAATTATATTTAATTTTTATAAAGCCTACACATTTGTTTTGTTTTTTCAGAGGTGAAATCTATTCAAAACAGTACAGACCCATGTTTACTGAAGGGATAGTTTACCCAAAAAAGTATGTTCTTTCATTATTTACTCACTCTAATGTTGTTCCAAACCCATATGACTTACTGTCTTGCATGGAACGCAAAAAGAGATTTTATGTAGAATGTTAGCCTTTGTCACCGTTCACCTTTACTGCATCTTTTTTACTATACATGGAAAGTAAAAGGTGACCAAAGTGAACATTCTGCTTAACATCTCCTTTTGTGTTCCATTGCATAATGAAAGTCATTCTTTTGGAACAACATGGGGGTTTGGAACAACATGGGGGGAGAGCTAATGATGACAGAATTTGAATTTCTGGGTGAACTATCCCTTTAAACTATTTGTTGGGAAAAGCAAATAACTCCATACATTTCCTCATAATGTTCTTCATGTTGATTGATAGTACAAACATATATATCAAATACATGCTTATTTACAGACCTAAGAAAAAAAAATTGTCTCAGAGTTCTGTCATCACATGATGAGGAGTCCTTGATCTCTGAAGACTTGAGTCACTCAAGCTGTTCTTGTGTTTATATCAGTGCTGCATGAATTTGGCGGTTTTGCCTGCAGTACTGAGCTCTGTGCAGCGGTACAAATGTAAATCTGTGCTCCGCGGGGATGGAGTGTGAGGGGGATCTGAGTGGCTGCCCTCGCATCCCTGCGAGATGAAAACCCATACACTTGGAGAGGCACAGCGGCTACTGGGGCAGAAGTCAGCCGCGGTGGGGCCGGGCATGTGGGAGAGAGGAGTGATTGAGGGAAAGTTTTCTCTGCCTCCAGCACTCTGCATATGTTGTGAGAGTGAGAGCCTGCAGTGAACTTGGCAGCACACTTCAAAACTTTATGGAACAGACGTGCACACTGCATCCTAATACGAGATGTGCCTTGATTCGTGATTTAGGATTCACAAGATTTGTCAGCTGCATTGCCTTGAATTTTTTTCTTTAATTCTTGGCTCTCCAATATGAGATTTTGCTCACCTACATATTGTGTAGGGAATAGATTCTCATTGGGTTTACTTTGCTTTGAAAGTGCTCGATCATTTGCATTACTTATAGGTAATATTAATCACAATCGGACACAGAGTTTCTATCTGTAAAAACAGATATGTAAATTTAGGTGCAAAAGTTTTCCTGTAGGCTAAATTACATAACCCATAATGTAGTGTGTTTGTTTATTATGAGTCATTGATTGTGTTACAGAATTTGCATGTAAAGAGCTCAAACCTTGGAGCTATTGCTAATCTTGACCCTGTGTAAAACATGAGTTAGACCAGCTACTAAAAGTGAAATCCTCTGTATTCAGTATGCATATTCATTTCATCTGCAAATAAGTTACAAAAGATGAATAGATACTGACCCAAAATCAGTATAAATGCAGGTTGTAGTGTAATGTGAGACCGATAGCACTGGTCCTGATTTTGTGGGTGGGCAGCTTCTGTATTCAACTCAAGGTCCATTTTAGTAAGCCACTCTGCCCTGTCCAGGAGCTCCATTCACTTCACAGTCGATAGTTATTTATCATCTAACATATTAGCGACTGCAGTGTCGATATGAAATCCAGCGCTGAAATTAGTCAGTGCCAAGTCTCTAACTACAGCCCAAGGTCAGACACACGCTCCACTGACAGGAGTGATGGTCCACAGCTCAGAGGCACATACATCCAGCCCAAGGTCAAGTATACGGTACTGCTATTTCAGAAGGAACACATGTGTAAAACACTCTGTCATGTTGAGAGATGCCAAGCCCAAATTCAGCAGGGTTTGATGCATTTTATCTCCAGTTTTGGATACTAATGATTTTTTTTAAGTGGAAGCCAATCTGGAGAATACAACTATTGCTACATTTTCAATATTCTTGGGGGATTTTTATTATAGTAATATTATGTCAAATGGAAGACCTGACTGATAATGCAGCATTTGAAATAAATTGAGATGTGTGAAATGGCAGCAAATTAGTTTGTTCAGAACTGAAGGTGAGTGGATATGACCATGACTTCTCTTTTAAACAGCAATTACTGTGGTCTAAATGTAGTTGGGCTTTATATTTAAATTAGACTTTATTTTAAACTCTTTATATTACAGAATGAGTCTGTAAAAAAAGAAATTGCGTATCTCATACATCTCAGTATTTGACTGTAAGTCATAAGTGCAAAGTCAGTTGGCATGGCCATGAAGTTTTGGTATTTTCGTGCAAGCATGCGTTAAATCTAGGCACAAGTGAGTTTAGCAGCAAAATAGTGTGCGCAACATGCAAATGGACTGGGTCAAGTGCAATTTAATTCTGAGGTTCTTCTCCGGTTATTCCACCGTCTGCATCCAATTATATTGTCCATTCCCTCAAGCACCAGCGATATAAAAAAAGACAGCACATTCATAAGAAGTTGGTAGTGTAAATTGACTGTATGCAATAAATTAGAAGAATTGGAAATTATGTTCTTTTGTGCATTAACTGCGTCCTTGATGATTGTTGGGGATATTTCTATGACAGTGACACTTTTAAACGCATGGAAACTGCAGTTCTCATCAGAATGTGGATGTATGCTCTGTTAAATTATAGAGAATGTAAGTATTATTAATCATTTTCATACCGACACAAATCATGGCACATATTAACAGTGATTGTATCGGCATGCACTTCACTTCTACCGGTCGGTTGTGATTTTAAAAAATAAAAAAATTTTTGACACTTCAAACGAAACAAAAATATATTCAAGTGGTCAAAAAAAAACAAATAAAAAAAAAAAAAAAAAAAAAAAACATACTAAATCCAAACATTTTACCCTCTCCAACTTCTTCACAGGCCCCTTTTACAGTGACTTAAAAATCACTCGACGACAACAGGTGGAAAAATACCAATACAAATTAGATCATAAATACAATTGTAAATATAAACAATAATAATAATAGAAAAATAAACCATGACCTATAGATGGTTTAACACAATCTCATAAATTTTTGTTTCATAAAATGGCTACGACAGTGATTTTCAGGGACATAATTTTATGTTCCACTATATTTTCAGAGTTTGGACATGAACTTTATTACCACCTGCTAGTGGAATCTCCAAACTGCAAATGCAGGATCTGAGTTTAAACTTTGCGCTGCGATAAGACTTGGTTTTGAATAGTCTTAGCGCAATGACCTATTTCTCAGAAAAATAGCAAATTGTGGTTTGCGGCACTTCATTACCATACAATACACCCACAGTTTGCGTGCATACATCCACAGATTGAGCAAGTACACCCACCCAAGCCCACCTGCACTAACATGAAAATTGCACTTACTGTAGAATTAGCGCTCTCATGAAAATGACGTGGTGCACGGCCGTACCTCGTAGCGCTGTGCTTTGCGCACTCACGAAAATAGAACCCTATATCACTATTAAGATCACAGACTGCACATACTTTGCACATACTGTGCAAAATAATTTGAATCAAACTGAAAAACAATTCTGTATTTTTTTAAATGCTTCTTAAAGATATTAAAGGGATAGTTCACCCAAAAATGAAAATTCTCTCATTATTTACTCACCCTCATTATATCCCAGGTGTGTATGACTTTCTTCACCAGAACACATTTGAAGAAAAATAGAAAAATATCTTAGCACAGTAGGTCCTTAAAATGCAAGTGAATGGATATTTCTCTTTTGAAGCTCCTAAAATCACAGACAGTCAGCATAAACATCATCCATACGACACCAGCTGTTAAAATATTGTCTTCTAAAGCAACACGTTCGCTTTTGGTGCGAAAAAGATAAATATTTAAGTATTTTTAAAACTCAAAATCATGCTTCCGTTCTGCAGTGGTATGTGCATGTGACATAATCATATTGGCATTTTAAACAGATGAGAACTGACGCAAGTGCGTCACAGCCGGAACAGCAGCGCTGTTTACAAGTGAAAAGGAGGAACGCTGTACAGTATCTTGGTTGGTTTTAATTTAGATCTGTACACTGTTATCCCTGATGTTGTTTTAACCCAAATAAATTAAGTACAATAAACATAAATCCTAACAAATTACCTCCATTACAACACCGTAAGTGTTTTGAGTTAGGTGGATGGTTTTAATAATTTCTCTCATTCTACTGGACTTCTTCAGTTCAATCAATATATCTGAGCCTGTTTTAGTCCATTCTCATTGAATCAGTTTGTATACTTAAGTTGAATTGAAATGTGTATTTACCAAATCAACTTAAAAACATTTGTTGAATCAATAAAAATCGGTGTCAGTTAACTCTGCATCATTTATATATTTGATACTAACAAATGTAAATTACTTTGAATCTAAACACCTGTTTGACAAACAATATCAACCTAAATGTTGTCCCAACTAGCTTAACAATTTTTTTAAACAAACTATTTAATATTGAACAATGTTGCTGATTTGCCAGATCCCTGCATGCATTGCAGTATGAATATATTTTTATGGTTAGTTTCAACCCGATCTCATGAAAAGTCCTACAGAATTTATGAGGTGGCTATTTCGTGTGATGTTGCATGATTTTGATTACACTGTATGATTTCATCACGTGCAAATTCCCGGATGTCAAATGTTTCGCGCATGAGGTGTTAAGGACATGCTTATTAATATTATACCCTTACCCCAACCCCTTATCTAAACTTAACCATTCAGTAGAGTGTCTAAACATGATAGGAAGCTGTTGTGTGTGACAGAATCAAGTAATTGTCACGTATTAGATGTAAACGATGTCCAGCGACGTCATTGGCTGTAGTGAAAGTCGTGGGAATTTAAACGAGTGCAGTCACACGATATACGAATTAGTCAAATTTAGATAAGTCGTTCGAATCCTGACATTTTTGATTTCGCCGAGTGTGTTGGTTAGTTTTAGTGTTAAAAGCTTATTGTTTGCAGACTTTATCTGAGCTGAGGGGTATTCCAGAAAGCAGGTTAAGCGACTTACCCAAGTAAGTTTACTCAGAGTAAACAGAAAAACTCAGCTTTCTGTTCCAAACACTGAGGTAAATTTCAGGGTATGTTAGCAGCCATAGCAAATTATTCCTTGAACATAACCTGCTCCAGAGCAGTTTATGTTTCAGAGTTAGTTTATTTCAGGTGGATGTCAGTAAGTTTCAGAGGTTCTCTGTGCATGCCCTTTTAATAGCGACACAGTGGGTGTGGAAGTTCAGATTACGCACAATATTATACTTTTAAAGCAATATTACGGTAAACTACAATCTTTACTGTACTTCACAAATCTTCTTTACTCCGGCATTTCCAGTCTCACACACACCACAGATTTGCATTCAAAAGTGAACAAATTGTGTACATTGTGCTTTAACTTTTAATGGGAAGTTTTTAAAACTGTAATATTTTTAACGCAGAACACATTGGAAAGGCCTCCACACTTTTAACTGTAAAGAGAGGGCTTTATGTATTTATATTTAGCCCTTCTGTTAAATAATTTTATTCTATAAATTTCATAGAATAAAATTATTATAGCACCCACATTCTATTTACAGTTTCTTCAGTCAATGAATATTAATGTTATTTATAAAATGACATTCCACAGTATCAATATGCAGGTAATTTCTGCCAATTAAAAGCTTAAGCAATTAATCACTCCTTATTCTTCTGCACTAACTAGTTAATATGTGATAATTTCATGGACCACAGATATAGCATAGGGGTTAGAGATTTTATTTCTTATCACTTTAATTCATGTACTGTACATATAAATGCACATATTTCCAGACTTGTTCATTGTATTCTGTTATCTGAAAATAAAAATGAGACATGCTGTTATTTAGAGTAACCTACAGTGCCATCAATTAGCTGGTGGTCTAGTAATTAAATTAAAAGATGTATCTTTCTGATGCTCAGCGAAGCTGTACATGTATAATCAGACACATGATGTTCAATTAAAACTTTAAAAAAAGTTGCTGGAGGCAGATGGATCCTACTGTACATGAGACTGCACAGCCATTGCCTTTTAGGGGACAAGACAACAAGCAAGTTTTAATACCACATCAAATAAGAAAAGGACATAATGGACATGTAACTCCTATCATTGTCCACCTCTGTTCCAGCAGAATAATCAAATCTATGGAAAATGATGACAACTGTGGGAGATCCTACAATTGAAAGGGGTCTATTAATACAATGACACTATTAGCAACTGTGGGAAATTAAAGGTGATATGATAAGTTTTTAGAAACCCCAGCTGGGTACATCAAATGGTATTAAAAATAAAGGAAATATATTCAGTTCACATAACATTCAGTAAAATAAAGTTAGCATGCACAGAACATGGTAAATACCAGTAAACTTAATCTTAAAATAAAATATATAGTAAACCTATAGCATATTATCATAATATTAATAGAATATGAATGTTAATACTTATAATGAAGTTCAGTGCAAACAAATAACATAACGGTTGACCTATTAAACATTAATGTAGGCGAGAGCTGTCTAATATTAATGCTGAACTAAGCTTTTACAAGTATGGTAAAACTTTATAGTTTTATTAATTAAAAAATTCACGCAATGATTCAGTATACTTTCCGTCAAGCAAACTCTCAGTCCTAAACCGATGTAGACTCTAACACCATTATGAGTGAAGACGAAATAATGCTTGTTTAGTCATTAAAACTTCATGTTCTACGTCACTGAAATATGACGCACATTTCATCTTAACATCGGTTTCCATGGTGACTCGAGAATTCGGCGCTCTGCTGAGAATGCATTTCTGAGTTCACCGTGATCGCACACAAACTCCGAGTTGCAAACTCATGGTCGAGTGAACTAACCTAGCGCAGGTGTTCTGCAACCCACATACCGCGAGTAAGCACGTTTTGGGTTAATCAACCGAGAGTTCAGGGTTTATGTCATGGTAAGTTAACCTTGCTTTCTGAAATACCCCTCTGCTGTTGTTGTTTTTGTCATTACTATTAGTTAATAGTTGTGTGATGATGTTCATCTTTTTCCTTAATTATGTTTGTTGATCGTCACCATTACGGAGGTGTGTGTGTGTCAAGTGTTGAGGTCCTCTCTCACAATCTATAGTATCAGTACTATGTTGGTTTATAGTGATGGGAAGATCGGATCATTTTACTGACTTGAATCTTTGAGCCTCTTTCAGCAAAATGAACGAATCTTTATTCAAGTCATTTAGTTTGTTCATTTGAGCAGAATTAAATTAAAATGTTACATTTTCAATAGCCAAATCCCCCCAACACGTCTACTTACGCAAACTTTGATTATAGTCCTAAAAAGGAAAACATTTATAATGCAGCCAAGGACAAATTATGAGAAACACAAAGATTAGTTCACCTCTGGAATCTTCTTGTCAAGAGTCGTTTGTTCTTTTGTCACTGCATCGGCTGCCACGTGTCAAAAGAACGAACGACTCGGACCAGAAGACTCGAGAGGTGAACTAATCATTTCTGTTCCTGCGTGAGCAATGCATAGCGTATACGGCTGTCACGTGACAAAAGAACGAACGACTCGGACCAAAAGACTCGAGAGGTGAACTAATAATTTCTGTTTCCTGTACAGCGCCTATGCGGTTTTCACGTAACAAACGAACGGAGGTTGCGCAATGTGCATGCACGGCCAACACAAAATGAACGAATCACTCTCTGAGACTACTCATTCTTCTGAGTCACATAAAAGATTCGTTCAAAATGAACTAATTGTTCATGAACGACCCATCACTACTGGTTTAGCAATTTGCTAATGCCTTAAAAGGCAAATATTGTAATGAGTACATTGTTTAAAGTATGCAGATAAAATGCAAGAGTGTTTTAAAAGAGTATAATTATATTTAGGTTATTTGAACAAAACAGGTTACTTCATTAGTTTTAAAAAAGTTATATTTTTATATCAATGTAACTTGAGTCAAAGCAAAGATAACAAAACTAAGATAAGTTGAATCGACCCAAAAATTTTTCCACAGAAAACATTAAGGCAACAAGTTAAAAAACATTTTTTACGTACAATGAACTTACCCGGGCTAACAGTGTATTTATCTGTGAGTTTGTGTGCTCATCCTGGATGTCTCAAACGAGTGAAGAACATGAGATTACCTCTGTAACATGCTAACGCGAATACCTCACACAAGAGACCACTTGTACTCCACCCTCTCGTGAAACCTAACAGAAGTGATGGTTTATAGTTAAAAAGTACTTAAATATTTATCTTTTTTCACACCAAAAGTGATTGTATCGCTTAAGAAGAGATTATTTTAACCGCTGGAGTCATATCGATGACGTTTATGCTGACTGTCTTGTGATTTTTGGAGCTTCAAAAGAGAAATATCCATTCGCTTGCATTTTAAGGACCTACTGAGCTAAGATATTTTTCTATTTTTCTTCAAATGTGATCTGGTGAAGAAAGTCATACACACCTGGAATATCATGAGGGTGAGTAAATAATGAAATAATTTTCATTTTTGGGTGAACTATCCCTTTAAGGCGTGCTTTCTTTAAATCTGTTCACTACATGTGCTTCTGTAAAACTTTAAAACAATTGTGTACTGAGAAAAGAGCCATAATAAACCTGTATAAAGCTCCAAGATCCCATTTGATTTTCCACAACTCATGTTGTCTGGAGTTTTTTTTTTTTTTTTTTGTCTACTGAATTTTCTTGATATTCCTGATATTTTTCAATGTTTTGTCCACGGAACGATCCAAAAACACTTTAAACTGCAGTACAGCCCATTGAAGAGATTGTACTGTATGTCTATTCCTCACAGCCTCATTGTCATTCCCTTCAAAAATCAAAAATGGCAATGCTGTGAATAAGGTCTATACAAATAAAAATGACTTAATGTTATTGTGACAGCGGGGGCATGGTCGAGCGTCCGCCCGGAGAGAGAGAGAAAGCAGTAAGGGTGCATACACCTGAGCCAGATTATGATTAACACCTGTTTCTAGTTGCAGTGAGCTTGGGGAGAGCGGTATAAAAGGACCACGCCACCGACAAGAAGGCAGAAAGAGCCAGAGATCTAGAGTCCTGCTGAGTAGTTGATGTGTTAATGTGAAGCTAAAGAGTTATTGTGAATCTAATGAGTTATTGTGTAGCTATTGAGTTATTGTGAAGCTGTAAGCTCAGAAGAGTTGACAATTAAAAAGCCTTACCTGAAACTGAAGAAACCAGGTTCCCTGTGTCCTCCTTCCCTCCCTGTGTGAAGTTTTGTTACACTAGTGCCGCAACCCGGGATATGTGGAACCAAAGGAAGTACGCCCCATGGAGTCCTCGCCACTGGCTGAAATCCTCAAGTCCCTCGCCATCCTGCACCACTCCCACCAACAGGCCCTGCTTGAGCTCCATCAGGACCAGGATCGCCGCTTCTATGAGATACTCAGGGCTCAAGCAGAGGACTGGCAGGTGATCTGAAGCCTCCTCAGCCAGGAGAAAGCCCCAGCTGCGACCCCAAACAACACTAGTCTCTTGCCCCGCCCTCACTCATGAAGATGGGCATGGAAGATGACCCCGAAGCCTTCCTCGACCTGTTCGAGCAGACCGCCGAGATCTGGCGATGGCTACGTGCTCAGTGGGCAGCCCGGCTTATCCCTTTGTTGTCCGGGGAGGCCCAGCTCGCAGCTCAACAACTGCCGGCATCTAGTCTCCTGGCCTACGACGTCTTGAAGAAAGCCATCCTGCAGCAGGTTGGCCGGAGCCCAGAACAACACTGTCAGCTCTTCCGGTCAATGAAGTTGGAGAGGACCGGCCGCCCGTTTGCCTTCTCTCAACGTCTCCGTGACACCTGCCGGAAATGGCTACTGGCAGGGGACCGCGACGTCGAGGGAATTATCGACCAAGTGGTGCTGGAACATCTGATCCGCCGGCTTCCAGAAGGGGCGGCGGAATGGGTCCAGTGCCATCGCCCGGTGTCGCTGGAGGAAGCGGTCCAGCTGGCGGAGGACCATATGGCGGCGTGCCCAAGGGCGGAAGAGCCCTCTCTCTCTCTCTCTCTCTCTCTCTCCTCCCCTCTCACTCTGTCCTCTCTCTAGGCCCTGTTCCTTCACCCCGGGGGCATGGAAACCCGCCGAAGTCGGTTCCTCGCTTGCGCCGGTTTATCCCTTTCCCGGTGACTTCAGTGCCTTCCCGCTCTCCCCCTCAGGCGGATGCACCCACCCCCTCAAGTGGGAATTGTAGTCCGGATCCCCAACGCTCCACAGGCTGCCCCCAATCGGGCTGGAGGGTACAGGATACCGGTAAGAGTCAAGGGGAGTACACACCAAGCCTTGGTGGACACGGGCTGTAATCAGACCACTATCCACCAATGCTTGGTTCAACACAAGGCTTTGGGCACAACCAAAACTGTGAGGGTGAAGTGTGTGCATGGGAATATTCACAATTACCCTGTGGTGACCCTTGTGATCAAATTTCAGGGAACAAAACATAGAGTGGAGGCCGCGGTTAGTTCCCACCTCACCCATTTAGAATTCAGAAATGTATTAAAGGGAATATGCACGGATGGGTCCTGCACAAAAGCGACGAGATGTGAAATGTGCGATGCTCTGGCATGGGAGGTGGAGCCGGGGCCGTCTTCGTCAGCTCCATGTCAGGATGACGTGAGGGGGGGGAAGAGGCTGCAGCCCCTCCCATCCTCAGGGGATTTCCCTTTGGAGCAGTCACGAGATGAAACCCTCAAGCATGCCTTCGACCAAGTGAGAGTGATCGATGGTCAACAACTGTGGCCGAATGTCGCACTTTCGTATCCCTATTTCGCTGTTATAAATGAGTGGTTGTATACAGTGACGCAGGATGCTCAAACAAAGGAAGATACAACCCAGCTCTTAATACCGCAGAGCCGCCAGGAAATGGTGTTCCAGGCAGCTCATTATAATCCGATGGCGGGTCACTTAGGGGAAAGAAAAACACTGAACCGACTAATAGCCCGTTTTTATTGGCCGGGCATTGCCGGCGATGTTCGCAGGTGGTGTGCGGCATGTCAGCTGGTGAATCCGCCGGCCATTCCAAAAGCGCCATTGCGCCCCTTCTGCTGATCGAGGTCCCCTTCAAGAGAATTGACATGGACCTTGTCAGGCCATTAGAGTGGTCAGCATGTGGACATCGCTTTGTATTAGTCCTAGTGGACTATGCAACGTGATATCCGGAAGCAGTGCCTCTACGCAGCATCTTAGCACATAGCGTCGCGGAGGCACTCTTCAAAATAATCTCCCAGCTGGGGATTCTGAAAGAAATCCTCACCGATCAGGGCACAACCTTTATGTCACAGACACTATGCAAGCTTTACGAATTATTGGGCATTAAGTCAATTCGCACCAGCGTTTACCATCCTCAAACAGATGGCCTGGTGGAGCGATTTAATAAAAACCTTAAGAATATGATTCATAAGTTCGTGCACGAGGATGCTAGAAATTGGGACAAATGGCTCGATCCCGTTATTCGCAGTACAAGAGGTCCCGCAAGCCTCCACTGGGTTTTCCCCATTTTAGCTGCTGTATGGGTGGCGGGACCTTAAAACAGTAAGAATTAAATTCAATACGTTCGTGATCTTAGAACAGAACTCCACAACTTGGGGCAATTAACACAGGAGAATTTGCTCCAAGCTCAAGAACGACAGAGCCAACTGTATAACGGGAACTCGGCTGCGGGAATTTGCATCAGGAGATAAGGTACTCGTATTACTCCCCACATCGGGCTCCAAATTTCTCGCCAAGTGGCAAGGAACCTTTGAGGTCACACGACGAGTGGGGAATCTCGATTATGAGGTAAAGCAAACCGATAGAGGGGGCGCACATCAAATCTATTACCTCAACCCCCTGAAATTATGGAGGGAGGTGGTCCCTGTGATGTTGGCTACAGCAGTTCCGGAGAGGGCAGAGCTCGGGCCGGAGATGAATACAAAACACAAACATATCACCCCCATCACTTGTAGAGACCACCTCACGCATCAACTCGCAGAGGTTGCCAAGTTGCAACAGGAGTTTGCAGATATGTTTTCCCCTCTACTGGGTCATACAAACCTCATCCAGCACCACATCGAGACCGAGCCAGGGGTGGTGGTACGTAGCCGTCCCTACCAATTGCCCGAGCACAAAAAGAAAATTGTCTGGGAAGAATTGGATGCAATGCTCGATATGGGGATAACAGAGGAATCCCACAGCAATTGGTCCAGCCCGGTTGTTCTAGTTCCTAAGAGTGACGGGTCTGTACGATTCTGTGTGGATTATAGAAAACTCAACGCGGTGTCTAAATTTGATGCCTACCCAATGCCTCGCGTTGATGAGTTGCTCGATTGGTTGGGCACTGCTTGATTTTATTCGACACTGGATTTGACAAAGGGTTCTTGGCAGATCTCCTTGACACCAATTTCTCGTGAAAAAAACAGCCTTCTCCACACCGTTTGGATTACACCAATTTGTGACGCTCCCGTTCAGTTTGTTTGGGGCCCCGGCTACGTTTCAGCGTCTCATGGACCAAATCCTCAGACCGCATTCAGCTTACGCCACTGCCTATTTAGATGACATAATTTACAGCAATGATTGGCAGCGGCACATGCAGCATTTGAGGGCGGTTCTGAGATCGCTGCGACGAATGGGACTCACAACAAACCCCAAGAAGTACGTGATTGGACGGGTGGAGGTACGGGATCTGGGGTTCCACTTGGGCCACGGGCAGGTGTGTCCCCAAATTGACAAGACTGCGGCGATTGCGACCTGCTTGAGGCCGTTACAGTTGTTGTTACAGTTATCACAATTTTTTTCTAACTTCTTACAGCCTTTTTGTTGCCCTTCTTAAATAATAGTAATAATAAACAGTATGCTAAAAAGAATAAAGTTAAGCCTAGCTGCTGAGCTGAAGAATTGCTAATCAGCAACAGAACATTTTCTACCCTTCTGGCAAGGTCAGGGGATCATAGTCCCCTGCTAAATGTCCGAAGCTCCCCCTCTCAGTAGCCCTGAGGGGTAATATCCCCCCCACCCCACACACACACACACACACACACACAGCCTGACAGCAGCCAAGGGGTTTCTGTTGTCTCTAACAGATCAGATTCCAAAGACTGTTTCATAGCCAGAACTGAAACTGCAAATCAGCAATTGAAGTCTGAGATATAGGATTAAAATGGATGCACATTTGTCTTTAGCTAACTTAATACATTTGGTCAACAAATGACAAAATATTCTGGAAGGCAGGTTTGTGAAATTTACAGGGCCTTTTGCGTTAAAAAGGGTTTGAATTATTGATTACATATTATTGCTGCTATAGAGTTTTAGAATAGTTTGCTCATAAAAGCTTTTATGTGTTTAAGTCAGCGTGATAAAAAAAAAATAAATAAAAACTGTAGAAAACTGATTAAAACAAAACAACTATCAAGTCTTATGCAACCTGATTACCTTGTGTACATTATGTGAAATTACCATCTGCACAAACACGACAGGGCTCAGGCCACCATTCACCACTTTACATCCAACATAAGCTCTTGATCCTTTTTTTTTTTGTGTGTGTTTATAATTATTTTTTATAACACTTACAAATTGCTTGCCAAAACTAGAACACAGTAAAATGTATTTCAAGTGTGTGCATATACAGTATAGAGTATTTAATTAAGTCTGACTCTCACTCTGGCTGTGCAAGCCGGAGTAACCATGGACACAGCACTTTAAAATTACTGTTTTAGTTTGGGGAGTAAATCAGCATGACTGATCAGCATGAGGCAATAAAGCCAAATCTAGTACTCTGAGCTCAAAGAATTGTATGCGCATATTCCTCCAGATACATATCCAAAATGCATTCATCGCATTTTATGACCCAATTTCAAACACAGCAATTAAAAATGTCTACTACGTTCAATTGCATGTTATTTATTTACAATCTTTATTTTCATACAAATATGCAGTTCGTACTGTATAAGGTTGCCATGTTCTCCCTCCATACAAATTGTTTGCTGCCATCTTGTGGGCTAATAGAAGCTTTCCATTTTGACTAAAGTCCACCAATGCTACTACATTCAGCACTGGAAGCACAATTATGACTCTTTATAAATTTATTTGACAGAATACTAACAATAATAACACATTTTTTAAATGATTATTTCAAATAATTTTTGCACTCACCATGCTATTGGGTGCACTTTACCATAACTTGTTTTACAACTATTTAAATTAACCTTTGCACTGCATTTCCTCAACTGAAAGAACCAAACAAAATGAAGCTACACATCATGTTGCATGTGTCAGTATGTTGCAATTTGATTAATGTTAGTATTGTCAATGTGTCACTAGTGTCATTTAGGTACACTGAATTTGCGCTTCTTCCGGACAGATGGCTGGGGATCTTGGCTTAGTGGGAACTCAAACTGTGAGATCTACAGAAAGGAACTTAGTTTAGATAAAAGAACAAGACCACTAGAACAACCAGATTTTTAAGCTTGTCTTTTTACTTAACACTTTCTTCTGGCTCTGATCACAGTGAAAGGCTTTAGGAGCCATCTGTAAATACTACTAACTGTTTTCAAATTATTTCACTTTTGAACCACCTCTTGTCTATTTCATAAATACAAATTAAACAAAATAATAAGAAACTATTCACAAAGGTATTCACACCAGTCATTATACTGATGCATCACTCCAAGTCCAACAAATATAACACACAAACACAGGCCATGGAGAGTCAATAATGGAAGCAATCATGTAGAGACACAAATATGTAGTACACTATGAATAAAACACATGAATATGCAAATAGTTTTAAATTCAGTTTTTTCCTACCTGAGGCTCAAAGATGCATCCACTCCTGGTCCTCCTTGCACACACCTTAAGATCAGCAGTTTTTCTAACCAGATTGTCCATCTGAAATACACATCACATAATTATACACCACCTCCTCATACACACAGGCTGCAACAGCAGACTTGTAACTTACCTGTGAGTGTGGTGAATTCTGTAGTGTTTCCTTGGCATCTGTTATAAGATTCTCCTTGTTCCTTCTGTGAGCCTGTTCAGGGCTTTCTTGAGTTTCTGTGAATGTGACAGACCATAGGGGTTTGTTACTGGGAGTTGGCAGTGATTTCCTTCACTTGGATTAATGTCAATGTAATCAAACTGGCAGAACAGAGTCTAACATTTACCTGAGTATTCAATGCCGGCATCAGTGATGACTTTCTCCTTTGTTATGTACTCCTGTCAGCAGAAAAGCTCAACATTGGAGATTAAACTACTTACAAAAAATTAAGATGAAGTTCACCCATAAATGAAAAATTTTTCTCACCCATTTCAAATCTGTATGGCTTTCTGCTGAACACAAAAGCTGAAATTTTAAAGAATATCCTGGCCAATAATGACATTATGGTCTATTTCTCAAACAAAGCTACTGTATGGCTTTAGAAGATAGCACATACATCGTTTGGACCACTTTTTTGGTGCTTTTTTGTCATTCTGGAGCTCGACAGCACTCATTCACACTACTGAATTCTACTGAAAAGATTAGCCAGGATATTCTTAAAATATTCACCTTTTGTGATCAACCAAGGAAAAAGTCATATATGTTTGGAACGGCATTAGGATGAGTAAATAATGACAGAATTTCCATTTTTGGGTGCACTATTTCTTTAAGGTAAATTTACTTATAACTTAAGAGGAAACAAGGAAACATCTGCTAACTATTAAAAGGGCTCCACCTGCTGAACGGAGGTCTCAGACATTATTCCATCCTCAAACAATTTCAAAGACCATTTTGTACTTCCACATACTACCACCTCGTCATCCACCTGTTCACACACATAAACAAATGTATAGTTGTAATTATCACTGTGTCCGTCACATCCATCACTGCTTTACATCACTGATGTGATATCTTCTGTCCAGTGAGATCAGTAGTTGTCTAGATGCTCCCCTCACCGGCTCGAGTCTATTCCGCTCAGTGGTAACATTCATTCTGAGACTGTGAAACGGTGTGACCACCTCTCCCATTGTCAGATTTACTGGTTCCCTCTCAAATAACAGCGTCTCGCTATCATCCTCCTTAAAGCCAGGTGGCTGATACTCCTGAGGGGTCACTGAAATGCAATGACACAGTAAAATTGAATACTGTTTTTGGAATAGAGGTTAATACGCAAACAGCAGACATTACATTACAATAATTCTTACAATATAATATTAAATATTATCCTGTCACATGTGCACATGCTACAAGAAGATCACCAAATTATTAACTGCTTTTAAATAAATGTAAATAGACATTGTTTGAACCAAAACAACTATCACATACTAGACACAATAAAATGACAAACAATGCACTTTCACATACATGGAAAAGCATGTTGCAATCTTAGATTTACCTTCATCATAGTAGAAGAGCTTCATGTTGAGGCAGACATTGTCAGGTAGCGGGCCGAGATTCTGCATCAGCATGTAAAGCTTACGCACCAACAGCATACTGGACGTCTGTGTATTTTCACAGGCTAATTTAGTCATACTTTGACCATTTTTGCTGGAAACACAGGATACATATTTTAAAAGGGGAAAAACAATTAAAACATACATTAACAAAACATACAGTCAGTATGTAGATATGCGGTAGTAGTAGGTAGTATGTATAATGCATGATAAAATAGTATAATATGCTGATCTCAAGAGTGTAGCTCCGCTGTTGTAATCCAACAACTACTTTTAGATAATTGAGCAAATAGACAAATTGAAATGATGTGCAACCTCTCAAAGTCCATCTGTGGGCCCTTCTCTGTGTACTTGATTTTAAATTGGTAACATTCAGTTACTTTCTGCAATGTAAAAGAAAAACAAGAAGTAAACAATAGTTCTATAGGCACTGATACTTGAAAATTGATTCATGACACTTTCAAAGCATAACTAACAGAGATGTATGGCATTAAACTGAAAGAAGAGAGAATGTTTGAGGGAGGTCAAAGATGATCACCTGTGGATTGTCTGGATCACAGTAAATCTTGCAAAATTGAGATATATGAAAAAAATTATATGAGTGAAATTAAGCTTGAAAATTTTTCAAAGTACAGTTTTTTAAACTCAAATTATTATTTCACTTTCATTTTAATAGGTATTCTATTATTTGTGAAGTAGCTATGCTACAAGATCACCCTGTTTAGGTTTATTTTGCAATATTAATATTTTATTTAATATAATATTTATTTTAATAATTGATTGTTTGTTTTCAATCAACCAGTAAATACTCACTGACAGAAGAACCATGCGTAGCTGATAAAAGCAAAGCAGATGCAAAAGGTCAAAAAGTTCCATGGGTACTAATAGTGATAACCAGTAATGTAACTGGTTGAGAAACATAATAGAAATGTGTAAAACAATACAGGAGAGTATAAATAGACAGACTTACATATCTTCTTTGAAGTGCATCAAAACATCCCTGCAACCTGAAATAACAGAGATGAGATAATGTGCTGCTTTTAGATTAGCTTAAATCAGTACTGCCCTTCAAAGGCAAAACACAATAACTACAATTGTCAAAATTGAGTTAAAGGAATAGTTCACCCAAAAATGAAAATTCTCTCATCATTTACTCACATGCACTCCCAGATGTTTATGACTTTCTTTCTTCTGCTGAACAAAAACAAAGATTTTTAGAAGAATATTTCAGCTCTGTATGTCCATACAATGCAAGCGAATGTTCGAAAAGCACAAAGGCAGCATGAAAGTAATCCATATGACTTCAGTGGTTTAATCTGTTTTCTGACACAATCCAATTGGTTTTGGGTGAGAACAGACCAAAATGTAACTCCTCTTTCACTGTACATCTTACCATTGCAGTCTCTATGCATCATCATGATTTAAAGCTCGATTACACATCCTAGTGATTGACGCATGTGCAGTGCGATGGGAGAAAGGTGCCTCGGGTTGTTCTTGGCAGTGTACTCAGCCTTATAGGCTCCATATGGTTAGGATAAGGGTGGGGGTGGGGTTAGGGCATCTGTTGCCTGCCAGGAACAAACAGAGGCACCTTTTTACAATGGGCTGTGCAGAGCGCTAGGAAGTTTAATAGAGTTTGAAATCATGATCGACATGGAGACTGCTGTCAAGATTTATAGTGAAAAATGTGTTACATTTTGCACTGTTCTCAACCAAAATCAACTGGATCGCTTCAGAAGACATGTATTAAACCACTGGAGTCATATGGATTACTTCTATGCTTTAAAGCTTTAAAATGTTGGTCACCATTCACTTGCTTTGAATGGACATACAGAGCAGAGATATTCATTTAAAAATCTTAATTTGTGTTCTGCAGAAGAAATAAAGTCATAAACGTCTGTGATGGCATGAGAGAGAGTAAATTATGAGAGAATTTTCATTTATGAGTGACAGCTTTGGTTCAACTATGCTGGGGGGGGGGAATTACTGCATTTTGGCTTTGTAAGGCTGAGTAGTTGTCTAAACATATTAAGCCTCCAAATACTTACCATTGCACAATCTGCTGAGCGCCAGGGCAGCTATGCTCTCGCAGTATCAGGACTTTCAGCTCTGTGAAAAGAAATTCAAAACCCACGTAGTTAATATTGCCATTTATGCTTCAGGAATTCTGTTCCTTGGTCAGTTTGATGCATCACTTTTACCTCCAACATATTTGTTCCCGTAGGCCTTTTCTGGGAAAAGACCCCTCAAGTAAGTGATGCTTGAGATGGCAATAGCCATAAGTCTTTTCACAAGCACCAGAGACTGCTGTTCTGTGGACACCACATCCGGCAGCATCTGGCAGCTCTGAAAATACACAAACACATATTCACTAAGCAGAATAATGTTAGATTTACAATTTACAGGTAGGTCAGCAAAAATATGTTAGCTTAAGTTAAATTATTGTCATGCTCTTGTCTGTAATGTGGGAAGACAAATCCTTACCTGAACAAGGCGCCGTTTCTGTTCACTTGTCATGATGACTGACAGTTTGTCAGAGTCTAAATAGACATAAGACCAAACAATTAATATTACAAATATAATGTGCGATTGTGAGCTACTGACTACTGCTTTGGCATCAGAACAACAGCAGCAAATTATCGAAGACTATCTTTATGTCAAATACATATTAGTGTAAGTATAATTCTCCTACCAGATAAAACTGGCCGATGAAAGATCTTTAATGACTGTGGCGGCCAGCTAAATTGTAAAATAAACAGACGTATATTCTAAACAAAGATAACAGCGACCGTGTCCACCTGCCTCATCTCAACCGTTTAGTTTTTTAAACGATCACACACTCTCGCGCGCAATATACAGACCGGTTGCACGAGACTCCCGCCACATACTGTCCACGTGACGTCTTGTCAAGAGAACGGGGAAAACCTGTTGAAACATTTATAACTGTGCTTTATACGTCAATATTATGTGATATAATTTGGCATAATACGTTTTCGCATCGTTAAAGTATTAAATGGCCCTCATTCTTGCTTGAAGCATGTCAAGCCTTGGAAATAGGGAGGTTGTGCCAGAGCCCTACAAGATTAGCAAAGCAATGCACAACGCAAGGGACCCAGGTCTATAGAGGAGATTTTATAGTGTGCTGAATAAACTGATTTTGTGAGGAAACAGCTCATAACATAATTAATTGACTGTATCCGCTAATCTTCAACATTCTTTGCACTAAACAATCCTTTCGAAGTGAACTATGTGTGGAATTTACTATGATAAATTTGCTGTTTTATAAAAGAAGACACGGACAATTATTTCGACAGGTAGGTGTCAGTTTACGGCTCCCCGCATTCATGTAAATGGGATCCGCAAATGATAAGTTACTGTCGTAACATGCTAGTTGACCGTTACGCTCTGTCCTATGGTAAAAACTTGGAGGTTGTGGTATAGAAGATCTCTGGTTGTGCAGGACGCTGACAGAATAAAATAAATTTAATAATTTGTAATTATTCTTCAAACTCAAAGATTATAATACAATTGCATGATGGACTGTGGTATGAAGGAGGCCTTGTTGAAATGTCCGACATAGCATAACTCCTAGAGAACAATACGTGTTACATATACTCACTGAAATGTTTTTTGAATGTAATATCCCGTACCCATTTCATTTGCTCTTTATAATTTTTATTATTTGGTGTGCTCGCAAATAAATAAATAAATTGTAGACGATAATTGGTCATTTATTTTTATTATTATTATTATTATTTATTTATTTATTTATTTTTTTTTTATTTTTTTTTTTACTGGCTTATTCACCTGCCTCTCAAATCTAAAGCTAGGTTTCAAATGGCTTCCCTTCAATGAGATCGTCCTACAGTGTGACGTCACTGCAACTTACGCCATTTTGATGGTAAACACCGTGGGTGGATCAGATCGAGCACGGATAGACAGCAAATTTAGCACGCCGGTACTTTGATTGATTGGTCAGCAAAAGCTGAACAGCTGAGCCATGTCATCTGATAACCAGGACACAGAGACGCACACGGAGCAGCTGGACGAGACTCAGGTGGGAATTCTGTTGGGGCTGCGCCTCGCTCGTTGGTCTCTTGTGGTGTCTTTAGATTGGCAGCTACAGTAATGCACTTATATATATGCTGCTGGCTCATTGCTTACTACGTACAGCATAGAAATCTCATTGGGATTCTCTGCCATTTGAAATACTGAACTGTCACCTGCATGAGTTGAACAAGCGGATGGTATAACCGAGGAGTATTTCGCAAGCACGAGCCTTGTTTTGATTCGTCAATGTGTTCGGACGTCACGAAATACCGGTGTTAGATTGGTCCATCCTGTCACTTTCGTAATCGTCACACCTACACTAACCTGACGTGCACGAAAATAACTAGGTTGCCCTCCTTTTAATGTATTTCCGCAATGTTGTATGTGCTTACAGATATAAGATTGTTTATAACTGGTTGTATGATGGTTTATAACTGCGTCTGATATTCATTTTGTTGGTCGTAGACACGATATTCGAATTATAAAGACCTGCATACCTATAAAAACACTATTTTGGCAGTTTTGTGATAAAGTTGTATTGATCAGCTAGAAAAAAATGTCAAATCAGAAAAACTTGTAATTTTGACTGTGGCAACTTATCAGCCTTTCATGCATTTTTTTCAAGGTCGTGCTGAATATAGCAACTCATAAATGTAATGTTAATAGAGCGTATTGAATCAGCATACTCAATGAAACTCGATGTCTATACTGAAAACATTACCTCGTTCTCTGCAGACATGAACTCAGAAGTGTCTGTTTATCACATTATTTTGTTTCTAGAAGGCAATTTTTTTTTTTACCTTTTTGATTTTGAACATTAAATTGTGGCTGTTTTGCATTTCTCTGGCCAGACTTCTCACAGTGCAGGCAGGAGTAAACTTTAATTTTTCTGGCCAGAGCTCTGTGTTTTAAAAGCATCTTTTTTTGGCCAAGTAAAGTTGGTGATAAATGGTATAAGAAACCATGTAGATTTTGCCTTTGTGTTTTACAATACTGTTCGATGATTTGTTTGTGACGCATAGGGTGTATCATGTAGCACATGAACTGAGTTGAGTTACTGTTTCATTCTGCAGCTATGCAAGTGAGGTCTTGCAAACCTGTTTTTCTGGATATGTACATGCAGATGTATTTGTATTTTAAACAGCCTGTATTCTTTAAAATGCATGTATTCAAGAACCTGCCACTTGTTGAGGCACAGTCTAGTCATTTGCAAAAATGGCCTTGATCTGTAGCCATGTAGTCATAAATGAAAGCATATTTAAAAGAAAATTTTGCAGTCCACTTCATTAGTCTTCCATCAAGGCAGTGTTTTGTTCATTCACATCTATTCAGGCCTCAGTCTTATAATATGTCTTTTTCCTGTTGTTTAAAACATCCACACAGCCAGGGAGTTTCCACATCTTTTTACCCCACAACAAAAGTTTAAAATTGCATCATCTTAAATTTAGTTGCTGTTGTAACATAATTTCTATATGTGGTGATTATTATTTAGCATGCATTTAGGCAATGCAATACCATTCTCACTGACTGAAAGATTTTAGTTTCCCAATCCAGCTGTATGTTTGTGATATTTTCAGGTAAAGAAGGCTTTTAGAAATAAAAACAACTAGAAATTGTACACCAAGCTAATCATTCTTGCTGTACCTTGCCCTGATATTTGATAAAGCGACCACACCTTTAGGGAATTGCAGGAAGAACAATATCATGTTCAAAGGGGTTGCATTTTATTGTTGTGTGATTATATGGTGGTTGTAAAATTGATAGCATTATTTCTATTTACCAAGTTGATAGTGATGTTGTAGTTTGCACGTTGTTCCTTGTGGTTAAGTAAGGCAAAAACTCAGCTGGTTAAAATAATTGTTAGTTTAAAAAGAAGAAAAATGCTTTTCATTCTTAAACAATGGTGTTTACATATACTTCAAACTCAACTAATTTTTATTCGTCGCCACAGATTCCAATAAAAAAAAAATTATCTTTATTCCCAGGACACAAACTCAAACCCTGTGCGGACAGAGGAGGCCAAATTGAAAGCCAAATATCCCAACTTGGGACAAAAGCCAGGTGGCTCAGACTTCCTGATGAAGAGGCTGCAGAAAGGGGTAAGCTCAGAGACAATATAAAAAATAAAAAAACACCATCAGGAGTATTGTAAAGAACACAACATGACCAAAGCACAATGAACAAATTAAACATAAAATAAACAAGATAGATCCCAAATTAGTTAGGATCATTCTTATTAGCATTAACAACCCTAACTAGGGATGTCCTGATACTGGTATCGGAATTGGTTCCTATACCACGCTGTACTTGTACTCATAAAAATGCTCTGATACCATGTTTGCATGATTAGAATTAGGCTAAATATTTATTTTATTTTTTTATTAACAACTGACTGTAGAGAACAGTAAGGATATTAAAATAACATTATTCAATGACAAATGTGTCACGTTGATCTTGTCTTTGGACACACATTACACGGAACAACTATCAACTCTATCAACATGCAGTGAAAGGATCTCGCTGCTGAATACTCCACCACTAAACAATTACTGGTGAGTGAAATATGAACATTTACCTGCCAGTTGCAAAATGTATAAATTTTAGCCGCAAAGCACGAAATTTGGTTGCAAATGTAAGTGACTTCCTGTCATTGTAGTGGAGGGTTGCACATAGAGTAAAAGATTGATATTGAGATTTAAGAATCGATATAGAGATCGTTCAAATGAAGATTGCAATGCATCAGAAAATTTATATTTTTACCCACCTCTAGTCTGTGGTAAATATTACTTTTAAGATACCTGGATTCTTGTTCTACAACATAAAAAATACATTTTCATATCAAACATGAATTTTGAAGCTGTTTTTTAAAAAATAATTTTTATATAAAGTATGTTGCTACATTACAGCTTCAAAATTCACATTTGAGGTATGACTGTGTAATTTGTTTTAGAACAAAATATCCTTGTGTCTTCAAGTAATGTTTATAGACACAGACCTTATTTTACTCATAAATCCAAGACTGCTATTATAAATTCCAATAGGAAAATCCAGAGGGAACCCATGGCGAATTCTCTTCCAGTTTTTTGGACTATAATCTGAACAGCTCCATACCAGCCTTTTGTGGTTTAATAATCACACTGGCCATGCGTTCCTAACTGGATAAAGTAGCCTCAGAAGGGCACTTAGAAGGGAGAACAGTCTTGATAGTCATGCTGTAAGTTCGCTTCAAACTGAATTTCCAATGAAAAAGGTGAATTCCGAATAAATGCTATTTTAGAGCCCCATACCTTTCAGCCTACCAAAGCTCTCACAGTGGATGATAAAGTCGTGAAATTAATAGGTCATAGGGATGGTCACTTATGAATGGAACGATCAAAAACACACAGAAACGGAAATAGCCTTATTCCAAAATAAAAGCTTCTGCCAAAATAAAAGCTCCATTTAAAGGGAAAAAGTATGACTGAAATGTATCACTACTGTATAGTTATTTATACTGTATAGTAAAGTTATACTACTACTAATAATAAATAAATATATTTAAGCACTATCTCACTCGCATCTGTGATGCTATGTTGTGCAGCACTTTATATGAAAAAAATAACTCCAATGTTGTATTTTACATTGTGCTGTGAGTTTCTGTATAAAAGCACTTCATTTGATCAAAAATATTTCAATATTAATAAATGAATTGTTCTATTTTCATTTGATAAAAGTTGTATTGAATTCATTCATGACACCATTTTAATTATACAATTAAAATAAACTGTTAAATATGGAAAATAAAAAATAAAAAAACAGGTCTGTGAGTACCAAAAAGGAAGTATCGGTACTCATACTCGTTTTCCAAAAAATGGTATAGGGACTTTTCCTAACCCTAACTAATTAACATGAAAATGTAATTCATCCAAATCATGCATTGCATTTTTAAATAAATCCAAATAATACTTTTTTTCTTTTTTTCTATTTTTTTTTAGCAAAAGTATTTTGACTCAGGAGATTACAACATGGCCAAGGCAAAGATGAAGAACAAACAGTTGCCTGCTGCTGCTGGTCCAGACAAGAACATCGTCACTGGGGATCACATTCCAACCCCTCAAGACCTTCCACAAAGAAAGTCCTCATTGGTTACAAGTAAACTGGCCGGTTAACATCACCCATAGTTTAAAAAAAAAGAACCTCTTACCAAACTTCCAAAATGTTTCCCAAAACCTCCCCAGCCCCGCCTGACCAGCTTCATCAGGACTGGTTATCTATTATTTGTTTAATTTATCAGGGTGTAGAGTTTTACTGCCCTTTCACTTCAATAGGTCTCAGCAACCCAGCTCTGATATCCTTTGCAGTGTCCCACATAGGGAAGGAAAAACTAAACACTCAGTTCTTCAAGCCCCAGTGGAGCATGATGCACTTTACTCTGTGTACCTTGTATATCAGTAACATTAAGAACAAAACCCTGAAGACTTCCTTAAATGCTGTTATATGCTTTTAAATATTTCATATTAATGTGTCAAATTATTCACAACTAATGACTGTTTGAGATTGTTTAAAGAGGCATTGTTTTATAGAGATAATACTTGACAGCCATTGGTCCCAGAAGTACATCAGCAACCCTTTAATCACAGTAACACTTGATAAAAAAATGAATGTTTTCTAAGAATTGGTTAATGATCAGATTAATATTGGTAAAGAGTAGGTGGGTAGTTGTATAGCCTTCATCCACTCTTCTACATCTCACTCTTTAAGTATGGCTCAGTTGAACCAAGGGATTATTTTACTATTCACAGCCTTCACCCACCGATCTGAGCTAGCAGTTCCAACCAGCCAGATTATATTATTGTAATCACAGTTTTTGGGTGTAAACATGGACTATTGTAATTCACTAATAATAGACAAGAGCCAAAATGGTCATTGTATGTGGCATGATAATCAAAGGGTCTTAACAAATTATCTTGCATTGTATATGGTTTCTCTTTTTAAGCCTGAGCATGCCTGTTTATAACTGCATAAAAATGTTCAGTCTTTTTAGGCGTTTATGAAAGGTAGTTGCTAAATATGTTGAATTTTAGGCCATTCAGTGTTTCTGTAAACTAACTACAGCAGTGTATTTATTAATAGGATTAATGTTTGACTATTTTGTGATATCTGATGTTTTCTTATGTAGTGTTACGACCCCTTTGATCATCTGAGATAAACAAGATGACTGCATCCTATTATCATATCAAACTGAGTCTGTTTGGTCCTAAAACCTGATGTGATAAGAGCTCAGCGAGTGTAAATCCTGAGGACTGAGGTGCAGAAAAATTACAAAATAATCTGGATAGTAATGTGTTTATCTACTTGAACTTGCCATTTGAATTAGATGTTCAAATGTGTTCTAAAAGTATTGGAAAATATTACCCATGGATTGCATTTACACCATGAAACCTTCAGTTGTTGACATTTAGCGTAGCATCATGTGAGATTTAAGTTAAGAACAAACATAACACTTACTGATGACTTTGAGGAATATTATATCTTTGACCTATTTTTCCTATGTGGTCTTTAAAGATATACTCTACTCATCTCTTATTAAATTGTCCTTCTCTCAAGGGCATGAATCAATGAAACTCAGTTTGTTCTTCAATGTTTAAAGAAGTCTGGACAGGGCTGCTGTAAATCATATGTAACTTTGTGATGGAACTTAAAAAAGTAGTTCACCTAAAAAAATAAAATAAAAATAAAAATCTCTCATCATTTACTTAACCTCTTGCCACCCCAGTTGTGTCTTTCTTCTGCAGAACATAAACAAATATTTTTAGAAGAATAACTCAGCTTTGTAGGTCCAGACAATGCAAGTAATCCATAAGACCCCAATGGTTTAATCCACGTCTTCTGAAGCAATTCAGTCAGTTTTGGGTAAGAACAAACCAAAGTATAACTCCTTTTTCACTGTACATCTTGCCATTTCAGTCTCTAGGCACAATCATGATTTTAAGCTCGATTACACTTCCTAGTGCTTGACGCATGTGCAGAGCACTTGATGGTGCTAGGAAGTGTAATCAAGCTTGAAATCATAATCACCAAGGAGATTGCTGATATCAAGGTTCATAGTGAAAAAAAGAGTTATATTTTGGTCTGTTCTCACCCAAAACCAACCAGATTGCTTCAGAAGACATTGATTAAACAACTGAAGTCAAATGGATTTTTTTTGTGCTGCCTTTATGTGCTTTTTGGAGCTTAAAAGTTTTGGTCACCATTCACTTGTATTGTATGGACCAACATTCTTCTAAAAATCTTAGTTTGTGTTGAGAATTTTCATCTTTGGGTGAACTATGTTTTTAATAGCTAATGGAATCAAGGCTGTAAGACTATGTTAGATGCATGTGTCTACATGTGGGCAGATACCCTTACTGATTAAATCTAGACTAAACTCTGTGGGTTGTTCCAGGATTTGCAGTCTAATTGAAAAGAGGAGTTGTCCCTTCAAAAAACTACATTTTTACCTAAACATGGCCTGGAGATTAAAAAAAAATAAAATGTGCATAACCATGTGATGTTACCAAAAAACATGTATATTACTGCATGTTATTCAAAAAAATACTTATCTAACTATAAGGGAATTTACAAGGGATTGAATGTCTTTTTTATTCTTTACTTTAAATAAGATTGTGGTGCTGGTGGAAGTTGGCAATACATAAGGGAAATATGATGTCTTGCACTTAGTAGTCGTTACTTGATGGTATGTGTGGATGTACAGTGTTTCCTTTGAGGAATGCGTTATTGCACAATGCTAGGAGATAATCTTATTTGTGCTACAGCCAAATTGTAAATAGTTAAACTGCATTTGGTGTCATATTTGTGCATTTGTCTTGCATTATCGGACTTTGTTGTCTTACCAATATTCACTAAGTTTGTGGGGTTTTTTTTCTTTGTTTATGTAGGGTGTCTGAATATCTTTCACACAGTCTCTCTCTCTCTACTTTGCAATGCAAAATATTGTCAAGAATATCACCAGTTGACCTAGTGTCAGAATCTTATATAAATTTGGGGGTTAAGGATTCTTGGGTTGTAATAAAGAAGGTTTTTAATGGATTTGATCAGACAGCTCTCTGAATTAAAAACTACCTTGATGTGAAACCTTCCACTACACCGCAATGTGATATTCCTTGTAACTAAATATATAAACTCTAAACTTGAAACTCAAGGCTCTATAAACATAGACACACAAGCATGTATTCATGACTTGCCTACTTTATGAAACATTTGGTGTCATATCATTTTTGTACCCAATTTATAAACGCATTATTGTTTCAGAAGTTTTGATTGAATTATTTGTGTTTAAAAAGTGATTTTTCCAGAGATTACAGTGTCATCTGGGCAGTTACAAATTATATTTACATGGAAAGATGGTGACTTGCAAAGACAGATGTTTAAAGTAAATGTTGGAGCAATGTCTGAACTTCAAATAAAGTTTTACATTAATAGCAGAAACATTAAGGGGAATTTGTGAAGCTTTATTATTTTTAGCATATGTTGTGTTTTCGTTTCTTGGTTTGTTTTATGCGTGCTTTGGCAATGCAAGCAGACCACTGACAGAGTGAGGGCTAGGTGGATTGAATTAATAAAATAATTCAATCAAATTCCATGATGAGGCAAGCAAAGTGACGTCTTCCTTGTATGTCACTAGAGGGAGCACTACGCTTTGACAAACTAAAATGGGTGGGCTTAGGCAACTTTTTGAACCCAAACACTAGACTCAGCTTGCATTCTGACATTTAGCATAGCATGGTCATAAAGTCCTGTTGCATTTAAATATAATTGCCTCTTGTACATGCACTCTGATGCAGTTTCACGGAGAGCGTATAGTATTTTCAATGTAACTGATTTGAGAGCTCAACGTGAATTTGTTGCGTTTTTTACGTGCAGAATTAGATGTACACAACATTTCGAAAGCGTCTTCCGCAGTCTCTGTGTGTGACCCACGTTCAGTACATGTAAATTATTATTCTTCTTCTACTAGTGTTTTATGGCGGTTGGCAAACCAACGTTAGAGATGCATTTCCTCCAGCAACTGGACTGTAGTGTGGAGCGCAATATGGTTGTATAGTGGTTTTTTTTTTTTTTTTTTTTTTTAAATCACATCCTAAATCCTGTTAATTGCTCCTGTCTCTTTAAAATTGAATAATTCTTTACCCCGGGCCCCTACTCAAAACTGTCAATGATTGGCCAGTACCAGACACTCCCACTCTAGACACGCCCACTGGGGGCTGTGTATAAATACAAAGACCTTCCTGGATAAACGCTTACGCGTTTGAAAACAAAAATGTAGTGAAAGATTTGCGTGTACATTTTGAAGGAAGACAGTTTCCCCCAATGCATCGTCGATATACTAGATTAAAGGCACTGATGTAAATTTGCAAAAATGGATACTGCAAATAAAGTTTCAAACAGCAACGGGATATTGCCATGCATCGGAATAGCAACGTTTAACGCGTTTACAAAAAACTCGGGCGGTTTTGTTCGCGACCCACTGAAAATTCCAGAACTGAAGCCCCAAAGTCAGAACCGATTGACAGGCGGCGATCTCCAAGGCTCGGAACCATCCACACCTGGGTCGGACGGCGAGGAAATAGATGATGTTTTCACGTCCACCACCGACACAGCGCTGGATATGGACACACGAGAAATTATTAACACTTTCTTGAAAGATTTTACCGCACTCTCTCATGCTAAGTTTAGAAAAAAGCAGGTTTTGTCAACGATGAAGCGAGTTGTGGCGAGTCTCGTTGTAAAGCACGAAATCGCTTATACAGGTAATTCGAAGTCAATATGGTTTCATTTTGCATTATCAACTAGTCCTCTGCTGATTTCCTTTCGTTTTGCTTCTATGTTGTAAGGGGCCGTTCACACCGAATCTGTTTTTGCTTCCACCGGCGCTGTTTTCTATGTAAACATGCTCGAGACGGACGTATTTACAACAGCTTTACTAACGCGTTTTTTTAGACGCTCTGTCTAGTTAAAACTGCGTTTCGAGACACCTTGCATTTTCTGTGAAAGGCACTTAAACTCTGTTTAGCGATTTATAAGAGCAGTTCAACCACAGAATCTGTGGCATATGTCAACCTCGCCCTACAGGCGCACCTGGCCTTGCAGGTTGCGCCACTTCACGCCACATCATTCATTACTCAAGCTTGGTCATTCATGACATCCTGTGTAGACTAATATTTGGTTTTCTCAGGTATGATCACGCGTCTGAATCTGGAGGAGAAAGGGGATGATGTGAGCTTCGTCAAGAATGTTGCAAAGGAGCTCTTCAGCGACGGCATCACTAACTGGGGTCGTATTGCCAGCTTGCTGGCCTTCGGAGCATTGGTGTGCAAGTATCAGATTGACCGAGGACGGAGCCAGTGTGTGAGTCTGGTGGGGGAAGAGATCTCTTCCTATCTTCTCTCAGCCCAACGGGACTGGCTGCTAAAAAACAAAGCATGGGTGAGTTCGTGCTCTCATGTAGGTTACTCTAATTGTGAATTGTGCCATTTGTGGATCGAGGATACATTCATGTTTTCAAGTCAAATTGATTTCTATAGCACTTTTCACAACAGGCGTTGTTTCAAAGCAGCAGTACGTGAAATGTGCAATGTTGTTTGGAAAAATTTTATTTGGTTTTAAGGGCTCCTTTTGCATTATGTTTTATTACCGGTTCTAACACATATATATATATATATATATATATATATATATATTATTATATATATATATATATATATATATATATATATATATATTATTATTTTTCTCCTTAGGATGGCTTTGTGGAATTTTTTCATGTCCCAGATACAGAGGCAACTGTGAGAAACACTCTGATGGCCATTGGTAGCGTGGCTACTGTTGGAGCTGCACTCGTCTATTGGATACGGTGAATCTATTTGGATTTTTTTTTTGACAAATGTTGAAAACTGAAAAGGATTCAGGACTACAAACTAACAGATTTCTATGGATGGCACCTGTATATAAAATCTGGTCAAAAATGATTTTTATTATTGCATCAAAAGTATTTTTTTATGAAAAATTTAAAATCATTTTCAGCTGTGCAGACCTTGAATTGCTGACCTGCCAGAAGGCTTGCTTTCAGTGCCAGTTGTTTTGTGAAATTGTCTATTCTAGAGTTCTATGTGTTCTGCCAACTTCTAGCGGCGCTCTGCATACAAGCAAGAGTCCACAAATGTTTTTTTTCTTTTAGCTGAATTAATTCTGAAAGACTACCATATTTTACAACTCTCAAGGGTATTGTGGCAAGAACTAGCCATAGCAAAAGACTGTGTAAAACCCCTTTTTCCTGATGTCACTTCCTTTATTCTAGAATGGAATCTTTGTTCTGTCATTTAATAATAATCTACACATAACATCTTTCATTTAGACCTGAGGTGCTTTTATCAACATCTCCTGGCTTTAGCTGATAATTAAGTCTTAAAAGGCTTGTAATCTGAATGTGGTGATTTTGTTTTGAGTCCTTCAAGCTTTTCTGTAAAAAAAAAAAAAAAAAAAAAAAAAAGCAATGTGGGACAATTATGGCAACTGAGAACCACGCAAGGCTGCTAAACTTTTTATTTAGTGGGGATTTGACATTCTGGATTTTATTTTATTTTTTTAAACGTATGCATTTAAAATGTTACTGTACTTGTGAATATTCTGTTCACTGAATAATGCACATTAAACCAAGCAGCTGATACCTGTAGCTTTTTTAAGTCTTTTCAGAACAATGGAATCTACTGTTTAATAGTAATTTTGGAGTTTTGGGTTAATTCCTTAGATGAAGATCAGTTAATCCTTTGCCACAAGGAATTTTAATCTATATACTTTTCAGTTTAGCCACTCTAGTGCACAGTTTAATGTTTGGCAAGACAGAGTGTATAAATTGTTAATGTGGCCCATTAATCATAGCTTTAAAATATTTCTAGCTTTTTGTCATAGAGGTTTATTGTAGCAGAGCTGTATAACAGCCCAAAGCTTCTCTGGGATCTTTCTAAAGCTTCCTGTGTAAACTGCCATTTCACTAAAAGCAGGTTCCCATACTTTAGAAAAAGGAAGTGGCACTATGCTGTGTGGCCATTTTAGGATGTTTGACAGTCTTTCATTGATGTTTGTGAATGGCATTTGGTGAGTGGAAAATGCACGTATCTTATTTCAAAGAGTGTATTGTGTTGCTCAGTCACATATTGCTGATTCACTCTCCACTCAATGAAACCTAAGGATATTAATACTTTATTATAAATATTCAAACAGCTCCCACCCTTCTGGCAATTCCCAGTCACCATAAGACTATGTAACTATAGTTAATGTTGTAACCAAAATTCTCAGCTGCTGTCAATTTAAGACTGTCCTCTTCATAATCTGTTCTTGTCCCAAAAAGAGTTTTATTTTGTGAAGAATACATAAGCACAAAATGTGAATGTAAGGTGTATGACAAACATATCTGAGGTGTTCAATTTGTTCTGTTGATTGGAAAGGAAAGAACATTTGATACTGGAGATAGACAGTATTGTTGCTAATCTACAGGAAATGTTACGTAGTAAATGTGACCAGTATTTATCATCGATTTCTGTTCTTTCCTTAAAGGGGAAGTTTCTCAATTGATTTCTTCATCTCTCTGAGGCATTTTGCATGAATGTAGCCAGTTTGCCCTTGGTGTAACGTGGAGGTCATAGCTTTTGCTAACATTATGACTGTCACACTATGGAATCATGTGATTTACTTAACTGACGGTGCACTTCCTTAACACGACTCGCCTTTTAATGCTGAATGGCCATAGTTTTAAGATCACATGAGGCACAATGAACCTTTGCAGCAGTTTCTGACAGTTCTTTCCACCATCATATTAGACTTTTGGATATGCAATAAAGGCACCTTTTCCAAATTTAAAATGAGAGGGTTCTGGGGCTGGGTTTACAAAACATTCGTAAGAATAGAATTCTTCCTAACTACTAGTTACTACTTTTTTCTAACTTAAGAAAACAAAATTACGAATAATTTGTGTTCTCTGAAAAAAAACTTGAATGTTATCTTCTTTCTTTAACCATGAATGTTAATACCTTATTATGAACTTATTTCCCCTCAAAAATATTTTTCTTAAGATTTTTTTCATGAATACAGCCCTTGGTTTTTCTCTTGATAATAAAATCCAGCACACATTTGAGCTTTTGTGTGCCCATGTTATTTCTGGCCAAACAATGTGAAACCTAAATTTGATTACCACAAAACATGTTAAAGGCTTATGTTCACTTCCACAGCTCAATAAAAAGTTCATAGAGAATTTTTATTTCCATAGTTAAAAAGGGATTCATAATGCATGTGTGTGTCATACCCTTGATAAGGAAAGGTCAGTTTAAAAGTGTTTTGATGGAAAGTTTACCTGCAGGTGTTTGATGAACCTTGAACCAGACTATGGATCTCGGGTGAGAGTTCAATGAGAAGACAGGTATTCAATCTTACTGACATCTATGAACATCTGTCAGAGAATATTCTTTGTTTCCTCAATAGAAAGAGACCAAAGGGGTGTCATCGTGATCTGTCCATTTGAAAAACACCATATGTATCATGGTTCATCACTCCTAGTACAGGTGTGCTCAATGGTGTGCTGTTTTCTTTGAAATAGTAGAAAAGATCATTTAAGAATTTGTTTCATTAGCATCATTATATTTTACAACCGAATGCAATAAACTCCTGAAACCAGGAATTTGCTTGTCAAAACATCTTGTAACAGTAATTATAAACTTCTGTAACGAGAGAATTTTCATTTTGGGGTGAACTATCTCATCATATTCTCACCCTCAGGCCATTCCAGATGTGTGTGACTTTCATTCTTCTTCAGAACACAAATGAAGATTTTTAGAAGAATATTTCAGCTCTGTAGTTCCTCACAATGCAAGTGAATGGTGGCCAGAAATCTGAAGGTCCAAATATCACATAAAAGCATAATAAAAGTTAAGAAAAATAAAATGTAGAAAATTAATAACGGAAGCTAAAACAATTAACAACACCATAACTTCTAAAAAGATAATACTAGCTAATACTTTACTATTCTCTTTATATGCTATGGATTACTTTCATAATGCCTTTATTTGATATTTGGAACTTCAGAGTTCTGGCCACCATTCACTTTGATTTTTGAGGCTCTACAGTGTTGAAATATTCTTATAAAAATCTTTATTTGTGTTCTGCAGAAGAAGAAAATATCATACACATCTGGGATGGCATGGGGTGAGTAAATGATAAGAGAATTTTCATTTTTGGATGAACTATCCCTTTAAAAGAAAGAGAAACCAGGATATTCCTTGGTACTGTCAACAATTTGGTCTACTTAAAAGGGGAATTATTTGAAAACCTGACATTTTGGGCTCATTTGAAAAAGGGATCCATAAGCAAACAAACCTGTCCTGAAAAGTTTTGAATGAGTCCCGCATTTGGAAGTAGCCTGTTGTTGGTTTTTTGGCTAGGCTCAACAATATTTGTGTGAGTGTGCTTGTTTGCTCAATTGGCATTGAGTCTGGTTACAGGCTATCCGTGGGGTCTAATGAGGACTATGGTAATGACAAACACAGGGCCTCACCTGATCCTCCAGCTCACTGTAGCAGCACCTGCTGTGGTTACCTGAGCCAGGCAGCACATGGCTGTTAAACTCTGTAGAACACAGGTAAAGCCATGTGACAAAACGTGTCTTAATCTGTACAGTCTTTTGCTACAGCAGAAAAACCTGAAGCTTCCTGAAAAACAACCAAAAAAACAAGTGAGACTGGTACAGACTGTAATTATTCAAATTAATTTTAATCGTGGTTAATCGCATGCTTTCTTGTAGTTAATCGCAATATCTCATGAGTGACAAAATATGATTCATTCAGATGTATTTATTGTTTTTCAGTCATTTACACACAACCTACCCTACCAACAGAGTTGGTACAACAGAAAATGAACACAACACAATTCCAAAAGAGAGAGAGATAGTTGTATGTGTATTATGACAGGACATATTTGCTTTTATGGTGTTTTAACAGACATAATGTTTAGAGGAGCACAGTGGAATTAAATATCTCTGGTCATGTGACTATTTGCACCACTCGTGTGAAAAAAGTCTGCATTGTCATTAACAATTGACAACTCTGTGTAAAATAAATCAACAACTCCTTTAGCCCCCTTTCACTCCATTCGATGGGATTAAATGGGCTAATGACAGTGTAGATTTCCTGCAGGTTTCCAGTATCTTCTGCTGTTCTACAGTGTCTAGTGCACTATCAAACAGGGGCAGACTGGGATTAAAAAGTGGCCCTGGAATTTCTGGCCCAGAGCAGCCTACCAAACCCGGCCCGCAACACACTACACCAGCTCATTGATTTCATTTTCTGGCCCAATTTCACCAGTGCAAAAATGGTCATAACTTTAAAACACATAAAACCACTGTAAATGTGATGAGTGGATTTTTTAGAGAAAGCACTAAAAATAAGCACTTTATAGTTCAGACAAATAACATGTCTGAAAACTTTTCCCGACATACAGATGTTTAAAATGTTCATGAAATTACAAAGAAAAGTGTGTATTTTAGGTCAAGTCAGCATTTCTTCAAAAATGTTTAAAGATCTTAATCAACTTTTTTCCAGAAGTGCAAATAAACTATTGTCTTAGTTAACATGAGTTTGTGGAAACAAGTATAATAACAATATATTATATACGAGTATATACAGGTGCATCTCAATAAATTAGAATGTCGTGGAAAAGTTCATTTATTTCAGTAATTCAACTCAAATTGTGAAACTCGTGTATTAAATAAATTCAATGCACACAGACTGAAGTAGTTTAAGTCTTTGGTTCTTTTAATTGTGATGATTTTGGCTCACATTTAACAAAAACCCACCAATTCACTATCTCAAAAAATTAGAATACATCATAAGAGAGATCAACAGAGAAAGGCCAGACTGGTTCGAACTGACAAAGTCTACAGTAACTCAGATAACCGCTCTGTACAATTGTGGTGAGAAGAATAGCATCTCAGAATGCTATTCTGAGATGCGGGTTGGTGCTGTTTTGGCGGCACGAGGGGGACCTAATCAATATTAGGCAGGTGGTTTTAATGTTGTGGCTGATCGGTGTATATTCTCAGTATGTGGTGTAAATACAATAGTGCTGTAATTTATCCTGCCCTTTTTTCTTCTCTTCTTTGAATGACAGGTCTAAAAGGGCTGTTCTTTGACATGTATCACACTCTGAAGTTTCCTCAAGAACAGGTATTTCAATCATTGATTTAATCACATACTGTACAGTGGGGTCCAAAAGTCTGAGACCTCTAGTGAAAATGCCTCCTTTTGTGCATTTTCTAAAGTAATACATATGTTTTCATTACAATTGATATTATCAGTATGAACGTTTGGATAAAAAAAAAAATATTTTCACATTTTTAAGTCCCTGGAATGTCTCCCGTTTCCTTTAATAACAACATGCATTCAAGCTGGCATGGACTCCACAAGTTTGTGCAAAACCTGATAGTCCATGTTATGATGTTCAAAAGAGCATCCTGTGCTCTTCAATGGAAGCAAGGAAATCTGACCTTTCTGTACAAAGGAGTTAACATGGTCAATGTTACAAAGTTGTTTATTTGATCAGTGACTTATAAATAGTGCAGACTTTCAAGTATTTCTTTTTCATTTTAAGTCATAATATTTCATTGTTTAACATTTTTCAAAAATCCTAAAACTACGGTAGATTATCAATTCTCCCTTTTCAGTATGATGACTTTTCAGTGTTTGACTTTTGGACCTCGCTCTATCTATCATTGTACTGGTTAAAGCTGTGGCTATAAATGATTGTCCAAATGGTCCCATTGGATGTTTTGCAAGAGAAGCTGTTGTGCCTGCTCGATCAGTTACCTATCATTTAACTGTTCTGTGATCCTGCTTACAGTAGGTCTCAGATCTAACCTAACATATGCCATAAACATAAAAAGATCCAGTGCTAAGTATTGATTTTAGGAGTTATCTTTGTTTCTTTTATTATTATTATTTTGTCCATAGTCTTTAGGTTTTATGTTCTGGTAGACTAGTAGTTGAAAGTGTACTACATCTGCTAGTCATTGCGGACAGTTGTATAATAAGGTCTATGACCTTTCCCCCATATGATTCCATGAGATAAAATAGTGTCACTTCCACATTCTGTCATAAAACAGCTCTGAAGTCAGAAAATGTGTGTCAGTCTCTAACACCTCAGGTAACTGTAGTTGTTTTATGTGTGATGTTATATGTTTTAGTGATTTTATGTGTTAAATATGTCTTCTGGATTGAATTGTAATCAGTTCCTAATGGTTTACATCAGTCACCTGTTTACTAAAACAATGACTCACTGGAGTCACCTGACTTGTGTTTCTTGCACTAAGTGTTCTTAACTTTATGTACTATGTACACATTGCATGAGGTAAGACTCAACATGAGTAGTAGCAGTCAGTTGGCATACACCATATCAATAAATTTCGCCTATCCGGTTTCTTGACTGACGGACTGGCCACCTGTCCAGGCTGTTTATCTGCCTTCGGCCTGAGATAGCTGGGATAGGCTACAGCACTACCCGTGACCCTATATAGGACAAGCGGCAATAGAAGATGGATGGATGGATGGTTTCTTGGCATCCCTGTTTATGCCACCATTAATTTCTTTGCTGGTCCAGGCTGGTTAGTACTTGTTTAGTGCTGGTCTAGCTGGTTGACCAGCAACTAGCCTGGTCTTTCATGGTGAAACTGGTTGACCATGGAAAGTTTGCTGGTTAAGCTCATTATGCTTGTTGATGAAGCAACTCATACTGCATGAAATTTGCTCATCATCAGGTTCAAATGTATTTTTATACAGGCAGGAAAAGGAACCTTCTCTTAAGTTGAGCCTAGTGAACCTAGCAGTGAAAGAGCAAGTTAAAATAGTTTTGTTATACTTACTGTATTTGTAATATTTGAGGTTTCTGTAAATTGCTAAAGTTTTTTTCTCTCTGAACTTTCACCTCATGCAGTTTTACAAACAAAACATTACATTTGACATAAAAAGATTTTCTAACTTTTAAAATCTCAGATAAATTATGTACATTTCATAATCATAATCAGCATAATAACACTGTGTTTGTAATACATTTCTCAGAAATTTGTTTTTATATACAGTAGTCTTGTTCTACATAGTCACCACTGTCACAATTAGAGGACAAAATATAACATTTAAGACCTGTTACAAAAGAAAGGCATTCATATGAAAAGCAACAAAGAATCATCATCATCACACAATCATATTTGACATACTTTTGGAATGCTGACATGTACTACTGTACTCTAATCTATTGTAATCAGTATTTTGCTTTTCTAATTATTATGCATGCAGCATATTTTAACTTTCATATTTAATTTGTCATACTGCAGGACCATTTAAATAAGTAATAAAAGAAATGGTGACCAGTTACTGGACCTAAGACATACTGTACACTTCTCCTGATTCATTTATGGAAATGTTGGCTTAAATTCTTATGTGGCTTGTGATGTGGAAAAAATTCCATGGACACATCATGCATCAACTACCTAATTAGAAAACAAAAAAACAAGAACAAACATTCTTTCAGTGAGCAATCTAATGTACTCTGGAACAAAGGAGCATTTGAATTTCTTCCTTATGTATTGTAGCGTCCTCAACCTCCTTTTTAAGAGAAAAGTTGGTATTCAATGTGCAGCGTTTATTATCAGTGATATGTAGAGGAGTTATCAACCAGGATTGTTTGAAAGGTGGGCATGTTAAGCAGAAAATCCCAGTCACTTACTTAAACATCCACAGATGTTTTATGTTTTAATGTTTTATGTTTTAATGTTTTTTTCTTAATTTATTAACATTAGTTATGAGATTTATAAAAAAAATTTTTTCAAGCACTTATAATTCATGTCATAGGCTGTAGGTTGTATTGTACATAATTAAGTCTGCTCTGTTCAAATTTATTTACCATATAGCCTATCCTAAACTGCTAAAGAAACAATGCTAATAATGCTAGTCTCTTCTTTTCTTTTTAAAATAGCTTTCATTTTTCATTTCAGTCCATTACCATATGCTTAGGTAGATGACATTTATTCAAGATCTATGAGTTCAATATTGACTTTCACTTTTATTTGAATGAGATTGTGGGAAGGATAATTAACTTCCTGGTACTTTAATAACCACTGTCCTTTACCAGAAAATACTCTTTGATCAGATCTTAACCAAATGTGTAAGAAAAACTACGTGCAGGCTATGAATAATTATTATAATGGGTGTAAAAAAGAGAAATTGTATTAGGCTAATATTATCATATTTTACTCTTTTGTATGGGTACCTATGTCAAAATCAGAATAAATTAAGTCTACCCAAGTATCTAGCCAAAAGCATAAGTAAAGTAAAAGCAGTATTAAACATTTCTGAGCTTTATAAATATACACTGATGAAATAAAGAGACAGTTTTTTAAATTGGATATGTATAACTGAGTAAGAGTAGGCATGCTTATTGTCAAGTACAAATCCCCCCCAAAACATAGTAATGAAGTACAAGTTATTTACACCACTAGCATTTACATACAGTATAACGTAATGAACAATGTTTACAGTATATATAAATCTTTATTCATATGGTATTAAAGCTCATATCTTTTATTTGAATGACTAAAACTGATTAAAGCTCTATGTGGCCACTGCCATTTTTTTTTCTTTTTTTGTTTTTTTTTTAGCCTATACTGTTGTAAATACAAATACAGGCACTTACTCATTAATCTGCAGCAGGGTTTAAATACGTGTTGATAAGTCCCTGTGACGAGGAAGAGGGCGGGGCCGGGATGTGACTATGCACTAGCTTGTGAGATCAGAGATGATGTCAGCCTATATTTGGCACTCTTGTGGTCTCATGAGGTCTTAAAGTTCTATTGTGAGTGTTATTTCTGTCACTACACTATACATTACAAACAAACTTTTGAAGTTTAAGAGGCAGTACTTCGACCCATCAGCTAATCCTTCTTCCTAAACCCTCCAATCAGAATGGAATATTTAATAAATAGACTGTATCCTGATTTAGTACAAGACTTATCAATAAATGCTGCTCTCAGTCAAAGGACAATAGGACATTAAATACTCTCACAGGAAATGCTTTATATACTGATGTAAAGATGTTATCATATGTATATTTTTCTTGCTTGACCTCATATGTTTAAATATTTGCTCTGAATGCAAGGAGAATGTTTGTAATTAACAAAGTGAGGAAAGGTAACAGAGGAAAAACTCATAAATGACAGCTGACACTCATGATGTATTTTATTATTTATTTATTTATTTTACTGGACGAGATCAAGTTAGAAGAGGAAACAAAAAATACAGTCCTTTGGGAATTTTTCGAGGTTTAAAGGGTTCTCCTTTTAGCGTTTTGCCACATACTGTCAGGTGAAAAAAGAGAAATAGAAATTGTGCTTTTAAAAAAAAAAGTTTAATCTTATACAAGCTTCATATGTTCCATTATCGTGTTTAACGCAAGCAAAATTGAGAGATGTTTGATTGTATTTGCAGTCCATAAAACTTTTAGGAATGTCTGTGTACAAGGAAACAGTAAGAGCCAAACAACATGCCCATTTACCTCCAGGAAGCAATTTAAAACCAGGAATTCCCATCATACCATTTGTGATTATTTACATCTGTGGGCATGATAAAATGTTTGTTGTCTCTTCAAGCAGATATGTCTGTGTGCTTTTTTAGCATAATTTTTCAATGTGACAAAATTACAATGCATGTAGCCCAATGCAAAGTTCGAAAAAGAGGCAACAACAAATGTCTTGCTCTGCAGCATGATTGTTATCAGAGTATAACTAAAATAAACTTTATTTTGATGTTACTTTTGATGTCCACTTCAGTGGTCACAGGAAATGAGTTCAAAGCATATAATCCCATTATTTGTCATTATTATTAATTTTTTTGGATCAAAAAATTAGGCAACAACAAAAGTCTTGCTCTGCAGCATGTTTGTTCCGGGCTGAGTAAGTAACTTGCTTGTAAAGAAATGTAGAAAATAATGTAACTATGTCTGCTGAATAAAGTCTCAGAAGATAGGAATTCAATGTTTCATGCACATGATAAAATGTTTTTCACATGCAAAGAGACATGATAAATAGAGGGATTGTTGTCAAGCCAATTTCACCTTGTCTGTAAGTTGTTTTGCATTTGCTGAATAACGTTTCTGCTGAATAAAGGATTCTGTGCTGCTGCAGGATCCAAATAAACAATATGAAGCAATATGAAAAACAGTACAAGGACCCCCATTAAAGATTATAGCAATTTTCCACATGTAAAGTTTGCATATAGACACAATCTTCTGCATACTTTTGTGACAATTCTAGATCAGATTGTTTTTTGTTTTTTACTCAACTGTGTTGTTTTTATTATGCAAGATCTTTAGAGTATTTATCTTTTTGCTGTTACAGCACCTAGACCGTGTGTATGGGGGCCGTTATAGTATTGCTATAATTATATTTCTTGTAAATATTGTGGGGATTTTTACATTCCAAAAACCTGCTAATACAGTTTCTGATATCTCCTCTGTTTTTCTCATATTCTAGTGAAGCAGCATATAGGTGTTGTCACTCTATTCTGTGTGTACCTAGGTTCTCAACAAATTCCTTGTCTTATTTAACATATTCAACAATTTCGGCTCAGTGTTTTCTTCCTGATCCACCTTTTCAGCTTGAGTACAGTGTTGGATACCGGTCTCAAATTCCCTATAGGCAAATCAGATTCAAGACGCAAAATTTTAATAGTTCCAGGACTTTTGTGGACACTTACCAAAGTAGCTCCCTAAATGTGGTACCGAAAAAATGGAGGGGATGTTTTCAGATATGCAGTATGTCTTATGTTTTACAGCTTGGAAAATAGAGTCATTGTTTAAATACTTCACAGGATAGTTCACCCAAAAAAAAAAAAAAAATCATTTTACTCTCACTCATGTGACAAAATGTTCAATTTGGGTGAACTATTTTTTTAACCAAGCTGTAAAAAAAAATTGAAATAATGGGATTATATGCTTTGAACTCATTCCCTGTGACCACTGATGTGGACATCAAAAGTAATATCAAAATAAAGTTTATTTTAGTTATAATCTGATAGGACATTGACCTCGACCTTGACAGTGAAATGGTGCAACTATAGACACGTGGGAACTTGTCACTGTTCTGTTCTCATGACCGACTCCTATTTCAGCTGATCCCTTTTCCCATGCTGGACTCAGAAACACATTTTAATGGGGCTTGTTGTCATTCTCACCTTATACATCTCAAAATCTCAGTGCATTGAGAACAGTCCTGGGGTTTTAGAGCCTGCTCTGACAACGTAGCGACATTGCTTTAGTACAGTTTCTGTAATGTCGCCTACAGCACTCTTCTACATGACACAGCTTGTCCTGTTTGTTTAGAAGGAAGATACCAGGGTTATTCTGTTTTAAATCTATTCCTCGGCAGTGACGCCCTGATGTTTTGATGTCATTGAAACTTGGCATTGATCTTGTTCCCATGCTTTTTTTTTTTTTGGCAAAAAAACAACTTGGCAACGAGAGGTAAAAGATACATCAAAAGTAAAACCTTTTCATTTCCACAATTTACCATTGTTTTTCTCTTCTTTTTTTTTTTAAGTATCTGCTGGCTGCCTGCATGACATTTCTACCATGCCATGGATTCCCTTTAAAACATTACACATTGGTTCATCATCATAGTTATTTGAAGGAGTACATGTATTCCCATTAAAGGAATAGTTCACCCAAAAATAAACATTCTGTAATCTTTTAGTCACCAGGATGCCTTTCGAAACCTGTACACTTTTTTCCAAAAAAAAAAAAAAAAAAAAAAAAAACTAGCAGCTGTGGTTACCAGAATAATTATGAAAAAAATACCATTTTTTTTTACTGTAGCATTTTTACAGTCTTTTACCGTTAAAATTACTGACATTTTTTTTTAGTGCATGACTTTTGCTGCTTTTATGCTGCTTTTTTTTTTTTTTCTTTCACTGTCTTTCATCCTCTTTCACTGTATAAAAGAAACCAGCTTCTCGTTTTGTGTTCCATAGAAGAAAGAAAATCATACCGGTTTAGTGTAAAATATGACCGAATTTTCCCTTACGCCCCATATGGATATACATGTTTGTTGGTATACATTCAAGTATTGACAGATTTTGGATCCTCTGTATCACAGAAGAAAAAACAACTAGACTAACATCTAGAAAGTTATCTGCAGATAGTAATTAGACATAACAAATAGCAAATAAACTCTAAAAGGTATATCAGAGTTTTTTATTTCAAAAGGTAAGAAAGCACACACTGGTTCATAAAAGGAAGTAGAGGCATGTATAAAGATTAACTTGTTACTCTAAATTCTCATTTCATAGCTCTTAAAAGATGGGTGTTGTTTGTTGACAAACATCACGTGTGTGTGTGTGGCTATGACTGCCTACAGCTATAGCTGCTTAGTACCTTCCTGTAGGTACTATGGTAGGAATGCATGCCGCACCGTTTAAACTAATCTGTATTTTTCAAGGCGAGTACTTGCACTCCTATACCTGGACTGCTACAGATTGAGGATGGACTAAAGCAAATTTTAAATAAATAAAATAACCAACTACAAACCAATTCAACAGTAAAATGTACTCTTGCTTATAGCTTTTAAAGAAATTCACTGTTTAGGCAACATTAACATTTGCACAAAAAGCAGGTTATGTTTTTAAGTGTGTTTGTATGTGCTTGACATATAGAGCACAGGCTATATTGTTATTACTGGGTGTGCGTATCGTGTATGTTTGTATGCGATATCTCTTGCAGTCATAGAACCTCCTGCATGTCAGTTTTACTGCCCAATGTTCAGTCACATTTGTCAGATTCCCCCTGCTGTGGTGTTTACTCCTCTACCTGCTATGTTTTACACTCTGTGATGTTGGACACTTTTAAACTGATTTATGACACTTTTTCACACTTAAGGGAGTCATTACATGAGGATTTATACATGCTGTTTATGTTGATAAGTGAGTTTACTGCTTTTCAAAAAAATCCCTAAACCAAGACAATAAATTATCAATTTTATCTCCTCGCAGAGCTTTTAAGCTACATCCACCACACTTGTCACAGACCTTGAAACTTAGTGTGTTATGTCTTTTCTAACTGATCAGACTTGCAGTTTCCCTCTGACAGAAAACTGAAAATCCCCTAAAAAAATCGCTTCCATTGATGAAATATTCAAACTGGCCTCTTTCACAAAATTTCTTCAATTTCAAACTTCAACTGTCAAACCTCTCACACAGATGCCAACATGATCACACAGGAAGTTGCCATGTTGCTTCAGAATTTTCCAGTACCCTGGCATCAGCCCCATCATGCCGACTTACTGATAAGCGGCATCTTCCATCAAACATTTTTGCAACAGTTTAAATGTGTTTACCTTCTCCTGTGGTGTGACCACAAAGCACGTGAAAGCGTGTTGTGGCAGCGTTGAAACCAGGGAGTATTGGCAATCACATAATGAATGAACTGTGATTCTGAGATTAGATTATCCATATAAGATGACATTTTTACTCCATATAAGATAAAAAATTGTACTCCACTGACAGGTTTAGGTTTGGGGGTAGAGAGTTCATAAAATATGAATTCCTCTTTACTGTACTACATCCTTTACAGCTAAAAACAACTACATTTTGGCATCCTTATGTCACCTTGAAGCTGGAGCTCACATGTACTCTTACGTTCAAAAACACTTCGGCCACTATGAGGCAATGCTTTGAATTTCGGGAAGCACAGACTGAGTTTAGCGGGGGGGGGGGAAGGCAACCTACTGTTTCTGAATTCACTGTGGGGTCAATCTGCTTATACGCAAGGCCTTAAACACCTCTCCATCCATCCATCCATCCATCATCCTTGCAACCAGTCTGAACACACTAGCAATGCCTTGCAACCAGATAAAATACTCCATCAATGCCTAGCAAACAACCTGAACACCACTACAACACCTGCCAAACAGCCAGAACACCCTAGAAATGCCTAGCAATCATCCAATACACCCTATCAATGCCTAGCAACAAGCCAGAAGAGCTAAGCAATGCTTAGCAACCAGCTGGGCTGCATTTCCCAAAAGCATCATAAGCCTAAGTATATCGTAGAAACCATTGGCGCCAGTGGTCTCTACGATCAACTTAAACTTCCAATGCATTTGGGAAAGCAGCCCTGAACACCCTATTTTAACACCTAGCATCCAGACAGACCCAAGTAATGACCAAGCACCAACTTAGTCATGCACTGTCTGACTTTGTTTGACTTTCTGTCTGTCTATCTGTCTGTCTGTCTGTCTGTCTGTCAATCTGTCTGACTCTCAGGCCTATATAACCTTGAAACTTCAAATTTTTAAAAATAATTTTAAGCTTTCAGACAAGGGTTTGTCAGGTCAACATAAAATTATTTTGATAAACTTTTTCCTATCTAGTTTGACTTGGTAGATGTAAATGTTGGATGCTATATGGATATAAGCAAATCTTTCTAGCTGTGTGGTTAAGAAGCCTTTATCAAATAATAACAAATAGCAAGTAAATTATTCTCATAACAACCAATAATGATTAGCTAACCATTAACATGTCACTTCCACCTATGAAGTCTAGTTTTTGTTAATATTCCTTTTATTATTTTGTATATTGTTACAATGTATAGCTTATACTGTATGTTCAAAAACATAAACCAATAAATATAAAAGCAATTGTTGCCAATCTTTCTTTCAAGTTAGGCTGAAAATTTTACATTGTTTCATGTTTTATATATATATATATTCTATTACCCAAATATAACTATTCCACAAATACATCCATGATTCAGGTCTGTTTTTTTTCCCCATTACATTTTCTGTTATGAATAGACAGAAGTGACTAAGACACTGATGCACTCTTGATTTTAATCTTGATTTAAATCTTACAAGAATGGATTTTAGGCAGTGGTATATTCTGCTGTGTTTCAGGACAAAATTAGGTCATGATGCAAGTGGGGGCTGCAGGTCTGAGATGGTACGTCACCATGGTTTCAGACAAAAACATTCTGTTCTGAGGTCAAAACATGGGTCTCTCAACATGCCCAAACAGGATCCCTGGCCTTATGTAATGCAACGATGTAATGCTTTTGAGACAGAAGCATGTAAAAGGGATAGACAGGCTGAACAAAAACTAGACAACAACACACTAAAGGTATAGACAATGTTATATAACTTAAATACCTTGAAATGCGTGTCCCATTTAGATTTACGCATGATGCTGATTGGGTCATGCATGTGTGTACTCTCGTTAAACTGGACTTGTGTGTGTAATGTCCATTGTGTTCCACTTATTAAGAACAATGATCCTCTCAGTCTCACACCCTTTGATTACGTTGCTGGACACACATTTCTGTATGGAAACACTTTTCTACTCTGTTTCTAAAGTCTGGAGATTTTTGATTATCGTCACATCTCTTCTGACCTTATCTTCTTTCTTTTCCTCAAATCTCATCTTGTCTTGTTCTGTCTTATTGTGTCCTGTCTCATCTCATCTCTGTTAAATTTCAGTAGCATCTGGTCTATATTCCAGACTGGGCTTTTTTTGAGTGGGAACAGATATGTAACACCCCGACAAAGCTTGATTACCGGCAACAGTGTATTTTCACATTCCCGAGCTGTGAGATCATCTTCCACTGTAGCTCTCAGAATAATGTCTGTGTTCAGAGGGGCCCAAACAGCTATGTACTTCATATGGTACCAATTATACTGCCCACTATAGAGCCTTTTTGAGCCCTTTGCCACTAAACAACAAACACAATTTATTCTGTACACAGTACTATTGCAACATAATGCAACATTGTTAGGGTACACTTCTATTTCTTCTGTGAATGAGAGTGCCCCTTCTTAGTTTCACAGATGTTTTTGTATTCCAAAGACACAGCAAGACAGCAGGAGGGAGAAAGAGAGAGACAGGGAAAGGAAAACCAGACATCAAAGAAAAAAGAAACCAAATACCATTCCAAACACAAAGCTCTCATTGAGGGCATGGCTCCAGCATCAACATTCTTACTTAAAGCTGAAACCTGCTCATTCTCCACACAGCAATTTAAGAATCTTCAACTAGTTGTGAACATAATTTTAGAATGGTATGTTCTACGATCTTGCTCCGAGAAATGTTGTAATCTGACACAGAAGGATTACATCTGCCTTAAATTTACAGTATTATATGTTAGTGTAGAGTCTATTGAACTTTGGGGGAGTGTCCCAGAAATAGCATCTTCCTTATTCTGCTTTGAAACAATGCAAACACGCCTCTACTGTGAATAAGCATTAGTGTAGGAGGACATAAAAGCGTGCATTCTCTGTTAATCAAGGTAATAAGCCAGGAATGTTTGACTAATTATATTCATTCAAAACAAATCTACATGCCTTATGGTCTAGATTAGAACACTAAGAGAGTTTAAACCTTAAAGTATTCAAAGTATTTAAACCATACATTTAACTTATTTTTGGGATGTCACAGTACTTTTACTCCCAATACATTTTGATTGTGTTCTTTCCTTGACACTTTTAAACATTTGCAAAATGTAGGTATAATTTCTTGTGAAATTACTGTGACAGACCAAGTTGGCAATTTCAGTTCGGGACAGCAGAGTAAAACACAGTGTTTTGTGGGTGTGTAAATGTTTTACTTTTGGTTTTCAAATGAATGTAAATGTGTTGAGAAGGAATAGCATATAATGTTTACATAAAGCACACATTACACCTTTGTTCCATGAACAACAGCATTCTGTCAGCACTTCATTTTATTCCCAGCAAAGAAAACCTATTGTCTATGTAAATAAGAGATTAAATACCCTTGGCTCCATTGCAATAGAGAATACAGAATTTATGTATTCTTTGAAAATCCCTGTAACAACTGGCATTCTTTACTTTTTTACTGAACATCAAGGGAATTTTGAACAGAGAAATCCCATTTTACCACTTCTCTCTCTCTCTCTCTCTCTCTCGCTCTCACTCTCTCTCTCTGTGTGTGTGTGTGTGTGTGTGTGTGAGAGAGAGAGAGAGAGAGAGAGAGAGAGAGAGAGAGAGAGAGAGAGAGAGAGAGAGAGAGAGATCTGCATGGGTGGCCAATCCATATCCTTTCCCACAGCAGGAAAGGGAAAACAAATATGGGACCTTGGAATTCACGTGATCTTGACCTTTTTGTGGAATTCTTCCTGCAAACCACAACTGGTATTTTAATTCATTGCCAAAACACAATAAATGTTTAAGGTAGATTTTTAATTTTTTAACCCTGTGATGATTACCGTGTTGTTGTCTTTTATTGAATTCAACTGCTCAGTAAAATTATTGACAATTTTCCTTTCTTGGTCTCAAGGTTTCCCCCCATGGACTTTTACAAACTTTTGTTGTTGTTATACACCCAGCCTGGCATTCTCCCACAAGTCCACAAAGATTAAAAAAAAAGTACCCTGACATCAATTTCCCATAAATAATTGGAGCAGTACCAAGGCCAATCTAAAATCACTGGCCTCCATTCTTCTCAGCAGTGGTCCATAAACATTGAAAAAAAGAAAAGTTTTTATTATTTGTCTTATTTCCAGTAAAAATATCTAAACATCATTTAAAATAAAAATACAAAACTTTAGAAGTAGAATGGCATAAGATATTAAGTCTTGCTTTCAGAGAAATCTAGCACAATAAATATTACTTCGTTTAGTTCCATTTCTCTGAAAACAAGGAAAAATATCTAATGTCATTTTGATTCTCAAGTAAACATGTCTTGTTTTAAGAATGTTTATATATATATATATATATATATATATAATATATATACACAGTATATATATATATATATTATAGGAAAACAAGACAAAAATACTCAGTATATAGTGAACAACCCATTTTTAAGAAATTCATGAATGAGCAGCCCTTCCTCCACAGTTCTGCTAAACAAACAGTCAGTCTCCTGAATTAATTGTGGATATATGCTTGCATTTCTTAAATAAATAAATAAAAAGACACTTTTTTTCCTCAAGAACTTTTCAGACATCATAGCTCTTTGACTACATCAAAAAGAAAACCACCTATTCATGGCATGTCAAAACGAAACATGATTTCCATTGAACATTGCTTGGAATTTAAATTCGCAGGCAAAAATATCTCAAGAACTTTATTTTACAATCCATTTCATTGTTTCCTGCTGGAGGCTGCATGGGTTTCATTATGGTTTCATTTAAGATAAGGGCTGTCTAAATTAGCATGTTTGTTATTAGCAAATGGTTACTGCCAACCATAAAATTTTGCAAGCAAATTAGTTATTCAAATTTTAGAGGACTTCCTGATCATTTTATTGGTCATTTCGATGGGCTGTCCTACAGTTAACATTCAGACGATGAACTTTAATAATTATTTCCTAACACGGGGTACTTTAGTGTAGAAATTGTCAGACGACTGAACTTGTGTCCCCACCTGGCGGCCGTCCGATGAATCTCCTCGCAGTTCTACTAGTTTGAGTTCTACCAGTTCGATGCCCATGAGACTAGCAAGTCTGATATTTATTCGGCTGTCATGCCTTTATCCTGACGATCCTTATGATCTCCATAATAATATTTTGAAAATCAACAGTGCGCTCCAAATTTAAGATAGAAAATAAATATTTGGTTGGGTTTATGCCGCTACGCAACAGATTCGATTTTTTTCTTTCTTTATTTTTTTTATTTTTTTTATTATTTTTTTTTTTTTAAATTTTTCTTTTGTTTTCACTCTATATTAACTTTTCATGGTATTCATTTTATTATTACCACGTAGCTGATTCTGGAATACATTTAGATGTCAGAATGAGTCTAGCTTTCAGCAGGGCTCCCCGAAAAACTGCGTGTAACCGCATGTCCAAACTGCTGGATGCAGAAGAGGAGGATGAGTTCTACAAGACCACATACGGAGGATGTCACGACGTGAGTGATGGAATATGACCAGCGCGCGCTGCTTGCATTGGCATATTTATACATTTATAACGCTTGGACTCTTTATCAGTAAGAATGTGTCACCCTGATTTTTATAGTCTTGAAACGAACCCATCAGACGATTCTCTGGTATGTCAAGGCATAGATCATTTTGCTTTTTATTTATTTCACTAAAACCCTCCTGAGACCCAGCTATTTATTTGTGTCCTCTGTAGAGGACATTTTGTTGTTTAAATTTCTCTTAGCCCATACCATTGTAAATCCTAGTGTATCTTAAAGAAATGAAAATTCTCTCATCATTTACTCACCATAATGCCATCCCACATGTGGATGACTTTCTTCTGCTGAACACAAAGATTTTTAGAATAATATCTCAACTCTGTTAATCTATACAATGCAAGTGAATGGTAACCAAAACTTTGACGCTCCAAAAAGCACATAAAGGCAGCATAAAATGTATTGAGAAGCAAAGTGGTACGTGTGGGTGAGAAACAAATCAATATTTAAGTCCTTTTTTTACCATAAATTCTCCTCCCTGCTCAGTTGGTGGCGATATGCATGAATACTGCGAATCGACAAAAACAAAACAAGAACTCTTAAGAGAGAAGAGCGCTTAGGAGGGCTGTTTGAAAGTTGAGATTTAAAGTTAAAAAGGACTTAAATATGTATCTGTTTCTCACCCACACCAATCATATCACTTCTGAAAACATGGATTAAACCACTGGAGTCGTATTGATTACTTTTATGCTGCCTTATCCTATGCTTTATAAGATCCAAAATTTTGGACCCTGTTGACTTGCACTGTATGGACCTACAGAGCTGAGATATTCCTCAAAATATCTTTGTTCAGCAGAAGAAAGAAAGTCATACACATCTGGGATGGTATGAGGGTGAGTAAATGATGAGAGAATGTTCATTTTTGGGTGAACGATTCCTTTAAAGAGGACACCCTGGGCTTTTCAGAAAAGCCAAATATTTGGGAGTTTGACCATGACATCACAATTCAGCACATTTTATGTACTGAAAAAAAAAAAAAAAAAGGTGTATCATTTTGTAAATATTAGTATTTCATAGATTTTCAACAAACCTTGATTTCTTTTGTCCTTTGTTAGGTAAATCAGGTCTTAGTACATACCTGTATGTTTTCACCTATTTGGGGACACTATGGGTGAAAATGGTAAAGAACATATTTCTTTGAAAAATAAGGGATATGTGTCAAAGAATAAAATTAGCCTAAAACCTAAAATTTGATTTCTGAATGGACAAACATTCCATCATTTTCATTCAAACTGGGTTCTGACTACCTTTACAAAAGACATCAAATGCACCAAACACTATATTGATATTAAAAAAGCAAACTTGCAAAACGTTTTTTTGTGGGGGTCTCAGGATACTATTCATTTGCTGAAAATGAAAAAACAAAACAAAATTATAATTTGGACAAATGCTGAAATTTTCAGCCTTTCCATCACATTCAGCATTGTAACAAGTTCAAGGAAAGAGGAAGCGGGAGACAGCAAATACAATGCATAGGTACATTTATTATTAACACAAACAAGTTCACTTGAATGCGCAATGGTGTAGCTTCAGACAAATCACTCAAAACATTCTCTAATGGATGCGGCTGCGGCCAGCACACATGTAGCTTGTCAGCTGGGCTCTCTTTCCCTTACTCTGAGGTGGCCCCTTTTTATTTCCCCCCGTCTCTCACTGCGAACATAGAAACAGCAATTACTAGAAATTCATCTCAGGTGAAAACCCGTACCACTTTCTCTCTCCACAGACGAACGCTCAACCATGCCCTCGCCTCCACATACCTTCACCGCCTGACTCAGGTGCCTACCCCCCCCCACCCCCGGGCTGTGGACCAACTTGAATTTAAACGGCTGGAAGGCCAAATACCAATGGGTGATCCGGGCATTGGCATCCTTCATGCGGTGGTGCCATTGGAGCAGGGCATGGTCCGAACAGAGTGTGAATGCCCATCCCAACAAATATTAGTGGAGAGTGAGGACCGCCCACTTGATGGCCAAGCACCGCTTCTCTATGGTGCTGTACTTCATCTCTCTCATAAAGAGCTTCCGACTAATGTACAGCACTGGCCGGGCACTACTCCCCCTCCACCACCTGGGACAGTACAGCACCCAGCCCCCTGCCTGATGCATTCGTCTGCAAATCAAAAGGGAGAGAGAAGTCAGGGGAATGCAGAAGTGGCCCACCACAAAGTGCAGCTTTTACCTGCATGAATGCTTGTTGGCATGGCTCCGTCCACAGGACCAAGTCTGGAGCTCCCTGTTTAGTGAGATCAGTCAGTGGACTGGTGACGTCCAAATAATTAGGCTCCAACCTTTGATAATAGCCAGCCATCCCCAGGAACTGTCTTACCTCCTTTTTGGTCTTGGGTCTCGGGCAGGTCACAATCGCTGCAGTTTTATCAATTGCGGCCGCACCTGATCATGACCCAAGTGGAACCACAGATACCGTAACTCCACCTGCCCAATTGCGCACTTCTTCGGGTTTGCTGTGAGCCCCGCTCGTTGCAGCGACCTCAGAACGGCCCCTAGATGCTACATGTGCCACTGCCAATCATTACCATAAATAATGATGTCATCCAAATAGGCAGCGGCATACGCAGTGTGCGGTCTGTGGACCCTGTCCATAAGATGCTGAAACGTAGCTGGGGCCCCAAACAAACCGAACGGAAGGGTAACAAATTGGTGTAAACCAACGGTGTGGAGAAGGCTGTTTTTTCACGGGACATCAGCGTTAAGGGGATCTGCCAATATCCCTTTGTTAAATCCAATGTCGAATAAAAGTGAGCCGTGCCCAACCGATCGAGCAGTTCATCAACACGAGGCATTGGATAAGCATCAAATTTTGACACTGCGCTAACTTTCTTATAATCCACGTAGAACTGGATCGAGCCATTGCTCTTTGGACCAGAACAACCGGGCTGGCCCAGTCACTGTGGGATTCTTCTAATACCCCCATATCGAGCATGGCCTTTAATTCTTCCCATACTACCTATTTCTTGTGTTTGGGTAAGTGGTAGGGATGACTACGGACCACTACCCCTGAGGTTGTCTCGATGTGGTGTTTTATGAGATTAGTGCAGCTGGGGAGAGGTGAGAACACATCAGAGAAATTATTTTGCAACCTGGCAACCTCTGTACGTTGTGATGGCGAGAGTTGGTCTCCACAAGGGACTGGGGTGAACTGATTGGCTATTAGATTCACCTCCGATCCAAGCTCCTCCCTCTCCAGAACTACCATTGCCAAGGATACGGGACCACCTCTCTCCATAGTTTTAGTAGGTTGAGGTGGTAAATCTGATGTGCCCCGCCCCTATCCGTAAGCACGACCTCATAGTCGACTTCCCCGACTCGCCGTGTGACCTCAAAGGGCCCTTGCCACTTCGCGAGTAATTTCAAGCTTGATGTGGGCAGCATTACAAGTACTTTATCTCCCTGTGCAAACTCCCATAGCTGAGCTCCCCTGTTATACAGCTGGGACTGACGTTCTTGCGCCTGTAGCAAATTCTCCTGTGATATTCGCCCTAGTGTGTGGAGTTTTGCTCTCAGGTCAAGAACATTTTGAATTTCATTTTTGCTCTGTGAAGGTCCCTCAACCCAATTTTCCTTCATGATGGCTAACACACCATGAGGCTTGCGGGACCTCTTGCACTGCAAATAACAGGTGTTCGAGCCACTTATCCCAGTTCCGAGCATCTTCATGCATGAACTTATGAATCATATTCTTTAAGGTCTTATTAAAGGAATAGTTCACCCAAAAATGAAAATTTGATGATAATTTACTCACCCTCAGGCCATCCAAGATGTATCTGAGTTTCTATCTTCATCAAAACAGAATTTAAGACTTTTAGGATTTCATTTCAGGCCTCCTCCTCCAGACAATGCAAGTGAATGTTCTCCATTTTTTGACGGTTCAAAATGCATATTTAGGGTGCATCAAAATAATCCACAAGACTCCAGTCGACAAATAAAGTTCTTCTGAACCCAAACGATTGATTATTTTGAGAAACAAAACGTATATATTTTTAACTACAAATGTTCACTTCGGTACATCTCTGTGACGTGCGCTCATGAGAGGGATGACGTAAGCTCACTGGTAAGGTCACGTGTCATGTGGAAGAGGAGTCAGGAAGCGCATCATTGTTTACAAGAGAAACTTGTGCCGTTCACAAACCAATACAATCCAAAACAATAAATATATAAAACATTTCCAAATAATACTAATTAAAAAAAAAACAATGTAAACAATGACGCGCTTCCTGACTCCTCCTCCACGTGACGTGTGACCTTACCAACGAGCTTACTTCATCCCTCTCATGAGTGGCCACTTTAGAGCATCAGTGGGGTGTTTGAAGAGCTCAAGGTATGATTCTGGATCATCTTGAGGCCCCATCTTGTTGAGCAACACGTGGGGGTGTGCTGCTGCCGGGGATGTGGCGGCCACCCCCGCCTTGGGTACTAAGCTCCACAGCACCCGCCGGTCCTCCTCCTGGGCCCGAAGAAGCGCCTCAAAACGCTGTTGCTGCTCTCTCCGAAGATCCATGAGGGCCTGGTGTTGGCCCTGGCGGATGCTGGCAAGGGACCGAAAGACTTCCTCCAGTGGCGTCGACTCGATGACAGCGTATCATTCTTCCTCTAATCCCGGGTTTCGGCACCAGTGTAAAAAGTTCAAGGAATGAGGAAGTGGGAGATGGCGAATCCAACTCCAAGGTAAATTTATTATTAACACAAACACGTTCGTTTGAATGCGCAACGTTGTAGCTTCAGATAAATCACTCAAAAGGTTCTCTAATGGCAATAGCAGTAGCCAACACTGTCTGCTGGGCTCTCTCTCCCTCACTCTGAGGTCTGGCCCCTTTTTATTTCCCCCGTCTCTCACTGCAAACATAGAAACAGCAATTACCAGCAATTCATCTCAGGTGAAAACCCTTACTGCTTCCTCTCTCCCAGACAAATGCTCAACCACGCCCTTGCCTCCACAGTCACTTTTTGGATACGTGCTGCACTTGTCTAGTGTCTACTCTATCAGTCATCAAAACTTAATTTCCGCAGGGATAAGTAGATGAGGAGTATAAAGGTGACCTGTCTGAAATGTAGGATGAGGTGGATAGCGACTTTGACATTGATGAAGGTGACGAACCCGACAGCGAATAGGAAGAGGATGGACTGCAGAGGAAGAGCAGAGTGGTGACCAATGCTTACAAGGTATTCCTGGAGAGTCTGTATGGGTTTAATGAAACCAAACAGTTAGGGTCATCTCAGTGTGTCAACTGCGTGAAGTTAAGTGTCCCATAATCAGGTTAGATAGTGTTTATTACTTTGTGACCAGTCAAACAACGTTATGTAATGTCCCAAAACAGTGATATACAATCCTGAGTAAAGAGAGGATTATGATAGCATTTAGGTGGAACTGTCAGCACAGCTACAAGGTTGTAAAGATTTAGCATAGATTTGGTGCATTGCCAAGTATTATTAAAACACCCCTTACATTATATAGATTTTCGCCAAATGTAGCAATTTTAGCACATGGCCCTGCAACTACATCACAGACTTTGGAAAGTGTGTTAAATGGAGGTAAAACATTCTAGTTTTGGATTTAAGTCAGTTTTACTCCATTTTACTCAACACAGTAAGAGTAAAATTATATGTGTAATTCTACTGAGGAATATTACATTAAATGAACTTATATGAGTCTGTGTTTGATGGATTGTTGTCAACTGTAATTAAAATGTATTGAATTGTCTCTGTCTTAGACAGGAAGCCGGTGCATCAGTCCACAACTGAACACACACGACTGACATACCTAAGGCTGTAAGAGAGACAGATGTAAGAGAGACTTCAACCCTGTTGAAGGAAGGGTATGAGCGACCTTTGACCAAGGCTGAACTTTTGGCAGAGGCCAAGGTCATAGCAGAGATTAATCTCCGATCACTGGGTGAGAAACACACTTGCACAGTAAAATTCCATTGGGACAGTTCTTTATAAGGTTTGACAGGTACAGTATGAATCAATTTCATGACATTGTGACATTTTGGCAGCTTGACTCTTAACACGCCAGCACAAATACGCATTAATTGCCATTTGACAGCATATTTTGTTAATTGTTTGTTTTTGTCTTAAATACTTGAAGAATAATAGCACTGTGGTTAGTGTTTACATGTGTGTTTAAATTGCAGAAAACTGTGAGCGTTTGGAGGCTGATAAGAAGAGACATGTCCATATGAAACGTCAGTGTGTGGGTTCAGTGTGTCCGGTATCACTCTGTGCTCATGTCCCTGGTGCTGATGTCAGTCTGAAAGAGGAGAATGTGGATGTGGAGGGGTACTTTGTCATCTCACTTAGACTTTATACACATGTATTCCACGCCTGGTTTAAGACTTCAGAGATGCACACCTCTGTTAACATTAAGCTTTAGACTTTCATTTTGTTAGGCGGGGTGTGCTGTGCTGACACACATCATCTTTATCATCTTTTATATTGCCTGGCACTTGCAAATGTGTAGATAAAATAGATAGTGTTCTTTCTTTGATTTGACCTAAATCGGCAGAGCCAACAAGATATAAAGATTTATATATTATACAGTTAAAGTCAGAAGTTTACAAACACCTTTGCCAAATACATTCAACTCAGTTTTTCACAATTCCTGACATTTAATCATAGAAAACATTCCCTGCGTTAGGTCAGTTAGGATCACTATTTTATTTTAAGAATGTGGAATGTCAGAATAATAGTAGAGAGAATGATTTATTTCAGTTTTATTTCTTTCATCACATTACCAGTGGGTCAGAAGTGTACATACACTTTGTTAGTATTTGGTATCATTGCCTTTAAATTGATTAACTTGGGTCAAACATTTTGGGTAGCCTTCCACAAGCTTCTCACAATACGTTGCTGGAATTTTGGCCCATTACTTTAGACAGAACTGGTGTAACTGAGTCAGGTTTGTAGACATCCTTGCTCGCACACGCTTTATCAGTTCTGCCCACAAATTGTCTAACAGCTTGAGGTCAGAGCTTTGTGATGACCACTCCAATACCTTGACTTTGTTGTCCTTAAGCCATTTTGCCACAACTTTGGAGGTATGCTTGGGGTCATTGTCCATTTGGAAGATCTTCATCCCCATGTGCACTTGTAGACTGTAGTCTGGCTTTTTTATGGTGATTTTGGAGCAGAGACTTCTTCCTTGCTGAGCAGCCTTTCAGGTTATGTCGATATAGGACTCGTTTTACTGTGGATATAGATATTTGTCTACCTGTTTTCTCCAGCATCTTCAAAAGGTCCTTTGCTGTTGTTTTGGGATTGATTTGCACTTTTCACACCAAACTACATTCCTTCCTGAGTGGTCTGATGGCTTCGTGGTCTCATGGTGCTGATACTTGCATACTCTTTTTTTTGTACAGATGAACGTGGTACCTTCAGGCATTTGGAATTTGCTCCCAAGGATGAACAAGAATTGTGGAGGTCCAAAAAAATTTTTCTGAGGTTTTGGCTGATTTTTTAAATTTTATTTTCCCATGATGTCAAGCAAAGAGGCACTGTGTTTGAAGGTAGGCCTTAAACTACATCCACAGGTACACCTCCAATTGACACCAATTAGCCTATCAGGAGCTAATTGTCTAATTGTCTAAAGGATTGACATCATTTCTGGAATTTTCCAAGCTGCTTAAAGGCACAGTTAACTTAGTGTATGTAAACTTCTGACCCACTGGAATTGCGATATAGTCAATTAAAAGTGAAACAATCTGTCTGTAAACAATTGTTGGAAAAATGACTTGTGTCATGCACAAAGAAGATGTCCTAAACGACCTAAATAGTTTGCTAATATGAAATCTGTGGAGTGGTTAAAAAATGAATTAAGTGTATGTAAACTGCTGACTTCACTGTATCTATATCTATATATAAAGTATATATATATATATATATATATAATATGAAACTTCTGTGACAGATAGTGTTTCTCAAACACTATCTGCCATCGGGTGGACAAACAGACAGTCCTGCCCGAAACTCATGCCATTGGTCGAGCCAATGTTGCTATGCCATGCTGGTCGGCATGCAAAATTTTGATAGTGACAGAACCACAATGTTTACACTTTTTGGTGGAATCAACCAATAAAATGCTTATTTTTATTTGTTTCTGCATATTAAGCTGGGATGGGAGAAAGGATTTTAACACAAAAATGACATCACTTTTATGTCTACAAATTGTTATTTATTTCTTTATATCTCATGAACAGGTTGGACCAAGCTGCCCAGCAGAATCCAAGCTCCCACCCTGCACAAACTCCTCAATCAGACTCAATCTCTTCTGCACCACCGAGTGCCCTATCCAATGGAGCTGCAGTAAATGCTTTTCTGCCACCAGGGGCCGCCAAATGCTCCCGCTTTTACATTACATTCAGTGACGATGAAACCTTCCAGCGTTTTTTCGCCCAGTCCCAGGCTCCTCGCATAAATGATGCACACTGTACGATTTTGGCCACGATTCTGCCGTCTGAGACAAATTTTGTGAATCCTAAAGGATTTCTGTCGTCGCTGGGCAAAATCGGCAATCTTACAACGTTCAGTGTGACATGTTCACAGACGGCCTATTAATAGCCTTTGCGATGATCTTCAGCCTCCGAAGTTCTGGCAGTGTCAGAAATATAGCATCGCAGCCGTATAGTGTGACTGCTATTACGACGGCCAGATGAGATATTCCGCCCCTCTCGCGCACCCCAATTCACTTGGAAAGAAACCTGCTCCGCGTTTGCACCACCACAGCAACATTTGTGCCCAGTTATCACTCTACTCAAGCACTTTCAATGTTTTTTCTTCTTTTCATTTTATATAAAAAGTTTTAATAAATAAATAAGCAGAAAATACTTGGAGAAAAGTGTAACACGTCAGCAATATGAAAGCATTATTCTCTGAATTAAATAAATACAGAGCTTCAAAATGAAAATGAATAAATGATTGCATTTTCTCGTTTTTTTCTTTACATTTATCATGCATTTTCTTTACAATGTTATTTTAATTACTATTTTACTTTTAATAAATTTACTTCAAACGTCTGTAAACTTTAGTTAAGATTCACACCACTCCAATTTTATTTAAAAATAAATATTAAAATAAAATAGAAACATTGAACAATTTATTCTGGTAAGTATTTATGGGACGTTTTAATCCAAATCAGCAAATACAGCTGGATACAATTATAGAAATCTATGTCATGTTTGTGCATCATCCATAGGGAATTTGCAAGCGTGATATATTATCAGGTTGGTGGCCTATAGGTTACTAATCGAAAAGAGGAGAAAGACGAACTATAACCCACCTTTTTTGTTTTCTCCAGTGTGAACGGAGAAGTTTGTAATTTTTCGGGCCACAAATCTTTTTATTTCCACAATGAATATTTGCTTTGCACTCGCGTTCATTCTCAACATCTGTAATTTCCTTTATGTGATCAGGCTGTCTTATTATAGGCCTATTTGACAAAATCCATCTTTCTTGTAAATGTTAGCCTATGCTCGTGTTGGAGTGGTATTTGAGCAACGGAAATGCTGATGTCATGACTTTCAGGGAGAAAACAAAATGCTCCTCCGTGGTGGGCAAATTTCTTCGTTTCGCTTCTATTCCGCAACACTCCCTTAACGTGAGTCACGTTCATTGATCGGGACGATTGGGACCACAGTCGGCTACGATGTGTATCGTGCAGTCTGACATAATGTCGCACAGTGTGCCATGGCGATATCAATGCGTTCATATCGTACAGTCTGACAAGCAACTATCTAAAAGGACTTTCCTTTTTTTAAGAGGTCTGCCCTGTTACCCATAAGCTTGCGCTCTACCGAGACCCCATTACAGACATTCCGTACGCTAATGTACAGGCCTTTAGGATCATCCAGGAGGCCTATTTAAAGTATGTGGCTGCTCACAGATTGCCCTCCACTGGCACGTCGAATCAAACTGACACCGCTGCAAAGAATCTGCGCCAGAAGATTATTATTAAACATAGCAAGTAGACAAATACACAAGATTTACAAGGGGTAGAAACGGAGAATAAAGGACAGAGAGGAAATCGTTTGGTCAGGTCAGACGGTGTGGGTCATTGGGCTTCTTTCCTGTGTCTGTCTGTCTGTCTGTCTGTCTGTCAGTCAGTTCAGTCAGTCTGATGACATACAAGAACATAAAACTATTTACTGTTAATGTCTGTTCAGTGTATTCATAGGTTTATTGAGCTGCACTGTTAATGCGTTATTCCAACTAAAACAGGAAATTATGAATGTATCGTTTATTGTAATGTTGATATTTTGTTGCCATACTGGTGGTATGTCCTCTTTATTTATTTATTTATTATTATTATTATTTTTAAAGAAACAGTTTAATATAATTAATTATTAAAGTATATATTCTGTGTGTATACTGTATACTGTGGGCATGTTTATGTGGTTTACGAGGACAATTTTTTAGGTGTCAAACTGGTAATTACAAGGGTATTATGCTATAAATGTGGTTTATGAGGACATTTTTAGTGTCCCCATAATTTAAATCGCTTAAAAAAACATACTAAACGATGTTTTATTGAAAATGTAAAAATGCAAAAAGGTTTCTGTGAGGGTTAGGTTTAGGGGTAGGGTTAGGGGACAGAATCTATAGTTGGTAGAGTATAAAAATCATTATGTCTATGGAAAGTCCTCATAATGATAGGTAGACCAACATGTGTGTGTGTGTGTGTATATATATTGTATTTACAGTATATATACACACACACAATATATATATATATATATATATATATGAATGAGTGAGGGTCTCTCTGCCTTGCGATATCTACTATATTTAGAGGACACCTTTTCCTACCAAAATGTGACAAGTTTATTGAGTAAACCTGGGTTTCTGTTAGAGATAGCTACATGGACCCTCTTGGCACTCCCAGCTCCCCCCCCCCCCTCCCCCTTTCTGATTCAGTAACTACTCACTCAAAGTCAAAATATTAAAATGCTGACATCATGAAGAGTTGCCAGTATCCCTGTTTCAGCACAGCCCGGAAAGTAGGCAGGCTAGGGAGACAGACAGCAAAGAGAAAAGAGGAGGGGTACCAGTGAGGGAGGGAGAGAGAGGGGCTATTCTCTGATTTCAAACATAGGATTGCTGTGCTGAAGATCCCAGCTGCTCTGAGATTTACTGAGGGTAGGTAGCATACAACCTCTCTTTTTGTAATCTGCCTCTCTGTGTGTGTCTTTTAGGGCTAAACCTGTATAATTTGTTATGATAGTTTTGGATATAACATTGGCTATTTTAATGTGTATTGCAGGGGGTTGATTATTGACTATTTCAAATCAAAGAATGTAGTAAGATTATATTTTATTAAGTGTAAAATGCACTTATTGCATTCAGCTCCTAATTGCATGATTTATTAATTTGTGATTATTTTGAAACAATCAGTTTGTGTCATTAATGGATGGGGGCCCCAGTGGGTAGGTTTTTGTAAACCATTAAGAGGACAGTAAGTATATAGTTGGGATAAGAGCTAGAGTTGGTGTTAGAATAAAGATTTTGGATTAGAGTTTTAGATTAGGCTTTATGGCAGACACTGGGATGTTGGAACTGAGTTTTGCATGATCTCTTCACAGGAGGTGCACCTGTTCATTTGCTGAAATTATTGGATTATGTCCAATTTTGTGCCCAAAAGCAAGTTTAAGCTTTTTTTTTTTTCTAAGAAAATGCCAAGAATCAAATGTCAGTCTTGTGTATCGGCTGAATATTATCGTTTTTAAGCCATTTTACAGCCCTTATTTCCTGTCTGTGCTTGCAGTGGCTCTGAGTGTTACTGCATACTGCTGTTTTGCAGGCAGAGAGTGGGTTTACACAGTTGGAAGTAGCTGACTTGTGAAGCTAAAATTAAGCTGGGGTTAATTTGGAATTTTACACTTGGGTGCTGACACTTGGTGAAGTCAATCCACAAATAGTGTGAAATCTTATGAGCTGGTCAGCTGAAAAAGTCTTCCATACACTCAAACAAACAAACTCAAGCTATTCTCTGACCAGCCACAGTGAGTTTACCCAATTATAAATTAGAAGATTGTTTTTTGTCTTTCTTGAGAGTTCTGACCTCTGCATACAGCTTGGCAGAATCATATTCAGGGTTTGTTAAATGATATTGAATGATATAAGTCCCGGTATCTGACTTTTCAGTGCCCAATATTTATTCTGTGCAATCCCAAAGTACCAGAGGGAGAATTGGGATTCGGAGACCAAACCAAACTTTATGTGATATGGTAGATAATACCAGCTTGACCTCTAGAAGGAAATTAGTGAGCAGGGACAGGTTGCTTTTGAAAATGTATTGAGTTTTATTCTGAGTGAAGGTCAGATTGTAAGATATTCATCTTGTTTTACAAGAAGTAGAAACAAGGAAAGAATGGGAGTTAAGCCTGTAATCATTATTATTTTATTTAATCACTTGCACAGTTCAATATTAATTATGGTTTGAACAAGTTTTTCTTTGTTTTATTTCAATGTTTTACAAATTATTTCTGGACCTTTTCAATAAAACAATTTATTCCAACAGAAAGGCTGTTGAGTTTGCTAAACTTTTATGCAAAAGATCAAAGTCTAAAGGTATAATTATGAAGTATAATTAAAAGTAATTCATATGTTGGCTGCTGCCTTCTGCATCCCAAGGATTCCATGTTGAAGGACAAATTTAAAAGACACTTCAAAGTCAGCAGGACTTTACAGGTGACACTGAACTAATCATTTTTAGGGTTACGTGGTAGTTGTGTGAGAACAGGTGTGCTGAAGAGGTGGACAGTTGCTCTTTCCTGGGATATGTGCACGTCACGACACAAAACGTTGTCACCTGGCCAGTAGAACCTCTGATTTTGGCATGTATGTTTATTGTATGACCGTCATTGAGGAGAAAAACGTAATGGCTTTTTATAATCCTTGAGCTGTCAGAATTTTGGACTGACATGTTCCTCACAGACCAGGGGCAGCTTCGTCTTTAAGGCAAGGTCAGATAGGAGAGGTACTTGTTAAATTCACTGAAACAATGGTAATTTGTTGTTGATAATCAATGTCATTCAATTTTTTTGCAGTGCTGAGACTAGTTTGGTCGTTGTGTGGCTCATTATACAATTAAATGTAGTTAATATTTGTTAATAGTTAATATTAATAAGTAATTATTCTCATGTCATGTCTAACCTAATGTTTTTAATTCAAAGCAAATTACACTGCGTTAACTGCAGTCCCTGGAACAACCTTCTGTAAAGTGCTTTGCTCACAGGTACAATAATAATAGCATGCTTTCAGTAACTTTCCAGTTCTTGGGTGTGAATCATTTGCATTACCAGCCTAGAGTCTTAATTGGTAAGCCACCAGCTAAAGATAAAGCAACACAATCTGCAAACAGTTTGTGCTCAGATAGTCTTGAATTAATAAATTGTGGTCTGGAGTGATATTGGTTCTAAATTCACAGAATCTGCTGTAACACATACCAATCTTAACCAGAGCTGTTTTTATTTTCTGTCTTTAGCTCTCTGATCCTGTGTTTGTGTCACTGGCTTTACAAATTAGAGCAACACTACCCTAGTCTAACACCATCTAATAGGACAGAGTCACATATACACAAACAAACACTAAAACACAGATTTAATTATTTTTTGAAAATAACAGGTCAGCCCTCATTAATAATCTGCCAGTTATATTCCTATAATTCTTCATGTACTCAGTAAGCAATCTGACTAATTGGGACTATCAGGAGTGTGTGATCATTGTGCGGAACATTGTAGATCTGTGTGATTCAGTGTGTGAGATTCAGCGGTAATGCTTTTCACTTCCATGGACATGTCCATTAATGTGTATTTACTGACCATGACCTCACTGGTCTCCAAATGGTTTTACCACGTGAATGTAAAAACAGAGTGTTTACTACTTGGCTGAAAAACGGTTTCTGATTTAAAAAGTTAATATGAACAGAAACATTTCCACATCTAAAGGATCTTAAAGATCAAAATAAGTAATTAATGGAGAGATAGCTTTGTGCTAACTATGCAAAGCCATCAGTTCGGTTATACAGTAAATAGATTGACAGACTGGGACTCGTATTTTTAAAGCATATACAATTATTTCTCATATCCCACCTTAATATGAGGGGTCAACTATAAGTAAGCTTAGGTTGATTTCAGCTAAAAGTGTAACACTGTGGCTATGGGTGCTATCAAAACATTCCTCTATTCAACAGACTATTGGTTTGAGCAACCTCGTCCAGCCCAACACAGCAATTTTTGGCGCGACCAGTGGCATGAGTTTGGGGGTAAGACTATCTGTTTGAACAACAAATTGAAGACAGGGGAGTTTTCTGGAATCTGTTTGAAAACAGTAATTATTATTGCAATTCCAGTGGTGATGCTAGTGGTGCAGAAATGACACATTTCAGCTTTAGTGTTACTATAGAACCACATTGGCTCTTCAGACAATGTTTCCAAAAGGTTCCAACATTTAGTTTCATACAAATGACTGTGCTGAGGTCTGTTTCACAAAATGCGTTTGGATGTTTTGTCAGCAGTTTGTGTTGCAGATCCAGTTCGGGTGTAGTGGTCTGAAACTGTTGACTAGTCCATGATTCTTTATCAGTTTGTTTCACAGGCGGGCTAGGCCACCTAGACAGGAGTGTTAGCCAGTGATAACTCTTCAGCTCTCTAACATTCTCCTACTTACTGTAACCAAAAACCCAAGAGTTACTGTTCAGAGACTAAAAATAGTCAAGATTCTCTCCCTCTGTCTTGAAATAACAGAAGTAGGGAGTACCTTCCAAATGACCATTATGATCATTTGGTGCTTCTACTGTAACCGGACTGTTTCAAAAGGGCCCATCTGGTTTCCCAAGTGCACTGTATCCTCAGAACCCTAAATGCTTGTCCTGTAAACAAATGCTAGGCTTGTCCTTTTAATTCAGTTGGGATTTGTGGCATTTAACAATGTAAGCAGTTCCCTATCATGCTCTTTCAATGCTGGCTCTTTTGGCAGGGCTAAAAGTGACTTGGACTGGAAAGCAGGTTTGACCATTCATCCTGAACTTCTACAGAAGGCTTTGGGCAACTGAATAAAACAACGAGTTGTTATTGTGGGTTATTTGCAAGCCAAATGTAATCTTGAAGCAAACATTCCTTCTTTTGCTTTCTGAAAATGTTGTTTTTGTTTTCTTGTGCTTCTAAATAAAGGTTGTATCTGGCTCGTTCATCTCTGTCTCACTTTTTTTTTTTTAATCTCACTCTCTCAGGGCTTGCTGACTCTGGGCTAGCTGTGTGAATTGAGAGTACCACAAAGCAGCCAGCATGTCGAAGAGCGATCCCCGAGACATTGACGAGGATGCCATCCTCAGGGGTCTCAGTGCAGAGGAGTTGGATCAGCTTGAGTATGAACTGCAGGAAATGGATCCAGAGGTACAATATACTACAGTATACTGCCATTTCAACATGCTGATCAGTCATTTTTCTTTCTATTTATTAATTATTAGATATATTTACATTTATATTACATATTTCTATTTACTACTTGCTCCTGGATTTATTGTGCATGATTCATTCATGCATGTTATTCCAAAGATAAAATAAAAAAATAAAAATAAATTTAATAAATTGCTCCACTTCTGAAATGACTTGCCTTTTTGCCTGACATCACAGACTGATCTTACAGTGAATTCGGAAACAGGAGGTTGACATTTCCTGAGCTAAACTCAGTCTGTGCTTTCCAAAATTCTAAGTACTGCCCCCAGTGGCAGCAGGGGCATGTGTTTTTGAATGTAAAGGCACGTGTGAACTGCGGTTTCTGGATGAAATGGCCAGAGGGGTGCCAAAAGCATGTTGTAAAGCAAGTTGTTTTCAGCTTTAAAGGATGTAATACAGTGAAGATGAGTACATATTGCAAACCCCAACCCTAAACCTAACCGTCAGTGGAACCTGGCTCTCCCATGCTGCGGACATAACTCTATTCCAGTCGCGCCGCAGGAGTTGAACACACTTAAACCAATGCAAAAAACATCTGATTGGAGATGTTGCTTGTCATTAGTGGTGATGATTTTGATTCATCTCAGTGACTCGAGTCTTTTGAATCCATTGACCAAAAAGATTTGTTTATTGATTAGTTCATACACCATTTCTGTAAATTACACCTTTGCGCCTGTAAATGGCACCAACTGACCACCTTTATTTTTGAATGAGTAAATTGCAGGGAATCAAAAGTTCTGAGTCATTCACAAGTCTGCGAAACAAGTCTAATTACCCTTTATTCAAAGTTGCTTGTCTACAATTCTACTTAGAAACTTTAGCACTTTGGAGTGTTAAAGCATTATAAGCCTTTCCCCACAAATGACAACAAAGCATACCTATCATATTGTGAACTGCTGAGCACAACTTTGTATCAAGCTATATAAAATAATAATAATAATAATAATAAAAAGAAAAAAAAAAGAAAAAAGAATTGATTCTTGACATAAGGGACAAAACGGTCCTCTATGGTAAAAATCAAGAAATTAATTAAAATAAAAATACTAAAAAAGTTAAATTTGAAGGAAATGTGTATACTCAGGGCATTTATTACATGTACTTTTAGAAGTTTTTAAAATGCATGCTCTATACTTGGAAGAAAATGCAACTTAACTTGTCCTCAGCATGAGGTCACAATGTTAAACTGCCTAACAAAATGTCTTAAAATGCAACAAATTCATAAATATAAATTTGAAATGAAAAGTAGGGATCTGTAAAATATCAAACAATACTTAAAGTAAACTTTAAATGATTTATTTAAAGTTATGTCTTTCAAAGTTGTGTCCTCATTTTGCATCAACATTGTCAGATTTTTTTTATAATTCTGAATAAATCAGACAATGTCATGGTCAGCTGTAACTCTGACAACTTCCTGCTCATGGTGGATGCAACAGTAGGACATGTGGTCTGGTAAGTTTTATGTTTTCATATTTTAACAAACAATGTTGAAGTCTCTGTGGTCACAGCTTCAACATGTCACCTCGGTCATTCCCACTGCGATAAATTCTGTTAAGAATTTATAATAATTTTGTCATTTTAGTTTAGGTTATAGAGGCAGCTTTAATTGAGGAAAAAAACAAAATGGCTCCAGAGTACAACACAAGGTTAATATGGAAAAATATTCAATTTTGTCAACTCCATCAGAATTTTCAGAAAATTTTTATAGAATGCATTTTATCACTCCTTTAATGAACACTATTATTAGATATTTAAAGACACTCTTGTTGGATGGATAAAATTAAAATAGCATGCTTTATAGTGTCTGATGGAGCTGACACAAATTACAGTAAGATGTAAGTTATGAAGTGAATAAATGTCAATTTTCAGAAAAAAAGAAATTTTTATAAAAACCTGTTCCCTTCCATGGTTCGTTAGCTGAGACCTTGGTCTACAAATATATCCATTTCAAATTAATTTAGTGTTAAAAAATAAAAAATAAGATTTAAGATTGTTTTGTCCCTTATGTCAAGAATCAGTGAAAGACAACAATACTAGCCTAAAAATAATTATAAGTTTCAATAACATCCATATGTCATTGTTATGTGTGGTCATCACTTTTTTTCATAATTATCCCAGCCCCTTTCTTGTTGAACGAGACTGACAAACTGAACAAACGACTTGCTTCCTCCTTAGGTTCAGCCTAATAGCAGATCCTCATTCACAAACGAAATGATCGACTATCCAGTGAAAGGGTGTATTCGTTCACTGGGTAAAACCGATGATATGCCTCCTTCACAGCACCACTCTCTAATGCTATTGGCTCATGCTAAAGTCAGTCTTTAAAACCAGGAAAATGCAACACAAATGGAATTTCCATGTCTACAAATGTATGAAGACACTTTAGAAACAGAGTTTGAACACCATAACCATTTCACCACAAACTACAGGTCTTATTTTTCCTATATTTTGTGAAATTCTAGGCTTGACTTTTACCAAGACGTAGAAAAAGTTCAAGAAATGCCTAAATATCTTACACTGTCATGTAATTTTAACTGTGTGGTCTTCAGTAATTTGTACACATTTCTAAATTGGGGATTATGTTTTGTGCATACCTATCAACTTGTCTTAGTGCATTTCAGAAGTGTTTTCCTTGTTGAACGGGACCGACTCACTTGCCGAACTAAACGAATGACATGGCTCGTCTCGTTCACTCAGTCAGCAGATATTCGTTCACGAACAAAATGAGTGATTCAATTTATTCGCAAATGAGTTTACCAGTACATTCAATTCGTTCATGAACGAGACGTCTTATCTCGATCAGACTCGAACAAATAAGACTGGTACAATGAAGGAGTATTCGTTCAGCGGGTCAAACCAATGATATGCTTTTTCACAGCCCATACTCAAATGCTATTGGCTCACGCTATAGTCAGTTTTTACAGGCTTGAAAAGCCACCAAAGCAGTCTCGCGCTACAAACTAGAGCTCATTAGCTTTGAAAGGGAGAGTGAACTAGAAATGAGTCAGTGTATGGAAGTGAACAAGAACGTTGTTTCCTCCCAGCTTAAAATGCAGAGATTTTTTCAGAGACACGGGCAGATTTTTCTTAAATCTATTTCAAAATGAACCTTTAATGGACATAAGCGATTAAAATGTTTTGCCATGCAAAATCAGCTTGGAAAACAATAACTGACTGTATTATTTTTATGCTTTGACTTTGGTCATTAGTTAAAAAATTCACTGAGCACATATCCCAAATTCACACTCTTACAATTCATGCTCTTGCCCTTTGTTTCAGAATGCCATGCTCCCAGCCGGGTTCCGCCAGCGTGACCAGACAAAGAAAAGTCCGACAGGCCCCTTCGATCGCTTTGCCCTAATGGATCACTTGGAGAAGCAGGCCATGGAACACAATGACAGAGATGACCTGGTGCCTTTTACAGGCGAGAAGAGAGGTACCAGCATGCACAAAGTCACATTTTACTGATATTTACATAATAGTTTGATTGATTTATGGAAAACCAGACATCAAATTTGGTTAATGTGCTGGCAACTGTGTATCTTAGCTGTTTTTTTGTTTGTTTGTTTTTTTGGTTATGATTACATTTTGGAACAGAAACACTTTCAAATTTACTTTGGGGTAGTGTTGTCAAAAATACCGGTACTTCAGTACCAACTCGATACTAAAATAAAAAAGATGTAACGATACCAGTGTTTCTGCAATACCGAGCACCGACTCAATCTGGTACCAGCACGTACAGTATGACTGACACGACTGCTTTAAAATGCTCATTTTGAGCGCGTGCTCAGTTACTCCTTACACTCAAATGGACAATTAATCAAATTAAAATTGTGACATGTCCTAGTGTGATTTATTAAATTGCTAAAGGCTGCAATCTTAGTGCGGAAGAGCTGCGTACTTTGAATGAATGTATAAATCTGACCGCTCATACACATTGAGACATGTTGTATCAGATGACAGAGCAGAGCACTAATCTACTGTGAACCACACAGCACATGTAAACTATATAGTTATACAGCATTTACGCTGTAATCTTAACTTTATTTATACAGCATTTAAAACAACAGAGTTGACCAAAGTGCTTCACAGTAATACAATTTAAAAATGACCACATACACAAACATGAGTAGTCTAAAACACAAAATACAAACACTCCAAAACAGTGTCCTTCTATTTCATTTGTCAGACTCAAAGGCCAGTGTAAAGAGATGAGATTTCAGACCTGACTTAAAAGTGTGGCAAACTGTTTATCCAGGAAGTGAAGATTCAGGCAAAACACACGTCATAATAAAAGCATGTTTCAAAATACAAGCTAGAGCCCTGAAATTGAAGAAATTGTGACAGAAATATATTACAAATGTATAGTAAAATGTAATATTCACTCTAGTAATAATAATAATAATAATAATAATAATGAAGCAATATATCACAAGCAAGACTGCTGTTTGCTAAAAGTTTGGCAAAAAATGCAATGATGACATGTTGAAAATTTATATTTTCACTTGTTAAGAGATTTAAGAATGAATTGATTAGACACCATTTTGATGATGAAATTAAATTAAACTAAAACATGGAGTTCTGGAAAATAATAATAATAACAACAAAAAGGAAAACATGATTTGGTAAAAAATTTAACTTAAAAAAACTAAAGCAATGCATCCTTGATTGAGAAACACTTGAAGGAAACATGGATTTCTTTTAATTTATTATTTACATTAAAATGCAACTTTTTAAATAGGCTAAACATGTGTGTTAAATAGCACATTGTCATATTAACATATTTATGCTGTGGTACCGAAACTGGTATCTAGAACTGTGAAATTTCACTGGTGTCGGTACCGTCTACTAAAAGTTTGGTACCATGACAACACTACTTTGGAGTATTACAGACCCCATTAAACTGCGTACTGAGCGCATTTTGGTATCCTGTGTTTACCTATTTATTTCCCATAGAAACCTTGCACCTTTTTTTTCTTTTCTTTTTTCTTTTTTGAAATAGCCCATAGCCTTTATTTACAGTATAGTTCACAGCCATGAACCATGATTTGCTCCACATGAACATTTGTTTTTTTTATTATTATTTATACTCTATTTTCCATACAGATGCTTTGAAACAATTTGTATTGTGAAAAGCGCAATACAAATAAAACAGACTTGTCTTGACAATGTTTAAAATTGAAATTTAAGTGATGGGTGTTTTGTTTTTTTAAGTGAGTGCTGTTACCGTCTCTTTTTCTCTCTTGTTCTCTCTCTCTCTCTCTCTCTCTCTCTCTCTCTCTCTGCTGTCTGAAGGTAAAGCATTTGTCCCTAAACCCGGGACAGGACAAATCCCTGAGGAGGAACAGATCACTCTGGAACCTGAGCTTGAGGAGGCACTGAAGAATGCAACAGATGCTGAAATGTGTGACATTGCAGGTGGGTACTGAACAGTCAGGATCACATTTTAGCTCTGTACCTGTTGTTTCTATTCATATGATATAAAATAAAGTAATAAAATGATATCTGGTATAAAGACTGGAGCACTCTAAAGAAATGCATTTTATCTCTTTGAACACTAATCCTCACTTTGTAACTTGTAATGTTCAGTCCATAATCCTAATTTTGATCCTAGACTGAGGACTAATCCCTTATTTACTATTATAAACAGCTGATCACAATACCCCATGCACAACAGCTGTCAATCAAACCCAAAGACATTTCTGATTTCATCTGCTATTTTTGTCTCTATTTGTTGTACAACCAGTGTCTTATATGACATTTTTATATACATAAAAGAAGCAGCCCAGCTGACTTAATATGTGGAACCATGGACTGTATAGGTCAAATCCCATTCACACATAGAATTATACCACAGAGTATTAATTTCTCCAAGCTCAGCAGCTCACCAAAATAAGATCACCAAGGGCCAACTACTCAATGTGAGCAGTGACAGAGAGAAAGTGTGTGCTTGTATGTTAGGCTTGCTGCAAATGTTGTATAGACCAGAGACACTCTATATAAACAAAAAATAAATAAATAAATTAAAAAATAAAAACACATTGATGGTATCTGACAAAGCACGAAACTCAAATGCCATACTGTGACCATACAAAATGGACACATAATTAATATCCTCCCTGTCATTCTTTGTTCATTGAGAATGAACCTATATGAACTTGTTTATCTATGCTGCAAAATTATGAAATTGCATATTTTGCATAATTGTATTGGAATTTTTTTTTTTTTTAATGGTTAAGAAAAAACCTGTTCATTGATTAAATCTATGTTTGCTTTATATTATTCCATAATTCATTTTATACACCATATCGAGTGGAAAATTATATTACAATTAATAGGGCAATATCTGTAATTTTACTGAAAATTGCTTTAAAGATTTGGAAGGAAAGGGTATGATTTCCATATCATTTGAATATAAAAATAATAAATAATACAAATATTGTTATTCATTATTTATTTATCTTTTGTGTGTGTGTGTAATTTAAAAGTATGAGTTCGCTTATATTTTATAATGAAAAATATAAAAGCTACCCAGTAGTCTCTTTGCAATGTTTCACATTGGATTATATTTTATATAAATTGTGATATTTTGAATAGTTTTTGTTAACAGTTATGCACATTGTGGTATTTATGTTCCATTATACAGTATGTTGTTTAGTTAAGGTTTATCACATTATTTTAGTGTCATTTGTGTTACTTAATGGTGTTTTGTCTTTGTCTTGGAAAGACATGGAAAGGAAAGGCCCATTTTCATTTTTAAATCATAATTTTTTTACAGTGTAGGCATTTTTCAATTAATTTTCAATCAATATAACAGATCAAATGTTGTGTTCCATCAGTGTCTCCTGCATGAATCACAGAACACTCAGATTGGGGTCACATTCTAAAGTGATGGAAATTTGTTCAGTCTGACTGTCCTTGAGCTGTTCAGTATGAGCACTTCAAAATAAGCCTTTTCCTCTAAGCACATTTAAAGCTTTTATCTGGGTGTTGCACACATGTGAGTTTTGGAACGCATCACTGGGTGCAGATTACCCAGCAGAGCCCCTTGTTCAGAACACAGTTTTAACTCTGGAACACATCCAGTTCAGGATTAAACTGTCAATAGGGGTCTGCCACTCTACCGTTGCTGTTTTAATGTATAAATCCACCTATACTGAGCTGTTGGGTAGCTAACTGGAAATTGAACTGACCCAGATAGTCTAATTATTCATTTCTAACTAGTTCTGGAAGTTTTAATGTGGTTATTGTATGTGAGAGTGACTTTGAGCATTAAGAGCTATTCAGAGGCGCTGTATAATATAGTGGATCTGTCTTGCCCAAGTCCAATTTTTTTTTTTTTTCTTTGTCTTTTCTGCTACTGTCCTAGTGTGCATTTTCATCAGTTCAGTCCAATAGAGCTGCTCAACCTTGACGTAAATTTGTAGACAAACCCAGAAGGCTAATTTGCATTGGATTTCCTCATGAATGTCCTATGCGTTTTAAGATTAGGGATTTTCAAATTACGAGTTAAATAAGATCTGTTTCAAAAATTACTTGGAAAAGACTTTTACATTTTGTTCAAGAACAACACACAGTTTTACCTCAATTGTGGATTGAAAAAGGCTTTATTTTACTTATAAATCTAAAACTGATTATTAAAACCCATAGGAAATTCCTGAGGGAATCCATGGGGTTTTTGGACTACAACCTGAACAGCACTTTAGAGGAAGTTTTTAATAGTGGGGCTTTCTTGTGAGTTAGTGCCACCTGCTGTGCATCTGCAGATCACCTGACAGTCATCTATTCAGTTCACTTAAGCAAGCTGTTTAATTAATTAGTGCCAGTATTGCTCATAATCTACATATGATTATTCCATAAAAACATAAACTATTAACTTAAATTAAAGTTAACCCACAATTGAGTATTAATAGGTACAACTTTGCAATGCGTTTGTATACTTTAACATCAGTTAATGAAATAGTTTACATGGGCTAACAATGAACACAAATTTTGTAATGCCTAAATATCATAAATAAACTAAACATTACTTTATAATAATATCAATACATAAAATATTCATTTCCATTTCCATAAAAATGTCCTAAAATTATTGGATGTTTAAATGGTTCACTAATTAGATGCTTGTATCTTCACAGCCATCCTGGGGATGTACACACTCATGAGCAACAAGCAGTATTATGATGCCCTGAACACCACTGGCAAGATTGCCAACACAGAAGGCATCAACAGTATGTCTGCATCAATAAACAGTTTAACTATTGTTTATGTGTTGTGTATAACACACTTAACACATAACTTGAGGTCACTGTAACTGCACCGCTCCCGAACTATCCCAAATCCTCACACAGTCACTTGTATTAATTCATAAACAGAAACAATATGAGGTTCTGTCCCATAAGCTGTCTTTTTCTCTTTTAGGTGTAGTGAAACCAGATGTGTATAAGGAATATCCAGACGAACCACCTAATGACACAAATGTGGAGGACACTCTTCACTGCATCCAGAAAAATGACAGCAGGTTGACAGAGGTTAACCTGAACAACATCCCGGTAAAAATGCTAACAGTACTGATATCTCTGTCAGTTAGAATAGAATAACCAGAATAATGACAACATTACAAGCTGTACATAAGTTTTATCTAATAAATAGATTGTATATAGTTTAACTACAGTTTCAGGATTGGTTAATCTATAATATATTTTTCTCTACTTAAGCAGAACAGTGATAGTAATAACTGTTTTGTGTTGCTGTAGGACATTCCCATCCCAACCCTGAAAGAGATTTTTGAAGCCATGAAGCGTAACACACATGTATTGAGCCTCAGCATCGCTGGGACACGCAGTAATGATCCTGTGGCATATGTAAATACTAAAGTGTGCCATCTCAATTCTGCTTTTGGTGTTGTTTCATTCACTCAGTGATATGCTGAGTCTGTGAGCATTAATGTGATATATGTCTGCTAAATATTTTGACTCTGAGTATGTTTAGAAAGCCAAAGAAATGTATAGCCAATGTCACGTTTTAGAAATTTGTTTATACACACACACACACACACACACACACACACACACACTTTACTTAATTTTCCTCCTGTTTTAAATTCTTCATGAAATTACTGCTCAGAACTGATTTCTGTTTTTGTATGTATTATGGAAGACTAAATTGGAAAGCTGATGCCAGTTGTTTCTCTTGCTCTTTTCCTGTAAGTCAGGCTGTAGCTGAGATGTTACAGTCTAACACTACCCTGCAGAGCCTCAACATTGAGTCTAACTTCATCACTGCACAAGGCATGATGGCCATCATCAAGGCACTGGGTGAGAACTCCACCCTGACTGAGATTAAGATTGATAACCAAGTAAGAGACTAAAACACTCACTTCAAACTCCTACCAAAAATATATGATGTGTTTCAAAAAGGTGTGAAATAACAAAATTAACTATTTTGTTTAAATCTGAAAACAACTTACATTTTCATGTCTGTTTATGTATATTCTTGTAGAGACATAAACTGGGTGACTCAGTTGAGATGGAGATTGCATCCATGTTGGAGAACAATCCCAGCATCATCAAGATTGGCTATCACTTCACTCAACAAGGTCCACGAGCAAGAGCTGCAATTGCCATCACCAGAAACAATGACATCCGTAAGTGTATTCTAATATTATTACTACTCATCAGTAGCTGAAACAGGAACATTAATTTATTCACTTAAAGCTGTAATTAACTTGATATTTTTTGCATTTTCCCATGTTCAGTTCGTCTGCAGAGAGTAGGATGAAAGGAGGACTGAGTTACTCATCTCTGAGGTATCAAAGCGTTCAAAGTGATGTACTGGAGTCCCAGACACCCCATTAACAGCCAGGACAACCCCTATCAATGGCTATTGAGGATATCATTATCGCCAGCTTGCTATGTTTATTTCTGTTTGTGGATTTCATCAAATGAAATGCTCTGATCTAATAAACTTTTACATGCTCCTCAATCCCTCAGTTTACAAACTTGTAAAAAGACGCTCATGAGTCTTCATGCATTTTCCTACAAAATGGTGCTCCCAATTTTTTTGTAAATACTTTAAATAAAATATTACATAATATATTGTCTTATCAGACTTCAAAGTTTTATTAATTTACAGAAGTGTAATTTAATCCAGGTCTGGTCTACCAAAACACTGAATGCAACATGGAGCACAAAAGATGTTATGCAGAACATTAGGGACTGACAGCCTCAGTCACATTCACCTTTATTGTATGGGAAAAAGATGCAATGAAAGTGAATGTCAACTGAAGTCCCTAACATTCCATCTTTTGTATTCAGTGGAAAAAACAGAAGTCATACAGGTTTGGAACAACATGAGGGTGAGGAAATGATGACAGATCTTCTAAATTGGGTGAAATATCCATTTAATACAGCCCTACTAAAGAAGTTGTCATCTGACTGTATGGACACTGTAACAACTTGCTGAGTTTAGATTATATAAATATAAAATGATGGATAAATAATGTCATACAATATCTTTGATCATGTGATTAACCTGACCCAAACCCAGTAGCACAACTCAAGTGGAACTATTCAATTCCCCCTGGCCGCACTTCCTACCCCCTCTCCACCAACCTATTTATAAACGCAAACCACCCAGTCATGAAACTCAGCCTCATGGGTTTGAGTTACAAAGCTCCAAATATATCACCTCACTGGGAGGGAAGGGGGGCTTCAGAAGATTTATGGTCCCCTGTGGAACAGCTGCAAACCTGTCAATAATCTCAAGAATCATCTGCGTCTTGCATCAATTAAGCACTAGATGTTACTTTGTTTTTTAAAGAAAAGGGTGTTAGACAGTGTGTTAAGGGAATTTGTTGAAAGGAACTGCAAGCACATAAGTTAACAGTAGTTTTTGGTGTGGGTACTTGTCATTTCCATAGCTGATTAAACTTCACTACACCAAGCTCACTCTGATGGCATTTGGCAATGGAACCACAGAAAGCAGCCGTTCCACATTCTGCTCTAGATTTGGAACTGGACCTCCTCAATCATCCAAACAACATTCTGACAATGGGAGCAAAATATTGAGCAAATTTGTAAAAAATTACATCACATGAGATTCATAATTTTTCTTTGTCTTAAAGTCATAACTTTATTTACATAGTGCAAAAAGGATTTACATATGTCTATCTAAACTAAAAAAATCCTCTATTTAGTGGGAAAATGTTTAAACAAGACCTCAAGTACACAGTACTTATAAAAACTTGCAACTAAAAAGTCTTTCAATAGTTTCGACCATACTGCAAATAATGTGGGTCATAGAGGCCTGGACATAAAATATGTAATATGAGAGCTGTGACCATCAAGACATTATCGTCATCCTACACACAGATCAGTTTAAATGTAGCCTGGAGCTTATTTGGCAGTGGCTGAATAGTATGGAACATCAGTCATGATATTCAGCTGTTTTAGCTGAGTCTGCTATGAAGATTCACTGCAAGGAGGCAACAGAGATGGTTCTTCTTCATCTGAGTCAATCTCGGCATTCTCATCTTTTACCCATTTACCACTTCTGTCCTGACGCCACCCAGAACTGGACCAATGGAGTAAAAAAAAAAAAAAAGGAGTAAAAGGCCAAAATATTATTAAATAAGGAGCATACAGTTATTTAATGATCTCACAGTGAGAATCTAATGTAAACTTTGTATTTTAGATAATTCAGCCTGAAGGGGTGGTCACAGTATTCTTCACGATCTATTCACTCTCATTCAAACACATCCCAATGTGGGAGAGCGGAAACACAAGCTCATGCGAAGAAATTCCGTACTCCGCTGTGTACAAGAGTTCAAGTTTGGGGAACTCTGACCTGCGAATCTGTTTGACGAGAGGACGCGTGACCAGCAGAAGATCGAAACGTCACACACTGACATCAGGCTCAATACAAAGAATACATATTTCAACACTGCATGTTTTATTGTTGCAGGAACATTTTAAATATAATATTATTTGTTATTTGTGATGTATTATTTACTTATACCAGAAGCTCTCCCACGTGACATATTCTGGTCCGTTACGTTGTTCGGAAAAAATTAGTGTGTTCAAACCCTAATGTGACCGCCTCTTTTGTTGTGCTATCTATTTTTATTTTTTATAATATGTAAACTTTCAAAAAAGTTATGTTTGAAAATCTCGCCTTTGACTTACATTCATAGAATGTATGCGATTCCAAATATGACCGACAGATTACATCATTGTGACATTTGCATATTGAATTCCAACTGGTCTTCTTTCTCACATATATTTGCATACTGAACAAACATACAAGCATATTGGTGTTTTGTTTCTTGCACTTATTTAACCTCAGCTGTGTCTCATTACTTTATGTATTCATTCTAGTGAACAGCCGACAGAAAACAAGACACAGGCCAAGTCTTATGACAACAGCAAAGCAGCTCTAATGCAGCGTTTCCTTTACACAGAACCAAAGTATAAAACATAAGCATATTTAAAACTTTAACACTATTCTTTTGCTGTTTTAATACCTCTACGTATACTAACTTGAGATCTATAGTCACGCATGTGAGATAAATTAGGTAAAGTGTGTCATTGTGTTGAGTGTTGCCGTACCTCTTTAATCTGAGGTAGTGTTCTAGTTCTTTGCATCTCTGCTCTGTTAGAGGCATACATTCAGTGGAGCTCACAGTGTTGGATCCTTTTTTCCTTTTCTTTGTCTCCCCTTTCCCTTCACTCTGGCCCTGATGCACTACAAATGATAATTACATACTATGCAGGTGGCAAATGAAAATGACTTATAAACATGAGCCTTGCTTTAAAATATATAATACTTTTGTGTTGTAGCTAACTGTTGTGCTGGTGGCTGATATTGTGTCAGCACTTAATGTTCTCATAGTAGTAGGTTCATGGTTACATGGTGAGATGATTTTGTTGACTTGACAATTTATGTCCTCTTGGCCATATCCAGAGGATTCAGATCGTTCGCTAAAAGAACAATGACACTGATATTACAATCAATGGAAAGAATCTGTGAACAGTAATCAAAGAATATGATAATCAGTCTATAATGGCTTATTAATACAAATATACAGACATATCACTGCAGAGGTAAACCCAAAGATAATACAATCCCAAAACATTACCTGGCCTTCCTGTGGCAGCTACTGTATGGCACAGTTATGAGTAAGGCATGATGAGTGATTTTACGAGTTTGGGTGAGTAGAGGAGCTAAACTGGAGGGTTCCTGAGGACAAGCATAATGTATTGAGTCTATTACCATGTTTTGAATGAGGGTTACAGTGAGGTTCAAAAGTATGTATCTGCTCTGTTGGTCCATTCAATGCAAGTGAATGGTGGCCAGAACTTTGAAGCTAAAAAAAAAAAAAGCACAAAGTCAGCATAAAAGTAATCTATAAGGCTCCAGTGGTTAAATCCATGTCTTCAGAAGTGATATGATAGATGTTGGTGAGAAACAGATCAATATTTATGTCAATGTTTTACTATAAATGTCCTCTTTCACTTCCACATTCTTCTTCTTTTGTTTTTGTTGATTCTCATTCTTAGTGCATATCGCCACCTACTGGGCAGTAAATATTGATCTGTTTCTCACTCACACCAATAATATCACTTGGATATAACCACTGGAGCCATATGGATAACCGTTAATGCTGCCTTTATGTGTTTTTTGGAGCTTTAAAGTTTTGGTCACCATTCATTTGCATTGGATGGACCTACAGAGCTGTGATATTCTCCTAAAAAAATCTTTGTTTGTATTCAGCAGAAGAAAGAAAATCACACACATCTGGGATGGCATGAGGGTAAGTAAATTATAAGAGAATTTTGATTTTTGGGTGAACTATTCCTTTAACATGGTCAGTGTCAAAAAACTTGCTTATTTGATTAGTGGCCTAGAAATTATGCAGAATCTTAAACATTTCTTATTATTTTGTATCATTACATTTCATAATTGTAATTTTTAAACTATAAAAACTTTTTGTTTATTTTCTGGTTTGTATTACATTAGTATCAGATTTTCAATGTGGCCTAAGTGTACAGTATGTGCATGCCAGGACAGCAGTTCTGTCACCTACCATTCATCTTCTGCTTTGACATAGTCTTGATGCCTTCTTTTATCAATTTAACGCTGCAGTTGATTTTTTTTGCCATAAAACCAGGGTGCAAATTATGGGGGGGGGGGGGGGGGTTTGCACGAAGAATTCAGGTGAATGCACAAAGAATTATTATTATTTTTTTTTAAACAAAATAAAATACAAATTCTGTGATTGTACAGAGCGCTGCAAATGTCAGTGTCTAAAATGCTTCTGTACAGTTCAGTTGAATGATAAAATTTTTTCAACTTTTTTAACTTAATGCTGATAATTCGAGTGTATGAATTAATTTGTTTTCTGAAATAACTAAAAATAACCACCAATCGTTATTATAGCAACAATAATAGGCAGTGGGCGTGATTTCTCAAAATCGTCATTGGCCGGTAGAAGGAAAAAGAAAGAAACAAAACTGTAGCGTTCTTTTTGAAATGAAAATAAGATATATATTCTCATGTCATAGAATAACATTAAGAATAATGAATAAATAAAATCAACTCAATTTTCTGTTTTAAATAACCTGATGGCCATGTTGTAAGAAACAACCCTACTCACAAATGCCATAAAAAATTTGTATTTTTTTTTTTAATTAAAAGAAAAATGAAGCCCAAATGATAGCGAATTCTAGCAACATGGAGTGATATTTGCAACAAATAAATAAATTCTGCCTTTTGTACTGAGATTTCAATCACCAGTGAAGACCACAAGAGCCAGAAGAAGAGAACAAAGAGAGAAGTTTTTCACCATTTAGTGAAGATAAGTTAGTTTAGGAGTAGTTGAGAAAGTGCATGATAATATTTACATTTAGGTAGTCTATCCATGGAAGTATTGTTTGATTCATCTTTATTAAATGTATCAGTAACTTATGACAATAAGGTTGTGTGTATACATTAATATTACACAATTAATTAACATGAAAAATACAATATTTTTACACCATTTTTAATAATGGTATATGTCAATTTCTACATACACTAATACAATTTAATATAGAAAATTAGTAATGTAACATCATTAAGAACTAACATGAACTAACAATTAATAATATTGTATGTATAAATTAACATAAACCAAGAATTCCAAGATGAACAAACGTGTGAAAAAATATTCATAGTTATTTCCTGAAACCTAATTTGGAATGTAATACCTGTTACATGTGCATTTGTTAACATATATAACCTTAATGTAAAGTGTATAATTAAATCATAAACCCCAACTACAACAACACAAACCCCCTGACCCCCCTGAAGGTCTTTGTGTAATTCGCACACTGTGTAAAACCATTCCATATCTTGAAAGAAATAGTTTAAAGAAGACTTAAATCCTAAGTGCCACATTAAACAGTGAATGAATAAATACATAGACAGAATCTCACCCTCAATGTGCCGCTTTCCCTTACTGTGTACCATGATCATATCAACGGTGTCAAACACAGGACAGTGAGAACACACAAGGCAGGTTTATCTACAGTGAAGAATCAAACGGAGACTAAATTTAACTGTGAAGGGGATAAAGAATACAGCCATAGACACAGACTGATATGAAAGTAGTAAACGGTCCAACTCTTAAATGTTAAATCAACCAGTATTAAAGAATCACCTTCCATTTTTCATTCAAGCAGCTTCTCCATCTGGGATAAAGTTAGATAGAAGATCTGCAACACGTCGTTTTTTTGTTTTAGAAAGTCAGAAAAACACAGAGAGAAAAAGAAAGGGACTGATACATGTTTGCAAATCAGACCTGTCCATCTGTTTGGCTGTATACCGCGATATAGTATAAAGATGCTTAAATCAGAATCAGAAAGTGCTTTATTGCACTGCCAAGTATGCTCGTTCACTCACTCTCTCTCTCTCTCTCTCTCTCTCACACACACACACACACACATAATTTCGTTTCGGTAACAACCTTCAAATACTCACAGAAATACAACAGCTAGACACAGAATCATAAAATAATATATGTATTGAACGAGAGACAGACACAGAATATTAATAATGTACAGAAGAGTTGATATGTACAGATATGTACGAAAGTGCACAAGTGTGCATGTTAAAGTACTTTCAGTATATTTAGTTGACTTTGATCATCACCCTCCCTTTTGAAAGACATGTTTGGCGACTTGAAGACTTCTCGTATTCTCCCAGGTATTAAATGTAGCTTTTTATTTTAGCTGTCATTGTTAATCTCACATTTCTACTACAAATATTATTTTCTTCCTGCAATGTGGGATTAATGTGGGCGGATCCTATCTCTAGTTGACGCCATGGCAACAGAAACGAAACTAATCTGCTAAAATTGTGACAAAAAAGCTTTTCAGATTCAGACTGGCTGAACCTAGCAAGAAACGGCTACCGGTAGCATTTGCTAAATTTTTTATGGTTTAATGGATTATGTACCTTTTAATCGCTGCCATTGTTAATTTTCAAACTGCCGCTGAATTTAAATAGCAAAGTAACTACAAGTCAAAGTGTTATGTCGTACGGAAGTATAATTTCTCAGTGTTTTTATTTTTTAGCTTCTGGTTCAGTTGAGTTAGAAGGCTTTAATCTAGTTTGTTATATCGCTCGCTGACCAGTTTATTCGAACAGGAGGGGTAATTCGTTAAATCTTCGTTGGTTGATTCGCGTTGTTGCCAAATCACATTATTAATTGATTGATTTCCTATCTGCCATCATTGATTTGATTTCTCGAAGCATCTGTTATGCTCAACACTCCTGTCATGTGTTCACTTTCTGGAGAATGTGTGTGATCATTAAAGGCTTGATCCCGCTTGAGTTCAGGCCATGTCCTCGGAGCACACTCCGACACTGACCGGGACTCACAGCCTCCTCCGCGGCCAGCGGACTCGGTCTTATGGCAGTCTCGTGTCCTCCTCTTTGTCACCCATTAGACAAAGACGAATTGAACACAAAGTTCAGCCCGGTGAGACTTTGCAAGGACTGTCACTTAAGTATGGCGTTTCTGTAAGTAAACAGAAAACACTTGCAGTTCTGCAGTTTGCTTTTTATATTATTGTAGACATTGGTTGTGAACGTTTAGATGTATTGTTGGTTTGTACGTGTAACAATGTAATATAGTGTGCAATATCTTTATCTTTATAGATGGAGCAAATCAAAAGGGCAAACAGACTGTACACAAATGATTCAATATTCCTGAAGGAGTCCCTCTTCATTCCTGTGCTGACGGAGTCTGTGTCTTTCAGCATTGGAGTGGAATTGACTGAGGAGGAGACAAGTCCAGCACAAACACGCACAAAGACTTCAGATGAGACCTATAAAAGCCAAACAGACTCTAGTAGGCATGAAGAGAATGCTGAACTCTCTCCAGTGGAGTACCTGAAAAAGATAGACAGCTTGATCAGTCAGTCAAAACAAGCAGCAGTGAAGAGGTGTCAGGAGGGAGAGAAACAGTAAGTTGGCTGAATGGAATTATGACGGCAGTCATTTTCATTATGACATTACAGAATTCAGTTATTTGCGTTGTCTGGGAGCTTGTTTGCTGTCACTCAGGTGTCTCAAAAGATTCAACAAGAATTAAATGGAAGCACCATGAGTCATGTCTTTTTCTACTAATACATTGAGCATTAGTTAATCCATTACAAACTGGGTACTCACATTTGAAATCTATTAATTGATGTCTTTAGTGCTACATTAATGGATCACCTAAGCCTTTACTTTTGCTTTGTTTATAGGTTCTCCTCTATGGAACAACTCTATTTTGGCAATCTGGATTCCAGCAAAGCTTCTACTCAGCAGGCAGTTCTGGGAGATGTTCCCATTACCATCACCAGACGGACCAGGAATTTGAGGGACCGGGAGGATGAGATCTTTCAGCTCTGATCTAGGTTGCTCATTAGGGCTCTCCTGACTGTGTTCTGTGTAGTTTGAGCAAACATGATCAATTTTAGAGGATTCACTTCTTCTCATATTATGCCTTTGAATTGTTAGCAGTGTGTATCTGATGATGAATTGATGATAGTAATTTGTAAATGTGCTCTGTTATAAAATTGCTACCAAAAGCTTTAGACATGCATTGTATTAGTACTGTAAAAAACCAAAGACCTGAGTGTAGTGTGGTTTGGGCACTCACTCACTACTGAATTTAAGCAATAGAACTGTACAGGAATGTAGCTTGAACAAATATTACACTTGCTAATTAATATTTAATACTACCTCACAAATACTTGATATAAGGAAGAGTTAGTTTTAGGAAATTGAAAAAGTATTTGTTTTGGGAATGTGCCAATAGACATCTTTTAGATACTAATTTGTTATCATTTCCATAGTATTGCACTTCAGTCACATGCTAAATGTTTTGTTGTTTCATTTTGATCTGTTCATTTTGCAATGTGCTAAAGTTTCTAAAGCCATTTGACATTTGTGGTTACCAAAAGATGATAAAGACTTTGGGGCGTTGTCCTGAATGCAGGTTCATGCATCAGTGATATGTGAACTTAAAATGCACAACCCTCCACAGTAAATAAATGCAATAGAAGAAACATCAAATACCATTAACTCAAACAGATCTTGGAGTTTTATCTTTGTGTTAAAAATTCTTTTAAAATGAATTATATTTAGAGATTTTCATTGGCATGTAGAGTAAAAAGAGGTTATCAAAGTATGTCAAACATATGTACCTTAAGCATAAATGCAGTTCATTCTATTAAATGCATAATATAGCATAAATGTTAGTTATGTGTCTAGTCCTGTTTTTTGTAACCTTGACCACTGCTAAACATGAATTGCATGTTCACGCAAAGTTCTTGCAGTTTATGAATATGAGTGCCCCCCAAATATTGATTACAGATGTGATTACTGTTCTGTTGCTTATAGTAGATTATGTTTGTTGACATTAGTACAAATTTACAGATATCAAACTGTTATTATTAGATTAACTCAATGCCGATACATAGACCACAAATTGTCAAGACTTGTTTTGTATTTCTCAAGTATATAATAATTCATTAATGAGGGCTGTGACTCATTATTTATTCAGTAGTTGTTCGATTTAAAACACAGTAGATCCTCTCAGTGGTGTTTGATTTTCTGTGTAATAACACCATAGATTTGTCTACTGTACAGTGTAGTAACAAGCTTCTAAGATTTGTGTATAATGGCCATAACAAAAGGGTAACACTAGATGGGAGTGTATAAAGAGTTCCAAACTAAAATTTGTTTGTGTGTTCATTATTTGGTTGTCCTGAGAGGTAAACATTCCGCTCAAATATGTTTACAGTTATGGGTGACACAGTCTTGTCTACTTTACAGCAGAGTGATAGAACCTCAGTGGTTAAACATTGTTAGAAATAAGTAGTCTAGGAAAACCTCCATGCAACAGCTGGAGTTTTGCAGATAAAATATTTGTTCAGATGAAAATATTTTTAAATTGATCGTTCTGAGCTCATTTATGCAGTGATAGTGGCTGATATCAACTTGTGTTATTGAATGGATTTGAATATTCAATATAATCACAGCAACATTATTTCAAATGTTGAACTGAAGTCCAGTGCTCTTGGCCAGTCCACAATGTTCTCATATTCTGCCTCTTTGGTTGCATTGTACGCAGTTTGAGACCACAGGCGGCCCCCATGCCAATCCTGTAAAAGTCTGAAAGTATTTAACTGTCCTCATAACGTCCCGTCTTCCAGTAGTTTGTTAAGCCCATTGCAGATTTTGGTCAGGTGGGGCTTGAGAGGCCCAGATGGGCTGTACAGCTGGGTAAGGAGCTCGGGGTCAGAGTAATGGTTAAAGACATGGTTGATGCGTCCATGTGATTTTGGTGTGAGGTGAGTGTTCACAAGCTTCAGCAGCATGTCCCTACACTCTTTCAGGATTTCTGACATAACTGCCTTGTCAAATGTGAAATCAACCTGAAAGTAGCAAAGAGAAGATACTTTAGTCAGCACGAAATACATTTAATCTATATCTGACAAATCATCCTGCTGTGTTCAGCATCATTAGTGATTTGGTTAGGCAAATACATAATCACATAATGGATTAATTGTGAATTCATGTAAAAGTAAAAGCAGAAGAAAATAATAAAATAATGGTTGTGGAGAGAGTAGTAAAGAGATCAATCAGCTAATCAGTAAAGAACTTTAAAAAGTAAAATATGTTGTGAAAACAAAATTAAGAAATAATAATAATAATAAAAAAAACTATAATAAATGGTTTATATTGTGATGGAACACTGCATTTTGTATTTGCTAATATTTTATGCCAGAATTCAGTAATTTCCATGTTTCAAAAGATGTAGGCTGAGTTCGGAATGGCATACTATCAATAATACTCTTACTACTTCTGCCATATGGGTCTATGGCAGAAATAGTATGAGTAGCATGGTAGAAGTATGCAATTCCGAACTCAGCCGTAGTCTAAGCCTTAGATGGCACACCTATGGACAGCCCACAGTCCATGCACTAACTGTCTGAGGCAAATTGCACACAAAACCAAGAAGGATATAGCTGCAGGCAGAGCTCCAACAAGGGGCGGGAGCTCCAAACCACAAGCAAAGATATAAGCCGATGGTGGATGGTTAACACCATCGGGCCGAATGGTTCTGAGCATGGTACGGAACGATTACAGTAGCATTTCCACTTGAGCACAGTTCGGCACGGCACGATTATAAACTGTTCTTGCCCGTAATTCTCGGCATGGTTAGCTAACCGTACTCAACCATGCTGGTGGGATGACTTTAGTACGTGGTGACCTTCCTTTTTGCGTTAAGGGCCATGTCTTTTCTGTGTATTAACAGAGTAAAACAAGCAGTTCTAAAAACTGGAATATGCAATCATCCTCCACTTCATGGCCCTGTGGTTGATGACTTTGCCACATGGTGTGAGGATGCATTCTTAACAGTTTTTCTCAATAGCTTTGGCTCTTTTTTTTTTAAACAGTCTTAACATTCTCTAAACTGTAAGTGCAATTATCACAACTGTTTTATTGGACATCACAACTCTATTGCATGTCTGCAAAATGTAGTAACTCACCCAAAACATTTAATTCATGCTTCAAAACCTAGTTATTGTATCAGTAAATTGGCCAAAGCCACCAAAATGAAAAGTTTTTTGTCATCATGTGAGCCGTACTGCTCAAAATGTTTAGATGTTTTTTCACCATGGCAGTCAACCCTGGAAATGTTTGTTATATACAAATTTAATTTTTGTTCTTCTTTTTTATTGACACTGACTGCTTACTGTGCTATACAAGAATGTCAGTTTTGTCTAACTGAATGCTATTGTGTATCACACTGAACTTTTTAGATACCGATTTCAACAGTAGGTAAAAGTTTACTGGGAAAAGTCAATACTGTACAATGCTGTAGTACACAGAAAAAGGATATGTACATTTGTATGTATACAGTAAATTTATTTTTGTAGCAATGTGTTACATGTAAACAGCAAATTCACATTTGCATGTCCATATTTCCTACATGTAAAGTCATATAAAGTGAACAGAAAATTGCCACAAAATGACATCATGCAAAAAACAATAAATTGTACCTCCTCACAATACGTAACACTACAAGTTCCCATCTTCTTGGTGGACATCCTGTCGCTCTTGTTGGTCTGGCCAGAGATTTAGCAGACATCACAAACATTCCATGTCATAGATATTTATGGAATATACATGTATGTCTGACAGATTTTGATAATTGAATGGATAATTTTGATGGCTCACACGATGTAAGAATGTTTAGAAGTTGTGAAGAGTGACAATTTCACTGAGAATCAACTCATCAGTTTTGATCAGCAAGCCATGTGCATTTAGTTATTGTGCAAACTGTAGACAATTGTACTTACTCTTTTGCACACATGTGCCAAAACAATTTGCTTAAATGAATAAGAAATTCAAATCTGGTGTGAACAAGAAACTAATTGTTCAGAGATTTGAACTTATTGTTTTGAAAAAAAAAATTCTCATTCAAGAATTGAACCAAAGCGATTGAGGAAAACTGTAAAACTAAATGTTCTTAAAACCAAAGAGATGAATATTGATTTTAATCACAGGAGGCATTTGTCTCAGCTACAGCAAACCACTATTTGGGGAATGGGGGTTGAGAGTGTTAAACAGTATAAGTACCTGGGTACCATTTTAGACAATAAGTTGTCCTTTTCTCCAAAAATTCTGTGCAACTCTGTGATCTGTGCAAGATGGGACAGCAAAGATTGCATTGCTTGAGGAAACTCAGGTCTTTTAATGTGGACAAATCACTGATGTGCATGTTTTATAAATCTTATATTGAATCATGTTTATCCTTTTCTCTGCTGTGTTGGTTTCCTGCCATACATGTTAAAGACAAGAACTCCCTTGAAAGGATTGCAAATCAGTGCAGTAAAATAAACGGGAAGAAGCAGACAAGCCTGATTCAGTTATACCAAAGGCAGGTGTTGTTTAAAGCCCAGTGCATAGTGTTGGATAATAACCACCCAATGCACAATGAGTTTCAAACCCTCCCATCTGGCATCCATTTCAGAATACTCATAATTAGAACAAATCAGTTCAGACATTCTTTTATTCCCCCCATTGTTTTTAGAGTTATTGTTATTTGTTTAAAATGCTGCAACCAAATTGCCTTTGGGAAATGAAATAAAGAGAACTGATAGTGCACTCGCTCCATTGTTTACCTCTCACACCATCAACAGATGGATCTGTTACAGACATTCCCTTTTTGAGAGTTCATGGCAAATTTTCCGCAAACTTGCCGCAAATACACCACTAATCATTTTCATGTGCAAATGAGCTTTGCAGAAAACTTACGGCAAATTGTCCATTGTTGCCAAAGGTTTGCTGCAGGTTCACCACTACCGGTGAAGAGCTGCAAACTTCTGGCAAACATTTGTTGCAAATCACAAGCTCATTTGCATGTGAAAATAATGAGTGGCAAATTTGCAGCTGGTTTGCCAGAAATTTAGATTTTTTGTAAGGGATCTCCTGATTTCAACAAACCATAGTGGAAAAAGAAACTGTAACTGCGCCAACTGGCCCAGATCGGCACGGAACTGTATGGTTTTGAGATGAGAACTGTTCAGCTCGATGGTGGAAAAGTGGCCTTAAAGAACCCCTAACCTAACCGTTTCCCTAACCGTGTGTGGAAGTCATTTTGTGCCCCTTTAGGAGTTGGCGCAACCCCCTTTTGGAGTAACCCCGCCCCTTCTGGAGTAACCATGCCCTCTTTTGGAGATCCCGCCCCCATTTGGAGATCTCTGGCCTGCAGCTATGCCTAATTGCACAAAACTGTAAGATCTTGTCTCGATCAAATAAGAGGCAATCTGATTGGCTGATTTGATGAACTTCTGTGAGTAAAAGGTGAGTAAAAGCATACAAGTTTGCTAAGTTAGTAATGTTTCATTTGAGGAACGTAGTAGCTACTAAAGCAGATATCCACAAGCAGAATGTTAGTGTATGCATTCAGGTAGCGTGGCATGAATTTCGTCATCAGCAGTGCTGAAGTAGTGCAAGAAGACGATGTAAACGGCCGTGAACAACAGGAGAAGAAGGTGGAAACAACAACAGTGGATGTGCACATCAAGAGCGCATGTGTGATGAGGTCAGGAGATAAGTGCATTTATATAACTCGAGTCTGAAAGACTATAAAAACATCTTTAAAGGGTCTTAACTCCTGAGGAGAAAGTCAGGTGTCCCATAGCAGTTGTAGTGTACATGTGTCAAGAAAGAGCCTGTGTTCATCCACACAGTCAAATGGAGTATACTTTAAAAGACTAGAGTGTTTGACTGTAAGCTTACATGTAAAAAAAAAATTATACTTTGGTTTTAGTCAAAGGTCTGACTACACAAGACTGTAAGCCATCAGTGGTCATAGCTGGTTGGTGGTATTATCTCTTACAGTCATGTTTGCAATTGTAGAATTCACTGACAGGTGTGGTAGCTTTTTATCTGAATCAATGTCTGATTTTTCTTTGCTGCAGTGAAGCCGCCAATCAGTTGGAGAGTCAAAACTTCAGACAGGTCGCTGATACATTTCATTAATTGATTATTGACTTGTAATTGATCACTTGATTTATCGTTGTTTTAGTAGCTACACGTCCATCCAGACATTTCATGAGAGATATAAAACTCAAATAATTCTGCTCAAAGGTGTAAGGTGCAGGTGTTGTTTACCTCGTGGAAGCTGATGGCTGTCATGGTTCCCTGATGCAGTTTCTTTTTGAAGGTCTGAGCCAACTTTAGCTCCTCATCATTGAATCGATTGTGCCTGAAAAGGACAGCGATCTTCACCACCACTTTAATGAGATCTTTCACCACTTTCTGGGCCACCGAGCGGTTTCCAGAGTACTCTTTTGATACACGGTAAAGCTCATCTAGAATCTCACTGCTGGTGTCATCGATGAACATCTGCACCACAGACTTGCTGGCCATTTGGCTCAAGATCTTTTTCTGGGCCTTCAGAGCCATGTCCTTGGAGTTGAACGTCTCCATGCCTTAAGAAGCAAGAGATTAACAGTAATTCAAGATGCTAAGCTATAATATTTATTGTTTTTATCTCAGTGAACCTCCATACAATTATATGTAACTACTATATGAAGTGACTTCCTCAATAAAACATGATGAATCATGATTTAAAAGTATTTTTAAAAGATTAGCATTTTTACTGGTTGCTCCTCAAGCATGACACATAACAAAGCAAAACATTCATGTACAGAGTCAACCATTATCCTCCCCAAGAGCCCTCCAAAAATGCCAAATAGCTGCCCCGCTTTTTATCAAACAACTCCCGGTTGCCTAGCTTTCTATACGACACCTCTTCAAATGCCACCACCCTACCCATCTCTGTGCACCACTCCTGAAATGAGGATGCTCCAGCCAACTTCCATCCCCTAAGGATGACCTGTCTGCTGATCAAAACACTGGCTAGGACCCAATTTTTGATGTACTTATCCCCTATATTAATGACCGCCCCATCGCCTGAAATACAGAGTCTGGGGCAAAATGAAATATGAGTGCCCAATACATCACAGATAAAACTCTCAACCCTCAACCAAAATTTCTAGATCTTAACACACCGCCAAAAAACATGGGTTGTGTCCCCATCTTCTGATTGGCATCGCCAGCAGGTGGGTGTGTCTTTAAGACCAAGCCTATACAATCTAGAGGGGGTCCAACAGAATCAATGTAAAATCTTAAATTGCATAAGGTGCACCCTTGCATCTCTAGATGTAGACTTGATGTTTTTTTTAATCCTAGCCCACACTCCCTCCTCCAATACCAAGTTTAAATCTTTCTCCCATAATCTCTTGAGAAAAGTTGTAGCTCCGTCCCCCCTTTTTCCAAAATCAGTAATCACCACTCCCAGAGTATCTGCCGCTTTAGGGGAGTGTATGCTACTCCCAGAAATAGTACAAAGCAGGTGGCGCAGCTGTAAATACCTAAAGAATTGAGACCTGGGAATCCCAAAATGTTGAACCATATTTTCAAAGGATCTCAACACTCAACCGAGTGTATTAAACTCCCTCACAATCCACTCTGTCCAAAACAGAAAGGGGACTTATTAATACATAACTTTGGGTTCAGCCATATGCTGGAAGCAACATTTAAATAAATGTCCGAATTAAACACTCTAGACACTTTTGTGTCTAGACTTTTGTGCAAATGCGAGATAACATCATGGTTACTTTCGTAACTTCCGTTCCCATATGGAGGGAACGAGATATTGTGTCAATGTAGTGACACTAGAGGTCACTCTTGGGAGCCCCAAACACCTCTGCTTTTTTGAAAAAAGGCCAATGAGAATTGGCGAGTGGAATTTGCATGCCACTCCCCTGGACATACGGGTATAAAAGGAGCTGGTATGCAACCACTCATTCAGGTTTTGTGCTGAAGAGCCGAGACCAGGTCGTGGCCATTTCAGCGGGTAGTTCAGCATTGTGGCAAGAGGGACACAATGTCTCGTTCCCTCCATCAGGGAACGGAGGTTACGAAAGTAACCATGACGTTCCCTATCTGTCACTCACTCGATGTTGTGTCAATTTAGTGACACTAGGGGTCCCTATACAAGACGCTTGAACTGGCAGTGTGTGATGGGCAGACCGCTGTGTGCCTCGTAGTGCTCCAGAGAAGCGGGTCTCCTCGCCCCTGGGTTGCCTGTCTTGGGGGTGCTTCGAAGCCTTCCTTGGGTTGTTAGCGGCCAGCCGCGAGACGGGTGGCATCTGCTTCCTGCTTCCACGCCGGAGCCGGGCCACGGGTGCGGGCTGCGGCGGAGCCAGTGTTATTGCTGCAGGAGGACGCCCTTGGCGATGAGCAGACAGGGTGCAGGGTCTTAAGCCGCACCGGGGCAGGATATGTTGTAAGGCCTGTGTCTGCTTCTTCACTGCTGAGAACTGCTGGGCAAAGTCCTCGACGGTGTCACCAAACAGGCCAACCTGGGAAATGGGGGCATCAAGGAACCATACCTTGTCTGCCTCTCCCATCTCGACCAAGTTGAGCCAAAGGTGGTGCTCCTGGACCACCAGTGTGGACATCGGCTGCCCGAGAGACTGCGCCGTGACCTTCATCGCCCGGAGAGCGTGGTCGGTTGCCGAGTGCAGTTCCTGCATCAATCCCGGGTCAGAACTACCCTCGTGCAGTTCTTTTAGCGCCTTGGCTTGGTGTACTTGCAGGAGAGCCATGGCATGCAGGGCGGAGGCGGCTCGTCCAGTGGCACTGCAGGCCAAAGTCATCAGGGACGACGTAAACCTACAGGCCCTGGACAGGAGCTTCGGGCGCCCGCGCCAGATGGCGGTGCTCTGCGGACACAAGTGCACCGCGAGCGCCTTATCCACCTGGGGGATCACCGAATACCCCCTGGGCGCTCCACCATTGAGGGTAGTGAGAGCGGAGGAGCTGAGAGACCAGGACCGGACAGCAAAAGGTGCCTACCACAATCTTGTCAGCTCCTAATGCACTTCCGGAAAGAAAGGGACCGGGGCGGGGTGTGGCCGTGGGCGGTGCCCTGAGCCAAGGAACCAATCGTCAGGCCGCGAGGGTTCAGGGGAGAGTGGAGGGTTCCACTCTAGCCCAACACTCGCGGCCACCCGGGAAAGCATGTCCATCATTTCTGCGTCAGCCTGAGACTGGGTGACCATTCCCAAAGGAGGAAGCCCAGCCAAAACCTCTGCGTCAGACTGGATGAGCCCGCTCTCCGATGCTGTGCTCGATAACTCATTGTCTTCCCGAGCTCTGAACGAGAGGTCGAACTCGACCTCGAGATCGAACTCGCCTTGTCCGAGTGCCCGACCGGGGCAAGCGAGCATGCTGGGTAATGGAAGGTCCGTGGGGGGATACTCGGCGGAGGTGGTCCCATTGATGTCCCCAAATCGCCCCCAGTGCTAACCGACGTGGCCTCAAACCCGTAGGTAGAAGGACCGGTGCGGGGAGCCAAGAAAGCAAGCAAGCTTACGAAAGCAAGCAGCGACCGCAACGTTGCCATGGTCATGTTCTCGCAATGAGGACATGACACATCCACGAACGATGTCTCCGCTTGGGCAGTGCCCAGACACATAAGACAGCGATCGTGGCCATCAGAAGCCGAGAGATAACGACCGCAACCAGGAATATCACACAAAGAGAAAGGCATCTTTAAAAAGACGTTCCGTGTATGCCGCTCTTTTTGTGAATGAAAATACACTCTTTTAGAATATACTCTCTTATTTTCGCTCTGCCAAAGCGCCCAGGGGCGTTCTCTGCACTCCACGGGTGCAGAGGGGGAGAAGCTGCTGAAATGTGCCGTAAATCCAGCAGTTTTGAGGTGCGTCTTTGGAGGGAATTGAATTCAGTGCACTGAATACAACCACTCGGCTCCACAGAGAAAATCTGAATGAGTGGTTGCATACCAGCTCCTTTTATACCTGTATGTCCGGGGGAGTGGCATGCAAATTCCACTCACCAATTCTCATTGGCCTTTTTAAAAAAAAGGGCTCCCAAGAGTGACCCTTAGTGTCACTACATCGACACAACGTCGAGTGAGTGACAGATAGGGAACGGTTAACTTCTCCGGTTAGTTTGATAGAAAGGCTTTGCAATGGCGAAATAGGGGCAAGAACTTCCTGTTCAATACAAAACCAGGGAGGGGCTCTCTCAGGTGGAAGCGACCAATGAGCCAAATGTCTGAGACCGAATGCATAATAATAAAACAAAATCTTGGGGAGGCTTAGCCCACCTTTGTCAATCTGCCTATGCAATTTACAGAAATGTAATCTGGAATGTTTACCATTCCAAATGAAGGACTTCACTGTGCTATCAAATTGCTTGAAATAAGAGAGGGAGACATCTATAGCGAGAGATTGTAGCAGGTAGTTGAATTTTGGAATACAATTAATTTTAATAACATTAACCTTCCCAATCATAGATAAATGATAAATGTAAGCCCACCTGCCCACATCGCTTGAAAACCTTTTTATTAAAGGGTCAAAATTAACTCAACACAAATTTGCTGGGAATAAAATACCCAAATACTTAATGCCCTGTTTGGGCCACCGGAAGGCACCCGGCTGAAAAGCTGTTACCGGGCAGTATGCTGACAGAGACAAAGCTTCAGATTCAGACCAATTAACTCTGTATCCTGAGAACTTAGAAAAAGAATTAATAATTCTGTGGAGGCAAGGCATAGATCTAGTAGGGTCAGAAACGTATAATATAATATCATCTGCATTAAGCAAAGCTTATGCACCACACCTCCTGCCACCACCCCTGGAAAATCATCCTCCTTTCATATCGTGGCTGCTAATGGTTCCAGGGCAAGCCAGAACAATAATGGGGAAAGAGGGCAATGCTGCCAGGTGCCCCTATCCAGAGTAAAATAATCTGAAATTAATCCATTTGTTTGTACTGCCGGTATCTATAAAGTAACTTAATCCATCCAATAAAAGTATTCCCAAACCTGTACATTACCAAAATCGTAAAAAAATATTCCCATTCTACCATATCAAAAACCTTTTCGCCGTCAAGTGAGATGGCAGTGACCAGAGTCTGATCATACGCCACTGACCACATGATATTGATGAAATGCCTAATGTTATCAGAAGAGCTACAGCCCCGAATAAACCCCACCTGATCTATATGTATAAGAGATGTCATAACTACTTAATCAGTTAGCCAACATTTTTGACAATATTTTAATGTCTAGCTGGATCAGGGAAATTGGACGGTAACTCTTACACTCACTTGGATCTTTGTCCTTTTTAAGAATCAGACTGATCCGGGCTTGTGTCATGGTTGGCGGAAGCTTTCCATTCTTTAATGATTCCGTATAAACTTCTAGCAAAAGTGGAGCCAGTTCTGTAGCATAAGATCTAAAAAGCAGTCTGGCCCCGGAGACTTGCCTGTAGGCAAGGCCTTAATTACCTCACCAAGCTCCTCCAAGGTTATCTCAGAATTAAGATAATTTTTTGTTTAGGAGGTTCTAATGGTTCCACAAAGTTTATAATATCTTCATCAGTAGACGAAGACTTGGAACTATAGAGATCAAGATAGAATTCTTTAAAAGCATTATTAATATCAATGGCCAAGGTAAATATTTCACCACCAGCAGATTTCACTGAGGGAATGGTAGAAAAAGACTCTCTCTGTTTTATATATATCTAGCCAGAAGTTTCCTTGCCTTGTCCCCCGACTCAAAGTATGACTGTCTTGCCCTGAATAGCCAAAACTCCACCTTCCGTGACAAAATAGTATTATATCTGTACTTCAATCTGGTAAATTCCAGAGTCCATTAGACGACATTCGGCGCTTCAGCTCTGCCTCGGCACTTTTAATATTCCCTTCCAATTCCACAAGTTCTTGTGCTTTGGATTTTTTGGTGAAGGAGGCATACTGTATGATCCGGCCCCTAAGAACCACCTTAAGTGCCTCCAAAGCCTCACCCACAGAGGATACTGAGGACCAGTTGGTCTCCATATAGACACTGATTTCAGCCTTTAGCATTTGTTGGAATTCAGGATTTTGCAAAAGGGACACTTTAAAGTGCCAACTATATGAATTCTTTTCTCCGTATGTGGCAACACCTCTAAACACACCAGGGCGTGATCTGAGATTAAAATGTTTCCAATTGAGCAATCAACAACAGATGAAATGAGGGACTTAGATATATAAAAAAAATCTATTCTAGAGTAAAGCTTATGTACTGATAAAACATTTATACTCCTTACCAGATGGGTTCAAAAGTCTCCAAATATTGGTACGATCAAGATTTTTACACATCCTTTGAAGTGTTGCTCTAGCGGGCTTGCACACTTTTGCTTCACTATGATCAAGGACTGAGTCCATCAAAAGATTAAAGTCTCCTCCCAATATTATATCATGAGGGGTGCCAGCGGCTTGCAACATCCCTTCAAGATCTATAAAAAAGCCCTGATCATCAACGTTAGGTGCATAAATATTAGCCAAAATAAGACTTTGTCCCTGAATTTCAGCTAAAACAATAATGACTCTTCCTAATTTATCTTTACTCTGAGAAATTTGAATTGTAGATGTTTACTTATCAGCATAATGACTCCCCTGCTCTTACTTGAGCCAGTACTATAAAATTAATGCCCACCTCAAATCTTCCCAAATTTTTCAGCTTCCTGCGGAGAAAGGTGCGTTTTTTGAAGAAACACTATATCATATTTCTTACGCTTAAGAAAAGAAATAAACTTCCATATTTTTATTGGGTGCCCCAACCCATTCACATTCCACGTGGAGAGAGACAATCCACTCATTTGACATTTTTACATATAAGAAAAAATAGATCGCGTGTCAAAAACAAGATTATAAAGACCACATTCCAACATTAGTGCAACCATCAAAACCTGAAGATCCCCCAGAACAAAACAAACAGAAAAAAGAAAAACATGTGCATTAACCCTGCGCACAACAGCGCCAACTGCCGTCCATCCCTCCAAACTCAAACAGTCCATGCACGCCTATGAGAACCCCCACGACAGCCTTGCCGTCGGATTGCTCAAGTCTGGTTTTTCTATACAAATTTTGTGAGACAGAATTACACAGCAAAAGATAATCTATAAAATAAACTCCAGCCAATAGGTGGACAAAGCACAAAGAGCGTGTAGATTCATCCATGAAACTGTCCTGAAGGTGTGTTACTTTTCAAAATAAATTCCAGCCGATAGGTGGACAAAGCACAAAGAGCGTGTAGATTCATCCATGAAACTGTCCTGAAGGTGTGTTACTTTTCAAAATAAATTCCAGCCGATAGGTGGACAAAGCACAAAGAGCATGTAGCTTCATCCATAAAACTGTCCTGAAGGTGTGTAACTCCACAAAAAAACTCCAGCCGATAGGTGGACAAAGCACAAAGAGCGTGTAGATTCATCCATAAAACTGTCCTGAAGGTGTTACACTACAAAATAAACTCTAGCTGCTAGGCTGAACCAGCACAAAAAAATGTGTGCAGTTTCCTCAAACAGTCAAGCGAATGTTCATTGAGCCGGACCACTCGGCTGCAACATGAGTACAACAAGATGACTTATTCCATTGACTTTATGAAGGACATTGTTTGCTGTGCGCATGTGAATGTTTTACTATTCTCAATTTGGCCAGGAATATCAGTGCAAAAGCGACCTTCCATTGATGTAAACGTTTCTTGCATTCCTTGAATCGATCACATTTCTCTCTTGTTGAATTCGCAAAGTCTGGGAATAAGAAAATGCTGTGGTTCTTCCAAGAAAGCCTTCCTTTACTCCCCGTCTCGCGTAACATAAGATCTTTATCGGATGATCTCAGAAATTTGGCCAGAATTGATTGGGGCCTGTCTCCTCTGCGGATCGCCGAGCAGGAACCCTGTGAACTCGCTTGATTTCCAGTTTATGGCCTGCTATGTCGAGCAGATTCGGAAGGAGCTCATCCAGGAATTTCACCATATCCTGTCCCTCTTTGCCCTCAGGAATTCCGATGATATGGATGTTATTCTGCCGGCTACGGTTCTCCATGTCCTCCAACTTCACACAGACATGCTCCAAATCCACCTTGGTCACTAGCGGATTAGCAGATAATTCCCTCTCCGATGACTCCAGGTAATCGACCTGTTTCTCGACATCACCCACTCTTGTAACCACATCAGTGAACTTCGCCTCCATGGCAGTGATCGATCGATGTATCACAGTAAGATCCTCCATGTCAGCAACAACCTTTGTCAGCATTGCCGACATTTCAGCATCTCTCACTGCATTTCCCACACCTCCCCGACTAAATCGGCTCCCAGACTCGCGGCCTGCTCGAGGGCGTCGGCTTGAGCACGTAAGTGTCTTTTAATATCTCCAGAGCCCGAGGATTTTGAATTCTTTGATATATTGTCCTCCTAGGACAGTTATGGAACAGAGTGTATGTCATTAAAAGTGTTAAAACTAGCAAAGTATGCAGAGCTCGCCATTCACACATCCGATCCTCGCATGATGTAACGTGACTCGATTTAAAAGTATTTAAATAATATGTAAAATGGCACATGCCTATGACTTAACCCTACAATGCAAAAAGGGAGTCAAATTGACCTGATGTCTGATGAAACATTCTCATGTTTCAGAAAAAAATAGTTTTTTTTCTATCATTTCTGCAAGACTGCATAAAGCAGGTCAAAATTACCCATATGCATTTCCTACAGAATTTTGACTTCACGTGGTATTTTTTATAAGTTTTTACAACTTTTTACAATTTATGACAGATAAATTTTGAAGCACTGACATTCAGATATTTTAAATGATATTTTAAATAAATTAGCTAACAAACTACTAGAGCTAATACAGGTAGCTAGCACATTTAAGCTACTTGGTACGTTTTGTCTGGAAATACTGTATTTTTTCAAACTTTTTTGAATACTTAACAGATTTTGAAGCATAGACTTTGAAATATTCTAAAGCTAGCAAGCAGACTATTAGCAAGTTAACTATTAGCATAATAGACTCACATTTTCAGCAGAGAAGGCTTTGGAAATGTTCAGTGAGACACCCATAATGGCTTTGGAGTCAAAATCAGAGTACTCAGATGACGATGATCCAGACTACAGACCAGGTTGTGCTGGAGATGACTGCCATTGTGACAAAGTATTGTGTAGTTGTTTTGTGTTTTAATGAGAACCAGATGAGGTTTAGAACCTTCCAGTGGAGAAAGCTGTCTGCACTATTATATATTTTGAATGTGTTTGTTATTAAGGCTCAGAAAGAGTTGGTTCAGGAAAAGCTGCAATTATTTTAAAGAACACTGAATTTTATCTTTTAATTTTAAAACATTAAAAGTCAACAAATAAACATGAATTGAACATTAAAACCATTGTGAAAGATCTAATTCTTAAATTCTTGAAGATAAAGATATTAACAAGAAATCCACTGAAACAAATAGGGGTCATTTTGAGCCTCTTTTAATGCATTCATGTAGGTTTTTTTTAACGCATTCTAGGGTAACACCAGTTTTCAGAATCAGAATAAGCTTTATTGCCAAGTATGCTTACATATACGTATAATAATATAAGTAGACTAAGCTGTGTATTGCACATAATTATTACTCAGTGGGGCAGTTTTACCTGTTCATGAGATGGATAGCCTGAGGGAAAAAACTGTTCCTGTGCCTGACGGTTCTGGTGCTCAGTGCTCTGTAGCACCGTCCAGAAGGCAACTGTTCAAAAATGACTGCTGAGTAGAACTGTATCAGCAGCGCCTGTGGCAGGTTGAACTTCCTCAGCTGGCGAAGGAAGTACAACCTCTGCTGGGCCTTTTTCACAATGGAGTCAATGTGGGTCTCCCACTTCAGGTCCTGTGAGGTGGTAGTGCCCAGGAACCTGAATGACTCCACTGCTGCCACAGTGCTGTTTAGAATGGTGAGCGGGGTCAATGTTGGGGTGTTCCACCTAAAGTCCACTATCATCTCCACTCTTTTGCACGTGTTCAGCTCCAGGTTATTTTGACTGCACCAGTGAGCCAGCCGTTCAACCTCCCTTCTGTATACAGACTCATCGTCATCTTGGATGAGGTTGATGACAGTAGTGTTGTCTGCAAACTTCAGGAGCTTGATAGAGTGGTCCTTGGCGGTGCAGTCATTGGTATACAGGGAGAAGGGTAGTGGGGAGAGCACACATCCCTGGGGGGCACCAGTGCTAATCGTACATGTGCTGGAAGTGAATTTCTCCTGTCTCACTAGCTGCTGCCTGTCCATCAGAAAGCTGGTGATCCACCGACAGATAGATGTGGGAACAGAGAGTTGGTGTAATTTAGTCCGGAAAATATCAAATCAAATCAAATCACTTGATGATGGTGCTGAAAGCCGAACTGAAGTCCACAAAAAGGATCCTTGCATATGTCGCTGATCTGTCCAGATGTTGCAGGATATGATGCAATCCCATGTTGACTGCATCATCTACAGACCTGTCTGCTCGATAAGCAAATTGAAGGGGATCTAGAAAGGGTCCAGTGATGTCCTTCAGGTGGGCCAACACCAGTCTCTGAAATTACTTCATGACCACAGACATCAGAGCGAAGGGTCATGTAGTCATTTTGGAGATGTTTATGAGTGGATGTCAATAGGTGGGTTACAAACCACGTGCAACAAGTATAAACATGGTTTTGTGAATTGAATTATTGGCTGCTGATAATTTTTATATGTATAATTGTAAGGACACTTTTTTTTACAGTGTTGGGCTGCCAGTTAATGCCCATTGTAAATAATGCAGTGTCCTGTAGCAAATCCAGCTGAGAGCCACTGCTTTTTAAAATATACTTTATGATTTACTGTACATTTTCTTAGTATTCACTTCTCTGTTTGCATGTTGTATGTTGAATGTCAGCCTAGGATAAGTCCACCTTAGAGTCCTATCAGGGAAATCCCCTTAGAGTCTTACTTCAACACTTGCTCATCAGGGGGAAGCTCATGCCATATAAAGCTTCATCATTACCCACACATGTCATAAACAACACTAATTGTTCTCAAGACTCTTATGATGTGTCATCACGTACAGCCCTAAACACTCATGTCTACACAGACACAGTGACATTGAAACAGCTATGATCAGTGTATTCCATATAATGCAGAATATTTCATAATAATGCCAGTGTTTAAATTCAGATGGCAAAAGGTATAATTAGATAAAATATAACTTCACAGTTTCATGAAATAACATCATTTGTATGCACTTACTGTATTTCATACAGTTAGGCTGTAGTGTTTGGAAATTCGAACACAGCATAGCTTAAAATTGCTTCAGAGTTTGTGCAGTCAAACGTGCAAAGACAAGTATTGTATGAGAGATTGGCTCATTGCATAGTACTCACAAGTTCCTACATGAATCTACAGATTGTATCAAGACATCTCTGTGCTTAGAGAAATTCTTCCTTTCTTTAAATTTTTTGGTCTATGGATTTGATGATTGCATATTTGTGTCCCTTCTTGCATAGAGTGCAAAAAGCCAAGATGTTCTTTTCATTGTTAATTAGCTTTTTGTTTAGCATTTATTAAAACTATGAGCTACGTAGATTAGAGATGTGCTCATTACTTATAGCAACTCCATTACTAATAAAATATCTGCAAAGTATATCAGTGTACAAATGCACTGTGTGTTCTTTTAAAAGAAACAAGACATGCAAAAAAAAAAAAAAAAAAAAAAAAAAATGGCAAATCTCTGGCAGATTTTAACAAATCAGCATTTTATACACTTCGGTGGAACTGTAGCAACAACAAATTATACAGTACATGTATTTCTTACTCAAGGTGGTGCTGATGTTTCAATGATTCACTTGATTTTCATTTGACATTGCTAGTTGACGAAGAAGCAACATGGAAGTAAACTATAGCAAGTGTAACATATAATTATAATTTGGTTATTGTCATTTTGGTGTACTACTGAAATTATGTACAACCCCAATTCCGAAAAAGTTGGGACAGCATGACAAATGATAATAAAAACAAAAAGGAGTGATTTGTAAATTATATTCACCCTTTGCTATATTCAGAGCACTACAACTACACATTATATGATGTTTTACCATGTGAATTTCATTGTTTTTTTAAAATACAGTAATACAGTAATTTCAAATCAGATGATTGCAACACGCTCCAAAAAAGATGGGACAGTCGAGTGTTTACCACTGTGAAACATCACCATTTCTTCTAATGACACTTATAAGGCACTTGGGCACTGAAGACACAAATTTGTTAAGTTTAGAAAGTGGAATTTTCCCACATTCATCCATTATGCTGGTCTTCAGCTACACAATTGTACGGGGTCTTCGTTGCCGTATGGTGTGCTTCATAATGAGCCACACATCCCCAATTGGAGAAAGGTCAGAACTGCAGGCAGGCCAGTCTAGCACCCACACTCTCTGCTTACACAGCCATGCACTTGAAATCCGGGCAGTATGTGGTTTGAAGTTATCCTGCTTGAAAATGCAGGGACGTCCCTGGAAAAGATTTTGTACATATCGGTTTGCATTAATGGTGCCTTCACAGATGTGCAAGTTACCCATGCCATGAGCACGCTGATAACAGCTTGGATGGTCCTTTTTCTCTTTGGCCCGGAGAACACAGCGGCTGTTATTTTTATTTTTTGAAAAAAAAAATTCAAAAACTATTTGAAATGTGGACTCTTTGGACCAAAAAACATGCTTCAACTGTTCTACTCTCCATCTCAGATGAGACCAAGCCCAGAGAAGTCGGCAGTGCTTCTGGACAGTGTTGATGTAGGGCTTCTGCTTTGCATAGTAAAGTCTTAACTTCCATCTGTGGATGCAGCAGCGGATGGTGTTGACTAAAAAAGGTTTACTAAAGTTATCCCAAGCCCATGTTCATGATATTCATTACAAATAAATTATGTTTTTTAAGACAGTGATGTCTGAGGGATCAGAGATCACATGCATTCAGAAGTGGTTTTCGTCTTGCCCTTTATGCACCGAGATTTGACCAGATTCCTTGAATCTTTTAACTATATTGTGTACTGTAGAGGGTGAAATGCCAAAAATCCTTCCTATTTGTCTTTGGGGAACATTGTTCACAATGTGCTGGATCATTTGCTAAAGCATCTGTTGGCAAAGTCTCGAATGATCCTTGTTCTTGAAGGACAAGGCTGTTTTTGGAGGCTCCTTATATACTATGACACAATTGCCTCACCTGTTTAACATCTCCTGGTTCACGTTATTTCAACTCGTCAAATATATTAGTCTTAAATTGCCCGTCTCAGCTTTTTAGAGCGTGGTGCAATAATCTGTTTTGAAATTACTGTACATTTTCAAAAAACATTGAACATCATATACTGTAATGTATAGTTGTATTGCTTTCAATATAGCAAAGGGTGAATATAATTTACAAATCACTCCTTTTTATTTTTATTAGCATTTTTAATACTGTCCCAACTTTTTTCAGAATTGGAGTTGTAAATTGTACATCTATTTAGACTCAAAATGTGGCTGAGAAAATACATATGTGTAGCGAATGTGTAGCTTATGGGTTATGAGTAGTTCAATATGTGTTTAGCAGCCAGTTGCGTCTCATGAAATTTCAATGTGGAAGTAATGAATCCTGTTCTGTTTGCTGCATCATCTCTTTGATATATAAAAAATAAAACATCAAAATATATCAGAATATATTCTATTATATTATTAGGAGTCCAAGCATGGTGCAGGAACCCTATTGTATTCGTACTGATTTTCTGTTTATTATTATTATTAGTATTTATTATTCTTTTTCTGCCTTAAAAGTGTCTGGGCATCAGAGACCGTAAGTCGCAGAGACACCAAACTTGGTGGGATGGTCAGAAACCCCCGCCCCCCCCCACTACTCAGGCACCCACACACACACCCGTCGGACACTAGGTGGTGCTATAATAAGCATCTTTGCGTTTGTGGTCATAACTCTGGAAACGTAAGGGCTAGGATAAAAATTATTTTTTCCTTTGAATCCTTGAGACACAAAATTTGGTATGCATCATCTATGGAACCTCCTGACAAAAAGTTATCAAAAGAATTTTATTTCGTCAAAGCGTTGTGAAGATATAAGCCAACGAACTGGTCAGGCATCGTCCATGTAATCGAAATTGACCTATATCTACCAAATTAAAAGTCCAAACGTAGCGAAACTTGATACACATAGACAAAACGACATTCTGAGGCTGCACGCCAAGTTTCGTCAAATTCCGCCTATAGTGTGCGCTACAACTGAAAAACGCTCATAACTTCGCAGCTGTATGATCAATGATGTTGAAAATTGGTTTACATCTTCTGTGGCCCAAAGGCTAACATATCACTCAAATATCACTCAGAAAAATCAACAAACATGGCCGCCAGCAGTCAATCAAATTTCAGCAGCTAATAACATCAAATCTGAATGACCGGACATTACGAAACTTGAGATATTCATACACAGTGTCAAAATGAGGCTGTGTACCAAGTTTTGTGAAAATCGCCACAAGGTGGCGCTATAACAAAAACATTTACATTTTTGCTAATTACTCTGCATCTGAGCACATTAAAATCAAAATGCTATTTACCTCTAAATCCTTGCATCAAGTCCTACAAAATGTATATCTCAGATTTATTTCATTTTATAAAATATTTCTGCCATTCTAATTTACTGAAAACCCTACTTTTTTAATCAGATCTTCACCAAACTTGGCCCAGGTCAGCGCTAGACCATGCAGGCAAAAAGTTATCAAAATAATTTTGATCCATTAAATCGTCTAGAAGATACAATCCAATATATTTGACTAGTGTGGCCCATTATGACTAATATTCCTGTATCTTGTGTGCACAAAGGCCAAACTTCACAAACCTGTGAGTCTAAGGCTTTCATAGGTGTATGAATGCATATAAATTTATTTGAAGAAATGTGGTACACTGACAATGTCTTCTGACTTTTATAATATTAGTTTGCAAATAAATCTGTGATTTCCAAAATGATTATAGATAATCAAATGTCACCTTAATTTTTACATATCCTAAAAATATTGAAAACATATTTGTCAAGTTGCCAGACATGATTAACTGTCACATTTTTTTAGGGATATGTTTACATATGTCTGGAATTATATTATGTGTTTATTTTTCCATTATCCCCATTTCTGTCTCATGTCATTTCTATATGGCTGTGTCCGAAAACTGTAAAATGCTGCCTTAAAACTAGCCCAAAAGTGCCCCATAGGCATACTATGGCAAGGCTCTTTGAAAAGACAATGAATTTTGTGGGATCATATCTCCCAATCAGAATGTGGTAGAGACATAGGGGCAGGCTCATTTCACTCGGGCTACCAATCAGTCATTAAGTATTATCTTGGAAATGGCATAGCCATGACCTAGCAACCATTTACGGCACCCTAGCAACCACCCCTTAGACTTCCATTCAAAATGGCTCAGAAGGGTATCTTCAGAACAGAATTTTGTAGACACTTGGCGATTGGATCTTTTGAGTCAGGTTAGTAATCAGCCAATAAGAATCTCTCTGGTCACAGGCTAGCCATGCCCTAGCAACCATGTAGAGCACCCTAGTAACCAGCCCTATTACTTCCATTAAAAATGGCTGAGAGGGATATCTTTGGAACAGAATGGACTACAGACATGACAGTTGGCTATTTCACTTGGGTGAGCAATCAGTCTTCATGTATCCACTTGAAAAACTACTTCGCCATGCCCTTACAACCATTTAGAATACCCTAGCAACCAGCCCCATTGACTTCCATTCAAAATGGCTGAGTGTGATATCTTTGGATCAGAATATCCTAGAGAAATGATAGTTGGCTTGTTTTATTTGAGTGAGCAATCAGACTTCAGGAATCACCATGGAAACTACTTATCCACACCCTAGCCACCATTTAGAGCACCCTAGCAACCAAACCCTATTGACTTCCATTCAAAAAGGCTGAGTGATATCTTTGGATCAGAATGTCCTAGAGAAATGACAGTTGGCTTGTTTTACTTGGGTGAGCAATCATTCTTCAAGTATCATCATGGAAACTACTTAGCAATACCACAGCAACCATTTAGAGCACCCTAACAAGCAAACCCCATTGACTTCCATTCAAAATGGCTGAGAGTGATATCTTTGGATCAGAAAGTCCTAGAGAAATTACAATTGGCTTCTTTTACTTGGGTGAGCAATCAGACTTAATGTATCTACTTGAAAAAACTACTTATCCACACCCTAGCAACCATTTAGAGCATCCTAGCAACCAAACCCCATTGACTTCCATTCAAAATGGCTGAGAGTGATATCTTTGGATCAGAGTGTCCTAGAGAAATGACAATTTGCTTGTTTTACTTGGGTGAGCAATCAGACTTCAGGTATCATCATGGAATCTACTTAGCCGTGCCCTAGCAACCATTTAGAGCACCTTAGTAACCAAACCCCATTGATTTCCATTCAAAATGCTTAGATGGGGATCTCAGGATCATAATGTCGTAGAGACTTCTGGTTTTGTTCATTGGACTCAGGGTAGCAAGGAGCCTTTTGAGTATCACCTTGGTAACAGCCAAGCAACCAGATGGGATTACACTAGCAACCAAGTAACAAATCACATATCTCTGCACCAGAACATCGTAGCGACATCCGGTTTCATTCATTTGTCTCAGGGTAGCAAGTAGCCTTTTGAGTATCGCCTTGGTACTGCCTAGCAACCAAATGCGGTTACTCTAGCAACCAAGTAACAAATCATATTTCTCTGCACCAGAATATCATAGAGATTTCTGGTTCATTTATTGGACTCAGGGTAGCAAGGAGCCTTTTGAGTATCACCGTGGTAACTGCCTAGCAACCAGATGCGGTTACCCTAGCAACCAAGTAACAAATCACATATCTTTGCACCAAAACATCATAGCGACTTGGGTCGTTCATTTGACTCAGGGTAGTAAGGAGCCTTTTGAATATCACCTTGTAACTGCCTAGCAACCAGATGGGGTTATCCAAGCAACCAAGTAACAAATCATATATCTCTGCACCCGAACAACGTAGAGACTTCCGGTTTCGTTCATTTGAATCAGGATAGCAAGGAACCTTTTCAGTATCACTTTGGTAACTGCCTAGCAACCAGATGGTATTACCCTAGCAATCAAGTAACAAATCACATTTTTCCCAATTTTCAACAAATTTAGTTTAGGCAGGATCTGTTCTGTCATTTTGTATTATTTGTCATCCACTGGATAATTTCTGTCAATTCAGATAATTTTGGTTATTTCTTCACATGTGCTTGGACCCCGATGATTGCCGCTTGCGGCTATATTTTCTAATTGTCTTTATATATATATAAATACACTATATTGCCAAAAGTATTCGCTCACCCATCCAAATAATTGAATATTACTTATATATTAAGATGTTCATAGATTGGAGAGGTGCATATTGTGTTCAGTTATACCTGGCAAGTTGAGATATGAACAGCTTTACCTCAATGTGATATATAAATGGATTTTCGATGTTAAACCCCTAGCTGAAGTGTAAGGTAACTTGAGGTTAGGTCAATTCCTTAATATTATAACTCCACAGTCCCATGATTGCTTAATTTGTATTTCCATGAGCTGAAATGGCCTCCTGTATCCTCTCTTCTGACTGAAAGGTTTGCCGTAGATAAGGTAAATATTTAGCATTCCATAGATGACTCCAGTGCTTTGCCTGGGGCTCTGAGTGTGTGTTAACATGTGTGTGTGTAGATAAAGCCTAAGGGATTTACAGGATGTGAGAAATCATGTTGTTCCTCCATCCTGGAGATCACAGTAGTCACCCTGTCATTACCATGCAGCAAGTCATAGCACAAGCCCTGGTGACATTACTGAAGGGACAGGTCAAAACCTGCTTTTGAGCTGCATTGGACTTTAGCTTCTAGCTGCTTGCTGCCCACTCTCTCTTTTTTAAATTCAGAGGGGACATACCTGACTTTTACAGTAAACTTTATAACAAATGGAGAGTGTGGAAAGTCCTGTTTTATGGGTGAGTGGGGGAGAAGTTTGTTTCTGTTTGGCTCTAGGCTAGTTGTGCATGTTTCAAAGTGATTAAGAGAAGGTCCAAAGCCTATGCGCTCACAACTGGCTTTTGGGACATCATTACTTAGAGTAAATCCTTACTTCTCAAAGTCTCATGTCTTTAAGAATTAGTTCACCCTCAAATGAAAATCTTGTTAATATTTTCTCACCCTCATGCTTTTCTAAACCTGTTGACTTTCTTTGGTGGAACAAAAAAGCTAAATGTTTAATTGCCCTGGTTGCTTTTTTCCATGAAATTACAATGAATGGGGAGGCTTTCAAGCTTTAAAAGGGACACAAAGCACCATAAAAGAATCATAAAATAATCTTAAGTCTTTTGAAACAAGATGATAACTTTGTCCGAGGAACATACTGACATTATTTGGTAAAAATCTTGATATTTGCCCAAGATTACCTTGGCACATTTATATAAGTTAATGAGAGAAGTGGCATTGCCTGAATGAGTTGTTAAAATTCTCGAGTAACTCTGACTCAATCATCCTGTTGCAACTTTAAAGGAAGGTTCTGGGTTCAATACAATTTAAAATGAATGGACAGCATTTGTGACATAATGTTGATTACCACAAAAATGTATTTAGACTCAACCCGCCTTTTCTTTAAAAAAAAAAAGCAAAAATTGAGGTTACAGTGAGGCACTTACAATGGAAGTCAATGGGGACAATTGTTGGAGGGTTTAAAGGCAGAAATGTGAAGCTCATAATTTTATAGAAGCATTTACATTAATTCTTCTGTTAAAACTTGTGTATTATTTGAGCTGTAAAGTTGTTTAAATCGTAATTTTTACAGTAATTTTAGGGTTTTAAGGTTTGTTGACATTACATCGTCATGGTAACAAAGTTGTAAAACTGGCTATAACTTTACACAGAAAAGGTTAGTAAGCAATTTTGTCACACTAAAAGCATGTTTACATGCATATCCTTTATGCCTTGTGACTATACTTTTGAAACAGTGAGCATTTTAACCTTTACAGACTGGCCCACATTCACTTCCGTTGTAAGTGCCTCACTGTAACCCAGATTTTTTCTTTTTTTTTTTTAAAGCAAGTAAAAACGCTGACTACCACACCTGGAGTCGCTAGTTCGAATCGGTAACGCGCTCAACAAGCCTCGTGATTAGATGTGCGGATTGACTGTCTCAGATGCGGAGGCAACTGCGATTCGTCCTCCGCCATCCGGATTGAGGCGAGGCACTATGCCACCACAAGGACTTAGAGCGAATTGGGAATTGGGCATGCCAAATTGGGGAGAAAATGGGAGAAAATCCCGCCCCCCCCCAAAAAAAAGAAAAGGAGGGACGAGTCAAATTAAATTTCTGTGGTAATCAACATTATGCCACAAATGCGGTCGACTGAGCTTAACTTGTATTGAACCAGGAATATTCGTTTAACAGCTCAGGTGAAGATTATCAGTGAATAACACCTAAAATTTGTGTCTGTTCTGCACAATACTATTAAATCAGTTCAAGCACACAAGTCCTTTGGGTAACTTTTATAAGACTTTTTGGTGCTTTTGTGACTTTTTTGAAGCATTAAAGCTAGTAGTTTAAAATAATTGCATGGAAAACAGCAAACAGCTGTCTTCAGATTAGGGCTGTCACGATTCTGAAATTTCGCTGACGATTAATTGTCAATCAAATAATTGCAATTATGATGATTAATTGTCTGTTTTAGGGCTATGATGATTAATTGTCTCTTTTAGGGCTTTCACGATGAACTGTCATTAATTAATTATAAACACAGCCAGTAGTGGATTTAGGCATGGGCGACATGTGCCGTTGCCCAGGGCGGCATCTTGTGGGGGAGCGGCACGAGGCACCCACAAGGTTATATATTTGCCAAAAAATTCCCTTATTTGGGCATTAAAATGTGATTGGAATTTGAAGTGCAAAATATCAAATCAGAAGATCAAATAAACGCGATCAGACAGTTATTTAATAATCGTGACAGGCCTACTTCAGATTTTCTCCTTTGGTATTGCACAGAAGATATAAAGTTATATGGTTTGAGAGTGAGTGAATAATGACAGAATTTTCAGTTTTGGAAGAACTATTCCTGTAATATGCCCCCTCCCACCCCCCCTACTTTTTTAATTATTTCTACAACTACACTGACACGACACGACTCTGTGTGTTTAAATGTTTCCCTCTCAAAATCTCTGCACAGCACCTGGACAGACAGATCTGAGTATGCTGTGACATTACTCATTGTGCAAAACTTTCCGTTTTACACAATACTGCCTTTCGCTTTCAAAGTTTACTCTGCTGACATTTGTATTGAAAGTGAGTGAAAATTCCAGTGTATTGGCTCTATTTCTAATGTTAACATTCTTCTTTTATTTTTCACACAATCTCAACAGTTGTTTTGTGAGGTGATCAAGCCATGTGCACAACTGATCGTAAAGAAAGTGAAACTTCTTGTTTGGCACAGCTTTTTACCCAGATTTTTTTCAGTAACACACATAAGAGCTCATCTCTCCTGACTGTCGCTGCCCCAGCAAGACTCACAAAATATCTGCTATGAGTTCAATGAGGTTTGGACATTTTTAACACTGGATACTTCAATATGTGGAAGTATGATGGAGTTATAGAGGTACAGTATGATATGCTTTATTTCATTTCAATCAGCTCCACTAAAAGGTGTGCTTTCTTTAAATCGCTAGAATCTAAATGGCTAAAAATAATTAAATGGCTAAAAAGAATCTAAAAAGACTGAAGAAACAGTATTAATTTATGGGGATTTTTAATGAATGGTCCACCAGATGAAACATCAACTAACCCAGTTTTTCAGATGTTTAACATGGAAGTGGTTAAAAAAAAAAAAAAAAAAAAAACAGGTTTCAACTTGAAATTATTTAATTTATTGTCTACAGATTCCATGTATTTGAAAGTGGACACTTTACAACCAAAGCAAATCTGTTAACATTACAAGTAACTCTATTGGTGATGAGATAAAAAAAATAAAAAAATAAATCTGCATCCTTTTATAACAGCCCGTGTAACAATGTTCCAGGTTTTTAAGTTTATAAGTTCACTTTAAGTAACATCAGCCCTTCCTTTGCTCATGTGTACAGTATCGCAGTTGTCTTAAATATGATGGAGAAGAGGGCAGAGGTCAAGACCTTGGAGAACTCACCTGCCTTTTCTCTCGTTCACTCTCCCACTTCCTTTTAAACTCTATCTCCTCTGCCTGCGCCCAGATCAGGTGGTAAAATCCAGTGCTCATCTGATGAAATAATCTCCCTGGACAGGTAAAAGCAAAGCAAAATCTTTTACACAAACTCTTTCTTGTGCTGACACCACTGTAACAAGATAATTTGACTTGTACTTCCTCGAGGAACTAAATGTATAAGACACACCCCTGAGTGTGCTTGTCTCTCTCTCTCTCTCTCTCTCTCTCTCTCTCTCTCTCTCTCTCTCTCTCTGTCTGTCCCTCCGCCCTGTCAGTGTGTTAGCTGCTGACATGGTGCCTCTGCTTGCCCTAACAAGTGCAACCCTTGTAAAGAATTCAGCAGTAATCCTGAATGCGACCCAGTGAAAGGGGAGGTTTTAGTCTCTTTGTGATCAGTAGAACCTGTATGCAGCCACTGTCATCACTATCATTGCATGTCTTTTTCACTTAACAAAAATTAAATAAATAAATAATAATAAAAAAATATCTATCTATTTATCTACATATATCTATCTATCAATACTGAAGTAAATAGTAAGTAAATAGTTTATAGTATATAGTATCTACTATCTACAGCAGCTGATCACACTCTCTGATCTGTACGGTCAACTCTTCATCAGACAGAAACAAATAAAGTGGGTTTTTTTTATGTTTGCTCTGTGATCAGTGTCTCCATCTGTCTCATCCATAAAACCATTGCTTTATAAACACACACACACACACACACACACACACACACACACACACACACACACTATCCTTATGAGGACTCTCCATAGACATAATGATTTTTATACTGTATGAACTATAGGATCTATCCCCTAAACCTCACAAAAAAAAAAAAAAAAAACAAAAACAAACCTAACCCTCACAAAAAACATTCTGCATTTTTACATAAAAAAAACCCCCAAAACAAAAAAAACATTTTTTTAAAGCAATTTGAATTATGGGGACACTAGAAATGTCCTCATAAACCGCATTTATAGCATAATACCCTTGTAATTACCAGTTTGTAACCTAAAAAAGAGTCCTCGTAAACCACCCAACCCCCCCCCCCACACACTCACACACTCTTTGCATGATCTGGACAGTTATTTGTTTACACATGAAAAAACACACAGAAATCCCATTGATTTTATGCAAATGCAAGCAGCTCCTGACATTTTAGTGATTGTCTGGCTGTGCTTACAACTGCACTGGAGGGTTAATATATTGCTATAGATTTTTGACTAGTTAATCAACACATCAAAAATCTATATCTTGCAGGTAGGACAACTTTTCCTGTTATCAGGCAATACAGATGCACACAAACTAATTAGGAGTCACTGATTAGCTTAAGATTTATCTTACTCTGTTTATACAGAAGAACTTACTTAGTAATAATTGTTTGAACAAGTTAATAAATACACATAGTTTTACTACATAAAGGTAGTCCAAACAGTCTCAGTTAAAAGTATGTTGTGGATTGTTGTTAAGAGTATTATGGACGCTTAACTAAAAAAGCTAACCTCAATTGAAACTATATAGGTAAAGTTTGTAAAAAAAAAAAAGTCTTGTCTCAAAGTTAAATAAATTAAAGTTTGAAGGAGATAGATGAAGATAGATAGATAGATAGATAGATAGATAGATAGATAGATAGATAGATAGATAGATAGATAGATAAATAGATACAGTAGATTAGATTTCTTTCATCACATTCCCAGTGGGTCAGAAGTTTACATACACTGTTAGTATTTGGTAGCATTGCCTTTAAATTGATTGACTTGGGTCAAACATTTTAGGTAGCCTTCCACAATCTTCTCACAATAAGTTGCTGAAATTTTGGCCCATTCCTCCAGACAGAACTGGAGTCAGGTTTGTAGGCCTCCTTGCCCGCACATGCTTTTTCAGTTCTGCCCACAAATTTTCTATCAGATTGAGGTCAAGGCTTTGTGATGGCAACTCCAATAACTTTACTTTGTTGTCCTTAAGCCATTTTGGCACAGCTTTGGTGGTATGCTTGGGGTCATTGTCCCTTTGGAAGACCCCATTTGTGACCGAGCTTTAACTTCCTGGCTGATGTATTGAGATGTTGCTTCAATATATCCACATAATTTTCCTTTCTAATGATGCCATCTATTTTGTGAAGTGCACCAGTCCCTCCTGCAGCAAAGCACCCCCACAACATGATGCTGCCACCCCCATGCTTCATGGTTGGAATGGTGTTCTTCGGCTTGCAAGCCTCACCCTTTTTCCTCCAAACATAACGATGGTCATTATGGCCAAAAAGTTAAATTTTTGTTTCATCAGACCAGAGGACATTTCTCCAAAAAGTAAGATCTTTGTCCCCATGTGTACTTGCAAACTGCAGTCTGGCTTTTTATGGCAGTTTTGGAGCATTGGCTTGCTGAGCAGCCTTTCAGGTTATGTCGACATAGGACTCGTTTTACTGTTGATATAGATACTTGTCTACCTGTTTCCTCCAGCATCTTTACAAGGTCCTTTGCTGTTGTTCTGGTATTGATTTGCACTTTTCACACTGAACTACGTTCATCTCTAGAAGACAGAATGTGTCTCCTTCCTGAGTGGTCTGATGGCTCCGTGGTCCCATGGTGTTTATACTTGCGTACTATTGTTTTTACAGATGAACGTGGTACATTCAGGCTTTTGGAAATTGCTCCCAAGGATGAACCAGACTTGTGGAGGTACACTATGTTTTGTAGCTTAGCTGATTTCTTTTGATTTTCCCATGATGTCAAGCAAAGAGGCACTGAGTTTGAAGGTAGGCCTTAAAATATATCCACAGGTACACTTCCAATTCAGTACACCTCCTGTCAGAAGCTAATTGGCTAATTGTCTAAAGGAATTTTCCAAGCTGCTTAAAGGCACAGTTAACTTAGTGTATGTAAACTTCGGACACACTGGAATTGTGATATAGTCAATTAAAAGTGAAACAATCTGTCTGTAAACAATTGTTGGAAAAATTACGGATGTAATGCACAAAGTAGATAAACGACTTGCCAAAACTATAGTTTGCTAATATTAAATCTGTGGAGTGGTTAAAAAATGAGTTTTAATAACTTCAACCTAAGTGTATGTAAACTTCTGACTTCAACTGTAGATGTGATTACATTTACATTTTTGACAGAGTTTGAATCAAAGTCTTTTTAGCAAGTCTAAGTTTTTTTAGCGAATTTATTTCAAAGTTGCTTTGGAAAAACTGTCCAATCCGTTATAAAATACATAATAGCAACAATGACTGTGCCAAGTTTGGTGGATATAGCCTAAAAATTCTAGGATGAGTTATAATCAGAATTCTTGGTCTTGGTTTATAATAAGAAAATTAATAAATAATAATAATAATAATAATAATAAACAAGTCTGAGAATTAACACTATGTTGGTTTTGTTTTATAATTGAAAATGCTAGTTTGAAGATATTTTTATCCTTATTTGATTGTCTGTAATAAAGACTTTCCTTTTCTTTAACTTTTTGTTCATGTCGTCTTGGACTTACAGTGACACCTACTGGTGTGGATGCAGCATCATTCAAAATCAATACTTTTATGTTACAGATGCCATTTTAGTAATTCACTCTTCACAATCAGCCATGATTAATTTAATCCAAGATTGAAAGTGTCCAATAACAAGACGGTTACTGAGATTAAACAAGTAGTATTCAATTGGTCATGTGATTCTAAAATGGCAGCCCCCATGAGGGCGCCCCTGACCCATGTAGAATAAAACAGCTTTCATAAGGTTACTGATATGTCTAGAGTCCTCATCTCATGTGAGTGATTATGATTTTATACATATGTTTCAAAATTACAATTCATTTCTTTAGGAGTAAAACTTTTTTAATGGGGAAAAATTACTGAGTGCACCTTTAAGTAGACTATTATATTACTAAATACACAAGATGGGTGAAGTGTGGTCACTGATGGAGACCTGAGTGGTAAGAGCCGTTTATATGCCCATCTCTAGTGTAAACTTATACTGTATTGTTTAGTTACAAAAATTTTCAATTGCTGTACAACGAATTGGTGCTATGTTATAGAAAGTTATCCTGAGAGCTAATGTTTGTGCATTAGTAATGGGAGCCCATTGTCCATCCTAAAGGTTGCTGCTTATCTGCCAACTATCTGAATGGAAACCATATGGGCTTAAGCACTAAAGCATAAGGACTATAAATGGAATCTATCTATGCTTGGCTCTTATAACAAGCTGTGGTTTTGGTTCCTCCCTTCAGCAGAATTTACATACTTCTGAAGTGAATAAAGTTTTCTTATCCACTTGTGTACATTTTTACATATTCTGAGACAGACAGCTAACTGTTGAAAAAATATCTGTGTTATCTGCAAAGCTAAGTGTGTTCAGGCAAAGTAAGAATTAAGCTTGTCTCCAAGGTAACAGACAGGAAGTGTCGGTTAAATGGTTTCCTGATGGCTTCCTCTTTATCGCTGAATGATATCTGACATGTTGTGTGTGTGCGTGATGTTTTACAGAAATAGACAGAAAAATGGAAATCATGTTAGATACTTAGCTGAGTAAAAATAACTGAAATTAGTTTTAGCCAGAGAGGAAGTCTATACATACACTATTTTTTTTTTCTTTTTTCCAGATTTGTTACTTTTTCACATAATATTACATTTGTGTTCTTCATTGCTAATAATGAATTTGAACCTATTTTGTCTCTTAGCAGACTTTGAAATGATTAATTTAATTAATGATTTAGAATTACACTGAATAAGTTCAAATGTTAAGTATGTCATACTTGTGTCTGCTTCCTGGTTTATCTTTCATCTCTGTGTGTTTACATAGGTGAGCGTGTGCATGTGCACATACTGTATGTGTGTAGGCTTTTCTAAATGTAGCGGTAGGTATGTCTTTGGGTGTGCATGTGTTCACATGTTTTATTTAGGTCATATGAGTTTATCTGATGTGTTTGCTTGTAACTGAGCAAAGTATGTGTTTCACGACAATTTTGCAGTGCTCATCAAACAGTCAACACATGTAAACAATCACATTTTTAAAGTGCACTCAGTAATTTTTTCCTCATTAAAAAAGCTTTACTCCTAAAGAAATGAATTGTAATTTTGAAATGTATGCATAAAATCATTATCACTCACATGAGATATCAGTAACGTTGTAAAATCTGTTTTATTCTACATGATGAGGGTTCCCTCATGGGGAGCTGCCATGTAAGAATCACATGATCAACCAAATACAACTTGCTTTATCTCAGTAACCAGCTTGATATTGGACATTTTCACTTATGGATTAAAGTAATAAAAGCTGTGAAACTGTGAAAAGTGAATTTCTATAATGAAACTGAACACAAATGATTTTGAATGATGCTACACGCAGGCCCCTAGGTGTCAGTGTAAGTCCAAAACAACAGACATAAAAAATTACTGAGTGCACCTTAAACATAAAAGAGGTACAACATTCACATCCATATATCTGTTGTCACAGCAATTGAATGAACACATGAATTCAACACTTGTATCATGTGTACAGTAAAACTTTAATATAAATCTGGATATGTTTTAACTGTACATGCAAATGTGCTCAAATTGTAAATACAGATTAATGTAACATTTCACATGTATTAATGAACTATTAAAACATTCAGAGACCATTATTACATTTTTTTCTAAGAGGAAGTGGCAGCCTGAGGTCCAAACTGAACTTGCTGTGTTACTAGTCTGATACCAAGCCTAAAAGATGGAACCTCCTCTCTCGCAACAGCAACATTTTTGAACAGACTTAGATTTTAATGGAATTTATTTTGAGTTGCTTTATTTATAATCTGAATGTATTAGTGTGGCCACTCACAACTTTGATTAAATTATCAGATTTCATGCCCTGCTCTGTACACAAATAAGAGGACTTAATCAAATGGATTTCCAACATTAATCTTTCTTTCTCTTTCAGATTTATTTACTTTCAGGCTGAAATATCTAATTGTGATCCAAAAATATCATGCAATTTAGCTCTCCAACTAAGCCACTTTTTTTTTTTTTTTTTTTTGGCAGATCTGAAATGGAAGTCTGCATGGAAAACTATTAGGTATATGTTCCACAGCTAGATTCTTCATTCAGATTCACTCACCTAGAATCCCAGAATTGCTGCCACGAATGAAGTTGTCTGAACAATCTAGAACTGATCTGATTTAACAAATCATCTGTCTGTGAAACAAGCTGGAAAAATGTGAAGTCTTTGTTGCCAGTTGTTCTGTGATATACAATCACAGCAATCTTTTCTGGATTCTCACAGCAGATTGCAGGCTGTGCTTCTCATGGGGAGATTGGCTGGTAATCGTGAGTATTGGCTTCTTAAACTATGCTTTTTGTTGTTCAACTCCAGAGCTGTGTTCTCCTGACCACCAGCGGGGGGAGTGCTCTCCTGTGCATTACCCAAAGAATTCTTGGCCTTCCCTCCTTTGTTATTCTTTGTCTTTTTAGCCTTTTCTTGGTCCTGGGACTCATTGGTTAATGTGCCTGAGTCTGGAGCGCCCTCTAATGGTGGCAGAGTGTCAGGGGGCAAGTCAGTGGGAGTTGGCTTGCCTTCAGCCTGCTCCTCATCATTGGGGATGTTCAGGTTAGAAGGGGAATGTTTGCTGTTGGTGCAAGTGGAACTGAAGAAAAGACATACATTGAAGATTGAAGTACACAGAAACATAGGGAAGACAAGACAACAATAGACAAACAAGAGAAGTGAAGGAAAACTGGTATGCCTTTTTTGTCAGGTTTATTTTGGAAGAAGGAAAAACAAGGCGATCCTCTAAAATTTTAGGTAAGTCATATCATTATTAGGTTTCAGCAGTGGTGGATTTAGGCATGGGTGACATGGGCAGTTGCCCAGGGCGGCATCTTGCGGGGGAGCGGCATGAGGCTCCCACACAGACCCCCCCGGTCAACAACTTTGGATGTGTGTTGAAGCGGGTTTCGCCCAGGGCGCCATACAAGCTAGAACCGCTACTGGGTTTCAGGCATCAAAATGCTTCATTCATGGTTGCAGATCATTTAAAACCAAAAAGCATGTAATGTTTAGTCATATAATCCTGTTCCTGATACTCAACTAGTAAAGCATGGCGCTAGAAATACCAAGCTCACATGTTCAGTTCCCAGTGAACATACTTAAAACATAAAAGTATATAACTTGAAAGCACTGTAAGTCGCTTTGGATAAAAGCATCTGCCAAATGCATAAATGTAAAATAATCAATGCTTAGATCACATAAATATTATGATTTTATGTATTTTCCCATTCACCTCACCCATTTGAGCTTCTATCCTCAGAATCTTTCTGCTCAGTGCTGTATCTGAGCTCTGCTGGAGTCTTAAAGGAGAGATCCTTCTTTCCCTTCAGCCAGTATGTCTTCATATAACCTTTACCCTTAATCAGGAGAGAAAATGGTGGTTTATTTCACACAACTTTAAGACATTACTTGTTTCCATTATGAGGCATTTAACCTGTAACCTGTTTTGGGCAGGTTTCCAGACAAAGGTTAATACAATTTCTGGATTAAACTGTGCTGCTAACTGTGACTCAGTTCAGAAAGTCATTTTCACACCAGGACACATTACTGTCATATAAAGCAGAACCTGAAGGACACTTTTGATGTTTTGAAAGTTTGCAACTTTGTTGATGTTGACAATGAAAATGGTAATGGTGACAATGATAATGTAATGTATAGGCATAGTAGCACCTTAACAAAAATCTTTCCTCGTTCCTCAATGTTGTATGGCTCATGCTCGAGATGGTCTTTGGTGGTCTGACTAATGTGGATTTGCATGCCCTAAACATGCATAATGAGAGAGAGAGAGAGAGAGAGAGAGAGAGTAATTAGCTTTTTAATTAACTGTATTTCCATTAAAATGTTATTTAAAATGTATACTTTCTCTTCACTTTTATTTACAGTTTTGTATGATTATGAAAGACTGTAAACTTCTAGTCTTAGCACAACACAAGAAAGTGGCTCACCACACCATTTGACTCCATTCTAGAAGCAGTGTTTACCGTGTCCCCAAACAGACAATACCTGGGCATCTTCAAACCCACCACCCCTGCAACCACCATCCCAGAGTGAATACCTGTATGAAAAACGGTTTCACTCAGGAATCTGTAGCATCCAAAAGCATTAAGCTGGAGCATAAATAGCCTAATATGTGAAAATACTGGTGTTTGAAAAATAATCGGGTTCTTCAAGTGTGTGACATGGATATAAGTTTTAAAGCAATACAGGTACATAGAAAGTCAGATGAAAAAGATGCAGTTATTATATGATGCTGTGTGAGTCTGGGTGCACCCACCCACGCGAATCTGGATATTGTCCCCGGTGGAAGGGTCTTTCAGGTGATCGATGGAACTCAACATATCTAGAGCCATGTCACAGATGTGGTGGGCATGGAACGTGGTCTTATTTGGCACACCTGCCACGACCATGTAGGCATCCCTGATGGTCTCCACCTGAGGAAAAAAGGACATTGGCTGCAGGTTCACAAAACAAAGCTTTATTGTTAATATTTAATAGTAAAGAGAAAGCTATGGACTCTTTTGAAGGGCAATTAACTTGTATATTAGCATGTGAAAATGCTTCAATTTTGCATTTGAATACAGTTTTATTTTCATTACAAATTGTATCAGCATGACAATTTGAGTGAAATGTTGAATTTAAAAATTAATATGAACAGAATTTCTCAGCATCTGATATGTCCCCCTTTTTTTTTCTCTTTTTTTTTTTAATGAAAGCATGCACTCAAGCTGGTATGGACTCCACAAGTTTTTGCAAAATCTTATGATCTATTTTATCCCAGCATAATTTGTGAATGTTCCAAAGATCATTCTGTGTGCTTCAAATCTGACCTTTTGTACATGTTCGATGTTACAAATTTGCTTATTTAATTAGTGACCTAAAAATAATAATGCAGAATCTTAAACATTTCTTATTCATTTTACATCATAATTTATTTTTTATTTTTTTCAAAATCTTAAAATCCTTATTTCCAGGCTTATATTAGATTTCAAATCCCATATTTTCAATGTGGATTCAAACTTTTAAACCCCTCTGTATCTGTTCTGTCAGTGGACAAGTTGCTTCTGTAAGAGTTAATTTTGTTACCTTATAAACATTGTGCTTCTCGCTGAGTGTGTCAAAAACTATATAGATCTCATTCAGCATGTCCACCACCTGCATGGGGGTGATGTGGATACAGATCTCGTTAAACTTCACCACATCGCTGAACAGGATGGTCACATCTGGGAACACCTGGAGAAAGATGACAGCAGAGCCAAGATCAAGAAAAGCTCAAGAACAGTTAAATATTTCAGATTAAACCAGCCTTAGATGGATTGTTCCTGGTCAGGCTGGTCTGGGTTAATGGGTTTAGAGGTATTTTGTTCACTTGTCTGCTATGTAGGCTGGGAGACCAGCTGAAGACCAGCATAGCCAGGCTGGGAGACCAGTTTGACCATGTTAAACCAGCTAACCAGCTTTGGCTTGATTTCAGCAAAAAATGCAATAAATAAATAAATAAATAAATAAATTGCAATTGAGAAAAAAACACCTCTGGGTTTTTCATATTTATTTATTCCTCTTCAGATTTTTTGACCATGGTCTTTGATTATTAAAATGGTCAAATCACCATGGCCAGTCTACAGAATGTTAAAGGTATTTTAGATATGTTGTTCATTGTAGTTGATTTGTGCCATGTATGAGTGTATGACTGTCATGTGTGTTCTTAAATGAGAGTGTACTTGTTTTGTATATGCATGGACGGGCAGGTGTGTGTTTGTTGTGTGCCTGTGTGTTAGTATATGCATGGTTGACACTGGCCTGTGTATTTGTGAGTGTCTGTGTTTGCATGTGTCTGTACCTGACATGTCTCCAGGGCTGTAATTCCCTTGCGTAGTCTGTCTGCCACTGCTTTGGGTATCATGGCGTACAGCAGGGAGTCTCCTCTTTTCTTCTCCTCATCCAACTTTTTAATGATCTCCTGCAGCTGTGCATACTTCTGCTGCTCCTGTAGGTGGCACAGCCAGAGATCAGCCTGTCACTTGCCTGGCAATTCTATTGATACATTGTCAGAGACTCTGTAAATTGTTATCAATTGGCTTTATACACTGCAAAAATCATTTTCTTTATCTGTATATATGTTTTGTTTTACAGGATAATAAGACTTGTTTTCAGACAATATATCTTGAATATATATCTATTGTTCTTACCCAGACAGCTTTTCTTGTTTTGAGGATTAACCACGCAAAAAAATAAATTTAAATACATTTTAAATTACATTTTACATTTTTTTTTTTTTAATTATTAACTTCAATAGTTTCCCTTGTAAAAAAAAAAAGTGTATCTTTTTTAAAGGATGTAAAGAATTTTTTTCCTGGAAAATGAGGATTACTGATTAAGAAAACAGAAAACACCCTTCTGTGTTCATACCTGGTCAAGTGCCAGTTGCAGTTCGGCTGATTGCTGTGTTCCGGCCAGGATGAGCTCTCTGCTCGAGTCGTGCAGGTTTAAATCATTGACGTAAACACCCATTTTTATCATGTCCTCTACTGTCTCAATACTGTACAAAGAAAACAATTGTTTTTAATGAGAAGACTTCAACTTGATACTGTTGCTTGGTTTACAGCCATAATCTTTTTTGCATAAGTAGCTTTCTCTTGACAACTAATAGAGAGAACTAAAATTTACAGGACGATCTGACAATTCCAGATTTATAACTACTCATTTTAAAGGGGTGATTTCACTGAAAACAGGATTTTCCTTGCACTCTTGAAATGAAAGAGTTCGATGCACTATATAGGCAACTTTTACAACAGTCCCTCCTCAGTCCACGCCATTTACGAAAACTATGCTGCAAATTATACATAATTAAGAAATCATAAACACAATAAACACAATAACATACAGTATCAACACCCACATCTGCACATAAATGCCTATTTAGTCTTCAACAACTTGGCCTAAAGAAACCACTATGTCAGGATGTGAAGACTGGCCTGTCATAACAGAGGTCATTAACAGTAGCAAAAAGAGCCTGTTTAATTCTATGAGATGGATAGAGAGTGGATATTTTTTTTGGTGCATGGAACTTTGATGAATAATTGGACCTCAGGGAAAAATATAAAATGCCACAAAAGTGTACGTTATTTACCCTTTGAAATAACTTAGCACAAACATTTTGATTGTCAGTTTTATGTCACAAAAACTAAACAACTATATTTTCCATTAGCTCAGACTACAGAGTTGAAAAAATGGGAAAGATTGTTAGAGCTTACATGGGAGTTCCAAGGAAGATTAGCGAGTCCCACTGAGGGACGTACTTCATCTGGCCCTTTAGGTGAAGAGGCTTTTTAGGGGGCTCTCGCATGTCTTCAAATATGGTTTCACTGCACTTACCTGAACAAGAGAGAGGAAATTTATTTTTTAACTGCAGTTACAGAGGATTTGAATTGCTTGCCTTACTGATATGGATGACCTGGAAGTACTTTAGGTTCAATTGCTTTGGCACCAGTAACAAAACACTTTAAACAATGATTGTGGTCTCATTCATTTGAGAGAATTTTGAATTTTTAACTCAGATCAGTTTTATGCAAGAAAAGTGCTCTTGAATATATTCTAAGTGCTTTATATCAGACAGGCATAAGCATAAAATAATGTCTAGAGAGATGCGAAGGTCATTGAAGCCAGCACTTTTGTGTAATGACAGGATGTCTAACCAGTGACAGTCTGAAAAGCCAGCAGCTCAATGTCTTCTCCTCCAGAATTAGCAGAGCTGTTGTACTGAGTCAGAGCGCTGCAGTATTCCTGATCCGTCCCCTTCATTTCCTCCATCACCTTAATGTCTGAGAGGACAGCAGAGGCACAGTGACAGGAATCAGGATGAGACGTTTTTAAGACATTATCGGGATTAACCGCGAACGTATTGTCACATACTGTATGTGATTTCCTGTATAATTCAACTAGTAGAACATAGCATGAGCAATGCCAAAGTCATGAGTTTGATTCCCAGGGAATGCATGTATGGATAAAATTCATAGTTTGAATGCACTGTAATTGTCTTTGGATAAAGGTATCAACCAAATGTGTAAATGTAAATCTGCTGAATGCAGATCTGAAGTTTTGATTGGTCGGTGTAGTTTTGACATTCGCTAATCTAAGCACTGTACCTCTCTCTTCCTTTTTGGGTTTCTCACTCTCCTCTTTCTCCTCTGGTTCTTCTTTGCTGAGTTTGGGGATGTTGACCTTCTGTTTGCTTTCAACCACAGCCTTAGATAGTAGCTCAAACACATTGTTGAGATGGGTGTAGATCTAAAAAAACATACACAAACATAATGCCTTTGCTTAGGACAGAAATGCTGGAAATATGCAAGGATGATAGGTGTAATTTTTCAATGTAAAATTACTTTCTCCAGCTTAATATCCCGTCAATTGTAAGTCATTCATTCACATGTTTATTCTGTCAGGGTTCAGCCACTTCTGTTGGTTTGTTTTTGTCTTTTTGTGGCTGAATTCTGACACTCATGTTTTGTGTCATGTTGTGTGAACACTTGGCTTTGTTTGGTTTTCACTGCCATGTGTTCTTGTGTCTTGTCATTTGTAGAGTGAGTGCACTTGGCTTTGTGTTTTCTCATTGTCATGTGCACTCATGTCAGTTCAGTTGTGAGTGATACCCCACCCCCCTTGTTACCTTGTTATTAGTTCATTTGCCTCACCTGCCTTCCCTTGTTACCCTCCTCATTTCCTTCCCTATTTAACCTCATTGTGTTTTCTGTCCTGTTCTAGTTTGTTGTGGATATTTCCCTGTTGTGGTCTTGTCTGTTTGTATTCCTGCAGTTCCCTGGTGATCCCTGTGTTGAGCCTGGACCTCGAGGCTCTTCAGCTCAGCCAGTTGGTATTCTGCCCTGGACTGTGATGTTTTTCTCCTATGGGTGTTGTTGTAAATAAATCCCATTCTGTTTAACTCTGTGCTTGAGTCCTAGCCGCCCTCTCCGCACCCTGACAGATTCCCCTGGTAATTTAACAGTGTGGCTTTATAGCACTGTCTAAATACTGGATTAATTTGGAATGGCATTCTATTAAACTACTCTTACTATTTCTGTGGCCTGTACCATGAAGTTGGTTTCGGTGGCTAGCCAGGTAAGGGTTTTTTTTTTTTTTTTTTTTTTAAAGTTTGCCTCAACCTCAGGTTTTATGCACCACGAAAGTTGGTTGGCTTTTAGCGGTGTTCATCGCCATAGCAACTTGCGATACATGGCTAACCTACTGTCTCCTACGTCCACAAGAGGACGCAACAAATCAATATAAACCAATCAGCACCATGTTGTAGTGTTCGTTTATTGCAAAGAACAATGTGCGTAAAATGATAGTCAGATGATTTAGCCAGTTTATGTTCTTCAATATTAAAGGAAAAAAAAAAAGGAAAACGAGAAAAGAAACGCTTCAATGGATGGAACTATTTTAACAATATATTAGGCTATCTATAAAACAGCCAGTAAGATGGATTAATATGATACCTGCAAAAAATAATAGTTTTAAAAATTTGAAAAGCTCAAGATTGCTATGGAAGGGGGTGAATGCCAACATATAGTATTTTACTTTAAGTTACAATACTATAAGCAATAAGCAGTACACAAAATACATATTTTATAAAAAGAACAAATACGCATACCAATTTTTTGCATACAGTATTCCAAGTGCTCACTTTTTAATCAATAGTAGCCTTTATTTATGCTTTAGTTTTTAACTAAAGACAATATACAACTTGTATATCAAGAAAGAAAAAAAACACGATGCTATTTTGAATAATTATCAAATAACCATTCACAACATATTCTATAAATATATAATTCGTTAATTTACATGTTATATTTTATTTCAAATAAACTGGAAAGTTAAGGCATCACCTCTTTTTTAAATATTAAATGAGATAGGACATTATACCTCGTATTTTAACTAATTTTGTTTAAAATTCAAGAATCTGAAGGAAACAATCTAAATTAATTTATAATATTAAGCAAATCCCATTTATGTTCACACTCCAGACTTTTATTAATTTTAAATGCTTCTTTCTCCATTTGGTATTTCCAAAATCATTTTTCTCCATCTTTGAAATTATGGGGGTTCGGGTTTAAGCTAATTTTTTGTAATCCATTTCAAAGCTGCTATTCTGTATGTGTGTGTGTGCGTGTGTGTGTGTGTGTATATATATATATATATATATATATATATATATATATATATATATATATATTGTTCAGTTTTGTTTCTTAAGGACAATGGCATTTTACCCAAAATAATTTTTTTGGATGTATTTCTATTGTGCAGTTAAATATTAAATTAACTTAAATATTAGTCTAATTCCAAAAATTTGTCAATTTAGAACACTCATATAGAATTTGACTGTGATTAACCTTTTTTTCCTCCAATTTCTCCAACAATCCCCTTTTACCATGCCATTGTATTTACTTTGAATAACAGGCGTTATAAAAATCTCATTTGTATCTTCCAAGCATATTCCCTCCAAACACTGGATTGAGTAGTATGGAATATATTATTTGATATTTCTTCCCAGTCTTGCTGACTAATTTTTATTTTTAATTCATCCTCCCACCTACATATAATTTTATTCAGAGTGTCCTGTATATTTCTTTCAAGTGCACTTTAAAATTCCTAACATTTTTATTGTATTAGTTGTATTGTATGCATCAATTATATAATAGTGGATGCATTTTCTTTTTTATTTCTTTTACTTTAACTTCTGTTAATAAATATCTTACCTGTAAATAATTAAAAAATTGTGAATTTGGAAGCTCATACTTTTTTGCTATGTTTGAAAAGGTATCCATTCCTTATCAGTGAACAGTTGGTGATATCTTTTCAGACCTCTGTCTGCCCAAAACTTAAATGTATTCTATAATCTATTTGGCATGAAATCAGGATCTTTTGCAATTTCTTGTAAATGAACTCTTAATTTTACTATTTCTTTTTTCTAACCAAATTCTAAAAGTATTATTAATACAAATATGATCTATTAATTTAAATGTGTTGCTTTAACAGGGATATACTAATAGGTTCCCCCATTTGATAAATTTCCTTCCTCCATTTCACTTCAGATTCTTCATTCATCCAAATCAATATAGGTTGAATTTGGGCAGCATTATAACTTAAATTTGAGAATTCTAGTCCTCCAAGCCTTTTTGACAACTTAAGAATTTTCAGACTAATTATAGGTTTCCTATTATCCCATATATATTTACAAAGTAGCTTATTCCATTGTCAAAAAACACTTTTTGATATACTAACTGGTAGATTTTGAAAAAGTTAGGGAGAGTATTCATCTTTATAGTCTCTTCGTTTTGTAATCAATAGTAGCCTATATTTAGTTGTAATAGTTTTGAATGATATATAAAGTTTTCAATTAAAATAAATATACAAGCTTTTATATTTTAAATTTAAGCTTTTAAAATGATTAAGCCTGTGTGTTCCTTTTGTGGGCCTATATGAATTCACTTTATATATATTCACGATATACTAGCTGTTTATATACAAACTATATGGCCAAAAGTTTGTGGACACCATATGTGCTTGATGAACATTTGATTTCAAAACCTTAGGCATCAATTTCCCCCTTTGCTGTAATAACAGCTTCCACTCTTTTGGGAAGGCTTTCCACTATACCGTATGTAGTAACATGGCTGCAGGGATTTGCTCTCATTCAGACACAAGGCTATCAGTGAGGTCAGGAACTGAAGTTGGTCGATGGGGCCTGACTTACAGTTGCTGTTCCAGTTCACACCAAAAGTGATCAGTGGGGTTCAGGTCTGGGCTTTGTGCAGGCCAGTCAATTTCTTCCACGCCAGACACAGTAAACCATTTCTTGGACCTCGCTTTGTTCACAGGGGCATTGTCATGCTGGAACAGAAAAGGGCTATCCCCAAACAGTTGCCACAAATTTGGAAGCACACAAAGCCCAAGCCATTACATAAAGAAACATTAAGATTTTTCTTTACTGCATTTAATGGAGTAACCAAATTCGTTAATTAGAAGGGGGTGTCCACAAAATTTTGGCCATATAGTGTATATATATATATATTATTTTTATTTTATCACATTAAGAATTTGTTTGCAGCAGTCCTCTTGAGCTCTGGTAGCAGCTGCTGTTTCTTGTGTAAGTGTCTTTAATTGCTTCATTTTAAAGTTATCCCTTGTAAGGTGTAAATCATGTGTTTTAAGTCTTCATGATTTCATGCTGAACTCTTGAGCAGTGTAAATGTATTTTAATTTGATATATATATATATATTTTAAACAATGTCTTGTGCACAGTTTAAATACATTTTAATTCTTATTTTCATAATCATCAGCTTTCAGGAGAGACGTAAATCCCGCTGAGTCTCTCACGAGAAGTGAATCACGTTCTCTCACACGATTGGTTGTGGGCTGCAAATGTCACTCATTCATGTGCAGAAGCGCGTAATCTAATTTTAAAGTTAGGATTGTAGCCTGAGCTGACAGAGAAAGTTGATGAGCTGCATCATGGTACCAATTAAGCCTGATTGGACTGAATTTGTCAAACTGAAACCCTGACTTCGTTCAGCGACCTTCATGGTACAGGCCTCTGCTGTATAAAGTTATAGCAGAAAGAGTAATATTTTATTCTGAAATCTGTTTGTTTTTAGCATCCCAACAATCCTAAAAACATTGGCTCAACCAATGGCATGTGTTTAGGGTGGGACCATCTGTTTGAAACAGTATGCTACCATACTGATCTTCTTATTTCTGTCATTTCTCTCACTATTTCTAGTGAACCATTATTTTTGTTAATACATTTGGTGATGCTAGTGGTGCAAACAATCAGAGTATTTAAAGAAATCTCCATGTTCTTTACTTGCTGGAGCATTTACATTTCTTTAAATAATCCCATCTTTAAACTGTTGGTTGTTAGATTATGTTGCCTTGCCCTTCAAACCAGGATCTAAACTCCCTCCCATTCACCCCCCCCCCTTCACTCACATTATCCCAGCTGAATTCCAGCATGGGCCGCACCAGTGTAAACTCCTCATTGACCTTTTTGCCCTGCAGATCAGAAAACACTTCTTTCAAACCATCTCCAATTCGATACATGGTCATATCCCTGCGGAAGATCACGCTGAAGGGGAACATGTCAAAGAAGATTCCTCGCTTCATGGGCAGTTTCTCATAGCCTGGAGCTGTTTTCTGCTGGGGCATACGGTGCTTAAATGCAGCATTGTCAAAATTCATCTTGTACACCTACAGGTGATAACAAAGGTGGGAATAAAGAACAACTAAGCTGTGTGTGTATACAGAGGAAGGTAAATGTCTTGTCTGTTTGGACTCCTACCACATATGTCATTTTCTCTGTTTCCTCTTTGGACAGAATCTCCACCTCAATGTCTGTGTTGTAAAACTGTCGGCCCACCTGAGAGAGCTGTCCTACAGAGCGGGCACAAGAGACACGGTTTGAATTTTAAACAGTCTGTGAACACTGTGGACTGATCAGCTGCCATATATAAGATTTAAACAAACATATTCTTGCCACATCTCTTATCAGGACTTTACTTTGAGATAAGTTTTCACTTACACATTTCTGTATTATTTAAATATGCAAACAATATCAGCAAGTACAAGTGCAGAGGTCACTATCAAACAAATTACACAACCAATCAAACAAATATCAAAACTAATTCAACAAGGAAGTCTATGGAGGTGATTAATTGTTCAGCTGTTACCTTTGACGAACTGTGTGAAGCCCTTCCTGGTTGATCGGTAGTGCAGAGTAAGGCTGGTCTCACATTCCTCCTCCACACAGAAACTGGGTGGCTGGACTTTTGGGAAGGAGAAACGGAAATACTCGTGCAGGTTATCCAGCTCATTGATGAAGTCTCGAACATTGCGCCCCAGTACCTGAGACACAGATATTAGAGCAGTATGGAAAAACTGCACTTTTGATGATATATGTAAAATAATTATATAATAATACAATTATCCATGGCTGAAAGACCAAAAATAATCCTATTCATGTTTAACTATGAGCAGTTGACATCAAATACTTTTGGGAAGTTGCCATTTCCTGCACTGCGGCATGCTAAATTCCATCTAAAACCATTTAAAAAACAGCATTCTGCAAATTCTTTTATCGTTATTATGCATGAAGCTTTAATAACCTCATATTAAATAAATAGTTCTTTAAAAAAAAAAAAAAATCTGTTGTAATTTACTTACATCATGTTATTCCAAACCCGAATTACTTTCTTTCCTCCGTGGAACACAGAAGATGTTAGGCAGTATTTTAGTCTCAGTCACCGTTCACTTTAAATCTGTGGTGACTGAGGCTAACATTCTGCCTAAGACCCCCTTTAGTGTCCTTTGGAAAACAGAAAGCCATACAGGGTTGAAACAACATGATGGTGATTAAATTATGACAGAATTTTCATTTTTATGTAAACTATCCCTTTATGGAATATTTGTAGTTTACTTTTTTTTTTTTATCACACTGCAGGACCATTTAAAAAGACCTAGTGAAGGCAAAAAGGTGTTTAAAGGTTAAAATGGTAAAATAATAATAATAAGAGAAATAGTGACCAGTCATGGCACTTAACATATACACTTTTCTTTTACATTCAAATTAATTTTAACCCAAAATCTTCATGTTGATAAAAAAGGGCCATGAAAACGTTATGTGGTAACTGTCTCTATGTTAGTATCTATCACAAACAAAATACCAGCCTTGTCAACCATGCTTGAAAATCACCTTTAGGATCCTCTCATAGCCGTAGTTTCCTATCCGCTTGACCATATAGACCCCGAAAGCATACATCAGCTCATCATGAGTTTTTCCTAAAACTTCCCCAGCTGCCTTCGCCAGCCTTAGAATCAGATTATCACTGGAATAACACCAGCATTGTAAAGTTACAACATGAGGGTGTGTATAGCCAGATGCAATATATAGCCCTTCATGGCTATTCATTTTTCCAGCAGCTAACTCTAATTAGGGAGCTTGCCATTTTGGAAAAATAATGGACTTACTTGTACATCTGATGGCGAACAAATTTGAGGTGAGGGATTTCGGCTCTGGCCTCAATTAGCCTCCATACGTCCTCTCCATATGATTCATTTATGTAGTCATTCACTGCTTCCAAATACAGGCCATACATCTTCAGGGGATTTGGAACCTCCACTTCACTGCCCCAGAAAACTATTCAGTCTGCAGAGGGCAGTATAGAGAGGAGAGCTTAATCACAGATGCTTTATTGACATCAAGAGGTTTTTAGTTGGGCAGCATAAATCAGTATAATCCACAAATTGAAAAGGTGCATAAACAAGCACAGATTTATAGAGGCCTCCTTAACAAAGATGCAAACATAAATAATACATTTGTCCAATATTTTATGTTCACAAAAGATGTTGTTTCTGAAAGTTTTGTGTGATCTACAAGAGGCTGAGATACAAACAAAAAAAGCCTCCTGAGTTACATATGCATGGATATTATTTTGTCTGTTAGGGTAAAATGCTAATTTGATTAACCATCTCCATTGTGAAAAAAGCTGTTTAAAGTGCAACATCCTCTGTAATCCCTGTATCTTTTATTTCCTCTATCATATCTATGTTCACATTACATTTATTATTACCAATACTATAATCATCACCATTGCTAACTGTTCCATCTAAATGTAACTAATCTTATAGATCAAAATATGATATAAAGGAACAGTATATGTGGCTTACCTGCAGACCCTCAGTCCTGAGTAATGTGTAGATTTGTTCGAGTTTGGCAAAGCACAACTCTCTCTCTCTCTCTCTCTCTCTCTCTCTCTCTCTCTCTCTCTCTTTCTCTCTCTCTCTGAACACCTGTTCCTGGCACTTGAAGCACTTCTTGCTCTTCTCTGTCAGGACAATGGCCACATGGGCTAAAATAGGAAAGCAGAGGTGTGTTTGTGGCAGGTGCTAATAAGACCTCTGACACCAGAACATTCAACACATACAGTAAACATATGTAGCCATACAATGACCTATTAAAGACTCTTTCTCCATCTTTCATTTTTAGACACAAACAAACATTTGTTTTAATATCATGGTGGGGTCTGCCCATTGACATTTGCTGTTCTTAAATTAAGCTAATTAAAATTACTGTAGACTAACTAACTAAGGAATAGTTCACCCATAAATGAAAATTCTCTCATTTACTCACCCTCATGCCATCCCAGATGTGTATGACTTTCTTTCTTCTGCAGAACACAAATGAAGATTTTTAGAAGAATATCTCTATTCTGTTAGTCCATTCAATGCAAGTGAATGGTGTCCAGAACTTTGAAGGTCCAAAAAGCACATAAATGCAGCATAAATGTAATCCATATTACAGCAGTTATTAAATCCATGTCTTAAGAAGCGATATAATAGGTGTGGGTGAGAAACAGATCAATATTTAAGTCCTTTTTGACTAGAAATCTCCACCTTTGACCAGCCCCGACCAGTAGGTGGCAATATGCACAAAGAATGTGAACCCCCCCCCCCCAAAAAGAACATGAAAGTAAAGGTGAAAGTGGAGATTCATAGTATAAAAGGACTTAAATATTGATCTGTTTCTCACCCACACCTACTATATCGCTTCTGAAGACATGGATTTAACTACTAGAGTCATATGGATTACTTTTATGCTGCCTTTATGTGCTTTTTGTAGCTCCAAAGTTCTGGCAGCCATTTAATTGCATTATATGGACCTACAGAGCAGAGATATTCTTTACAAAATCTTTTGTGTGTGTGTGTTCAGCAGAATAAAGAAAGACATCTGGGATGGCATGAGGGTGAGTAAATGATGAGAGAATTTTCATTTTTGGTTGAACTATTCCTTTAACCTTTGGCATATGTACATGTGAAATAAGACATTGCTTATGACTGAAAGGGGGTTATCTGAAGTCTCTGAAACCTTGACTTCAACTGGATAAGAGAAAAAGGACATCAAAATGACGTCAATCGAAACTAATCTGTCTATGATGAAGGATGCTTTCAAGGAAACAAACAAACAAAAACAAAAAAGCACTGAAAACATATAAAGTTTTAAAGGACCTGCAATTTATGTAAAAGTATTTTGTCTGGCAACGTTAATGATCTAACTCTTCTTATGGCATTGAATGAAAAAAGGTGCTTTCAAGGAAAAGCTGAACCTATCACTATATATCCACAGGAATTACACGCGTTTTATGTAGGCCTATTCATGTATTTGTATGTACAGGTGCATCTCAATAAATTAGAATGTCATGGAAAAGTTCATTTATTTCAGTAATTCAACTCAAATTGTGAAACTCGTGTATTAAATAAATTCAATGCACACAGACTGAAGTAGTTTAAGTCTTTGGTTCTTTTAATTGTGATGATTTTGGCTCACATTGAACAAAAACCCACCAATTCACTATCTCAAAAAATTAGAATACATCATAAGACCAATTAAAAAAAACATTTTTAGTGAATTGTTGGCCTTCTGGAAAGTATGTTCATTTACTGTATATGTACTCAATACTTGGTAGGGGCTCCTTTTGCTTTAATTACTGCCTCAATTCGGCATGGCATGGAGGTGATCAGTTTGTGGCACTGCTGAGGTGGTATGGAAGCCCAGGTTTCTTTGACAGTGGCCTTCAGCTCATCTGCATTTTTTTGGTCTCTTGTTTCTCATTTTCCTCTTGACAATACCCCATAGATTCTCTATGGGGTTCAGGTCTGGTGAGTTTGCTGGCCAGTCAAGCACACCAACACCATGGTCATTTAACCAACTTTTGGTGCTTTTGGCAGTGTGGGCAGGTGCCAAATCCTGCTGGAAAATGAAATCAGCATCTTTAAAAAGCTGGTCAGCAGAAGGAAGCATGAAGTGCTCCAAAATGTCTTGGTAAACGGGTGCAGTGACTTTGGTTTTCAAAAAACACAATGGACCAACACCAGCAGATGACATTGCACCCCAAATCATCACAGACTGTGGAAACTTAACACTGGACTTCAAGCAACTTGGGCTATGAGCTTCTCCACCCTTCCTCCAGACTCTAGGACCTTGGTTTCCAAATGAAATACAAAACTTGCTCTCATCTGAAAAGAGGACTTTGGACCACTGGGCAACAGTCCAGTTCTTCTTCTCCTTAGACCAGGTAAGACGCCTCTGACGTTGTCTGTGGTTCAGGAGTGGCTTAACAAGAGGAATACGACAACTGTAGCCAAATTCCTTGACACGTCTGTGTGTGTTGGCTCTTGATGCCTTGACCCCAGCCTCAGTCCATTCCTTGTGAAGTTCACCCAAATTCTTGAATTGATTTTGCTTGACAATCCTCATAAAGCTGTGGTTCTCTCGGTTGGTTGTGCATCTTTTTCTTCCACACTTTTTCCTTCCACTCAACTTTTTGTTAACATGCTTGGACAGCAATCTGTGAACAGCCAGCTTCTTTGGCAATGAATGTTTGTGGCTTACCCTCCTTGTGAAGGGTGTCAATGATTGTCTTCTGGACAACTGTCAGATCAGCAGTCTTCCCCATGATTGTGTAGCCTAGTGAACCAAACTGAGAGACCATTTTGAAGGCTCAGGAAACCTTTGCAGGTGTTTTGAGTTGATTAGCTGATTGGCATGTCACCATATTCTAATTTTTTGAGATAGTGAATTGGTGGGTTTTTGTTAAATGTGAGCCAAAATCATCACAATTAAAAGAACCAAAGACTTAAACTACTTCAGTCTGTGTGCATTGAATTTATTTAATACACGAGTTTCACAATTTGAGTTGAATTACTGAAATAAATGAACTTTTCCACGACATTCTAATTTATTGAGATGCACCTGTATGTTAATGTCGACTATTGTGGACTGCACACAGAGATGTCACAATTGAACTGGATACCAACAATAGGCCCATCAAAACCAAACATTAATCATTCATTGTTTTTAAATGATTTTAAGGTAAATATAGACCTTACTGAAAACTTCTTACAAACTATTCATTGTCTTATCTTCCCAAAATACAAACTCTCCAATGCGACACGTTTCCGCAAATAATTTTCACGTTTTCTCTATGTGCATTACCCTATGCATACGCTAGGGGACACTGTTGGCACATCGTCAATAGAATTTTTAGTCGACGGGAATGGCAGCAATACAGCTCTAGTTTTGGCCTTTACTTTAAAACGACTTATTATTATTATTGCATTGGAACACAATGAAACATCTTACATCATATTGATCCTGCATAGTCTGTGTGCATATGTGCCTGCGTGTATTTGTGTACGTGTTGACATATGAGCAGCATCCTATCAGGAGCTGTGAGCACTTGACTGTGCAATTAGTGGTCTTTGTGGAACAAACCTGAGAAGCGTGAATTGTGTTCCTGTTGCTCTCTCAAAGCAAGGGCTATAATTAGCATGTCTTTGTTTCCAGAGTCACCCAATAAAACCCTCTCATCACCTATCATCCTTTCTCTCTCTTACAAACCCTCTCTATTTTCTATTAGAAAATATGGTCATATAGCCTAACCAGTTGAGGAGTGCCTGAAGACCCCTCTAAAACCAGCTAAGCAAACCAGCTTAGGCTGGTTTAAGAATTTTGTACTGTAGTTACAGTAGGTGGCAATAGCTGTGATAAATTATGTGCACATGTATAATATTTACTGCTTTAGAGAAACTTCTGAACATTCATCTAGTTTTGATCTAGTGAGGTGCTTTACTTTAGCCTCTGAGGATTATGCATAACAAATAGCCCAATCATTTGTTTGCATTAGCATTTCATCTTTGTGCTCCATCTTTCCAAAATCCCATGTCAGTCTATTTGTGAGGCAAATCAGGAGCTCTCAGAGGAGACTGATGCTGTATGTGTGTGTGGGGAGAAATGTGGTGCATATGTGAATGTGTGTGGGAGGACAGCATGCTCATGGTTCCAAAGCTGTTGCTCTGAAAAACATTTTTTTTTTTGATGGGTTAAAAATTAAATAAGAAATGTTATTGATTTGTTTTTTCATTAGTAATAAAGTTGAGGCTCTTGAGAAAGACAGAGGAATAAAGATACATTTTGATTTGCATGAATCTTCCTAAAAAAGGACAGTCTTATCCAGGCTAGCATACAACTGGTGCTGTGAACTTCAACGTTTTATGGGTCATTCGTATTATGCAGTATCTTTAGAAAAAAATTGACTTTTAAAGAAATGATTGTGCTTGTTTTGTAATATAAGAAAGTACTTATATAAAAGAGTATACAGGGCCCTCCATTCATTTATTTAAATAATGACAAGAAAACTAACATGATACCTAACAGGATGTAAATAAAAAGCTACAGTTAGCTATTAATCAGTAAGGGATTGAGAGTTAGCTTACATGAAGATGCCTACTTTAAGTTAATAATGTTATAATTATTCAAATAGATGAAAACTAAAGTGATAGTTCACCCAAAAATGAAAATTCTCTCAATTTACTCACCCTCCTGGTATTCCAGATGTGTATGACTTTCTTTCTTCTGCAAAACAGAAATTAAAATTTTTAGAAGAACATTTTAGCTCTGTAGGTCCATACATTTTAAAGTAATTTTTTTATCATAAATTCTCCTCCCTGCCCAATAGGGGGCGATATGCACAAAGAATGTGAATCACCAAAAACACAAGAAGAATGTGAAAGAATAAGTAAAGTGGAGATTGACTAAGCAGGGAGGAGAATTTATGATAAAAAAAAGACTTAAATATTGATCTATTTCTCACCCACACCTATCATATTGCTTCTGAAGATATGTATTTAACCACCAGAGTCATCTGGAGTACTTTTATGTTGCCCTTATGTGGATTTTGGAGCTTCAACGTTTTGGCTCCCATTCACTTACATTGTATGAACCTACAAAGCTGAGAAATCTTCTAAAAAATCTTCATTTGTGTTCAGCAGATGAAAGAAAATCATACACATATTGGATGTCATGAGGGTGAGTAAATGATGAGAGAATTTTCATTTTTGGGTGAACTAACCATTAACTAATCTGATTTCCATCTTTAAAAATGTCCAGTTTAATAGTTTATCCAGTATACAAATTGATATATGATGAGGACATGAAAATGTACTACTTAGTAGGTACAGTTGCAATCAAAATTATTCAATCCCCCCTGACCAGCAATACATTCTGGTGATGTGAATGAAAACACATCAATTAAAATCTCAGTAAACAGTCAATGTAAGTTTTTAATACACATTTGAGTGATTTTGAGAACAAAGAGTTCAATTTACCCAAATTTAAAAATAAAAAATAACTAATTCTCTCCACAAAATGTCATGCCAAAATATTCAACCCTCAAAGTCAATCATTTGTGGAGCATCCTTTATCCTTAATAACAGCAAATAAATGTTTCAGGTAAGTGTTCTCAGGCTTCAGACACATCTAGTAGAATTTTTACCCATTTCTCATCAGCAAAATCTTCCAGCTCATTGACATTCTTTGGTTTCTGTGCTGCCACTGCTTCCTTGAAATCCCAGCAAAGGTTTGCAATGGGATTTTAATGATGGACTGAAAGGGCCATTTAAGGACATTCCACGACCTATCCCTGAACAAGATTTTGGACAATTTGGATGTATCCTTGGTACTATTGTATTATTGTCTTGCTGGAAAGTCCAGTGATCACCGAGCTTCAATTTAGGCATCGCATTTTTCATGCCAAAATGGCCTGATACCTGAAAGAATCCATGGAGTCAGTCACATAGTCAGGATAGCCATTTCCTGAAGCCGCAAAACACCCCCATAACAGGACTGACCCACCTCCATGCTTGACTGTATGACCTATATGTGCTAGGCCTATATGCGTCTGGCTGGATGTGTGTGTATTCCAGTGCCGAATGATGGATGATTTGTGTTTACATTACAGTAAATACTATTACTAATGCCTGTACATGGCAGCACATTCTGTGGCCTGGCACTGATGGATTTCATGCATAATAAGTCCAGACTCCTTCAGGGCCGATAACATAGGGGAGGGAAGAATGCAAATATCCCCATCATATCTAATATATATTCACTCATAAATGTTAATTCAATGAGTGTGCATATTTACCATTAGAATGAGTTCACTGAAATATTGCCACATTTTCAAAAATGAACTCACTATTTGGCAAATCATTTGTGTGGTCCCTGTAGGGAGAGATAGGATTGAGTCTGCAGCTTATTTTATAGGAACGTGACCATACAAACGCTATGTAGATAATTCATACGTTGTGAAAATGGAAATCTCTTGGCAGACACACCAGAAGCCATTATGCCCCATAGCTGAATCCTGAATAGCTATCTGTGTCTGTTTCCCATTTCCCCTCTCCCTTTTTCTCTCAGTTCACAATACACACAGATCCCTAAACATTCTTATCAATGGGATAGTTTTATCTCTGGTCACAAGGGTTCATGTCTAACCACACCAGCAGTTAACACATCACTTCACTTCTGGATCTGAAGCCAAATGCCTGTTTCATATTCATGGATTGATCTTCAAATGATGATGAGTATATGATTATAAGTATGAGCATGAGTATTAGAATATTTTTCTTGTTTAGGAATAAAACTGTGTAAGGGGGTTCAGTGGAAAGGAGGAAGCGAGAACCAGCTTGACAACTTAAATAACAATTTATTAACCAACACACACAACTAAAAACACACAGTACAGCTGTCTGCAATTCTCTCTCTCTCGAACTGTCATCCCCGGCCGCCTTTATCCCTCGCGCGCCCCATCAGGCTGATTGGGGACCGGGTGTGTCTCATTCCAGCCCGGCCCCACCCTCCTCGGCTCTACACTCCTCCCGGCGTTGCCTCAGGCCTGGGAGCCCCCGGCATGACATACATCCCCCCCCCCACCCTTCCTCTCCGGGGGGGGGCGTGCCTTATGCCCCGACTGCCGGCGGGTACTCCCCGCCTTCCTCGACCTGGGAGGAGACAGGAGGAAAAAAAAAAAAAAAAAACACAAAATGGCGAGGGAAAGGCCAACATGGAGCGACAGAGAGAGAGAGAGGAGAGAGAGAAAAAGAAACTCACCGGTTCTCTGATGCGCCGTCGCGTGGTCCTCGATCACTACTCCACCCTCTCAGGCGGACTGCAGCCGCTCCTCCCCGGGCGGACCGGAGTCAGACCTCCGACCCCCAGCAGACAGAACACCCCTCCGCGTTCCCGGCGTCCCGTGGGGACTCTCCTCCGCCCCTGGCAGCGGCCCTACCACTCCAGGCGGTCGGGGAGTCGCTTCCCTCCTCCCCCCGCGGACGGCGGTCTTCTCTCGACCCCTCCACGTTCCCGGGGGACGACAGGGCACTCCTCCACCCCCGGCAGCGGCTCCCTCGCTCCAGGCGGTCGGGGAGTCCCGTCCCCACTCGCCTCGCGGACGGCGGCCGTTCCCCACGTCCGGGTGGTCGGGCTACTCCGTCCCCTGTCGGACAGCAGCGGCGCTCCCCTGGGTGGACGGCAGTGTCGAGGACTCTGCGACAGGAATCCCTCCTCCTTCCCGGGTTTCGGCACCAGTGTAAGGGGGTTCAGTGGAAAGGAGGAGGCGAGAACCAGCTTGACAACTTAAATAACAATTTATTAACCAACACACACAACTAAAAACACACAGTACAGCTGTCTGCAATTCTCTCTCTCTCGAACTGTCATCCCCGGCCGCCTTTATCCCTCGCGCGCCCCATCAGGCTGATTGGGGACCGGGTGTGTCTCATTCCAGCCCGGCCCCGCCCTCCTCGGCTCTACAAACTGCAAGCCCAATAAGGTACAGACTTCTCATCTTAATGTGCTCTTAATGAAATGATTAATAATACAATGTTGAATTGAAGAGGTCAGTGTGACCTTGGCATTGATTTTGTATATATCATGACAAGACTTGCTCTTATCTTGTGCTGTTTAGTATCAAGGTGCGTGCAATTACTAATTCACAAGTTCACAGGTTCATATAGTCCTGGAGCGCATTAAGGTAAACAGATTTGCCGTGCTGTCCATAACGGAGGGGCTTGAGTGCAGGACTGGGATTGAGCTCTGAAATCCCCCTTTGGACTAACAGGGCTTTTCAACCTTTAGACTATGGAGGCACAAGATTATGGTGTTTTATATTGGTGGAGATTTTGATTCATCCCAATGACTCAAGTCTTTTTGAATCTGTCTACCAAAAAGGTTCGCTCACCAAGGAGTTCCAATATATTGATTACATATTTACGCCAGCAGGTGGCGACAAATTAGCATCTTTATGTGTTATGAGTCAGTAATCTAATAATTGATTCATTCAACTGAATAAAAGCATCAAGTAGTTCAAAATAGTTATATTATTTAAAAAAAATTTTTTTAATTTTTTTTATTGGTTATTATCAAGTCATTGCCCTGTTCACTCTATTTTAATAGAATGTAATGCACCATTGTCTTAGATTTAGAAGCATTAGGTCTTGGTTTATACTGTATTTTTATGTGTTGGCTATCACTCATATTTTCCCTTATTTAAAAGGGGTCATGACATGAGGGAACACATTTTCCTTGATCTTTTGACATATAAGAGGTCATTGTACTATAAAAATATACTGTAAGTTTCAGAACTCAAAACTTTCTCCTCACTGCAAAAAGAGCATTTGTTGAAACCAAGTTGCCAAAATGACTCATTCTCTACTTCCTCCACATTGTGATGTTACACTGTGGTAGACATTTGCGTCTGACTGCTTCCACAACAACACATCATGTAACAACATCATGTAACATTGCGCAGACTGATCGGCACCAGACTTTAAGCAGCGCATGTCGGTTAGAAATTTTGTCCGACTTGAAACAGCGCCACCGCCGCGTCACCATGACATATGTCATCAAAGTACCGTGAGAGCGATTCTCCAGTTTCACCAGAGGAGCTGCATGAGCCCTAATGACGACACAGCTTATTCACGATTGGCCAGACTCACAATGTGACAACAGTGATGTGTGTTTCATGGGCTGCGTTCGCAATTGCACACTTCACATAGTACTCTTACTACTTCTGCTATGTCAGTCTATGGCAGAAATAAGAGTAGTATGGTAGTTTGCCATTACCAAGGTGTTTATTCTGACACCTCCAGTTCGGCGAAAACTCACAACTTAGTGCTTTTATAACAGTACATCATGTTTATATCATGTTATATTATGTTTGTCATAGTAATATTCTGTTTATTCATAAACAAAATAAATAAAAATGATAAAAAATACTGACTCCTTTATTGGTATTAAAATAATACAGGCTTTTATTTTACTTTCTTCTTGTACACACAGCACTGTATTAAGCAGCACATAACCTTTTCAAATGAACAATGTTTCTGGTTATTTTATGTAAAATCTGAATATCTGTCTATCTGAATTCCACTTCGTCTGCAATAAAGAAGGCAAACGTTGTGCGATCTTCTGTGACTGGTGTGGGTTCAGCATGCGACTGGGAGCACAAAGTGTCCGGCTTGACGGCTCTCTTTTCAACTCCTCCATCGACTGCAATCAGTCTTCTGAAATTTTCGGTTTCTGAGATTTTTGATTGCACTGGGTGGAGCATACATGCATATTAATGAGTTTCCTGTTTCGTGTTGACACTGAAAATATAAGTGCCTGCTCCCCGTATTTCAATTAAAGAGCACCTATTATGTTTTTTAAACGTGCCTAATTTTGTTTTATAGGTCTCATATAATAGATTTACATGCATCCAAGGTCAAAAAAACACTTTAATTAGCTCATAATTTAAATTGCAGCATTACCTTTTTTTTTCCCAGTGTCATAAATGTCATATGTTTCATGTTTGTAGTTAGGGTTATTGGTTATCACGTTTGTAAATAAACTGCACTTGGGTTCTTCATCTTCAAGGCTTCGTCATTGCCAGTGCCAGCATCGTTACAGGGAAAATGATTGGGGAATAAATTAAAGTGTCTTTAAACAAATGCAAGACTTCCAAAATCTATTTCTTACAATAAATAATGATCATAAATAGCTTAAATTGTAAATTTTAATGCACTTTAAATTGGAGTGAGAGATACTGGAAGGAGTGACTGTCCCTTTGCTCACAGCTGATTGGTCCAAAATCTGGATGAGTTCTCTGATCGGGAACATAACCTGCCCCGGAGAAGGTTAGCCGATTAGCGTATGTCACTATGGCGAGGATCCCCGATGAAAGCCTATCCACTTTACTGGTACCGCAAATTCAAAGTTCACTTAAACTAAGTTTAAACTTATCTAGCTAGCTGCTTAATCCTGCTTTGTGATGCTAGTTGAGCCAGAGGTGGCGCTCCTGGACCACGAGAGTGTGATGACCTTTCCATAATTTTGAATTCAATTGTGTTTGTGTGTTTTTTTTAAATCCAAGTCAACAAAGCAGATGGTCATAGAACAAATGGTTCACATTCTTGCATTGTCTTTTGAATTTAGGCCTGTTTAAAGTTATTTACCAAATGAGCAAGAGATTTAGGAATAGCACAGAATAATCACTACAGAAACTTTATTATGCCACCACAAATACATTTGTGACAAAATATCCAATGACAGATTTAAAGCGTCACAAGGGAAAACAGAAGAATATAACAAAAATACTTATGGTTGTTGGTTAATATATTTACTTGGAGCAGTATCCTTATGATACCAGAAGCAAATCAATGGCTGTAATCATTCTGGAAAAAAAAAAAAAAAAAAAAAAAAAAATAACCCACACACATCACAATCTATAAATTGTTGTGAAAAGATGAACCGTTATAGTATAAGCCTAACATCATTTAACGCAATTACCTTTCCGAAAACATAGTTTAGATGAATTGTAATCCAGGGAATAGGCACTTATATTTTCAGTGTCGCTTTAACATGATACAGGAAACTCATGAATATTCATGTATGCTCCACCCAGTGCAACCGAAAATCTCAGAAACCGTAAATTCCAGAACACCGGCAAATCTCACGGATCGGCAAATCGAGATGCAGTTCAAGTCTAACTGTTGGGCCTCATGTGCTTAGATAGGAGACAAAGGCAGGCCTACACACAGTCATAAAGCCTGACTGAGGCCTGTAGGAACACTCAAAGCCTGATAAAACAGGAAACGGCGCCAAAATCAAACAAAGGGCGTCCAAACAGTCTACAGATCCCATCAAGCCTTGCTCACTTTACACCTAGGTGTGAAATTCTGAAGGATCGAACTCTCAGCTCCTATTGGATGAAATGCACAACAGAACGCGTCCCTCAACCATGATGTCATCAAGAGTTTCAAACCCTGGAGATTCCTCCAAAGCTTCGCTTCCAGCGACAGTATTTGCCGCATCTAGTTGCAGCCCTGCTGTTACCAGGTGTTGCCTTGCTGCCCAAGGAAGTAATGTACGTACCTGAACTTTGGCCATACAATCTCCATCTCACTGGATGAACTGAGATTCTCCGTGTTCCACCGAGCACGCTAACGGATCTGCAGAAGTGATGAAAGAACATTTCTCTTCCTTCTTCAACCGAGAATCAGCCGCTGTACTGCCTGCCGACAGAGCGAGGAAACAGCCTCCCGTCATCATCCGAGCTTTGAGGAACCGAGTCGGAGTCAAATGACGGACGAACACACATTCTACCCGCATCCTCACATGCTCAAGTAAGAGGTTTATGTCTGGGCAGAGATAGATTACTATAGTGTTTTATTCTTGTGTATCAAGGTTATTGCTTGTACAGTCTATGGACCACCGAATCCATTCATTGCTGCTAATAATACTCAAGGTAGTACTGTAACTTACTGTTACCACTAATGAGATTTGCTGTGTTGTCTTCCAACCATGTTGGGCTGTTTGTGCATTTCCGCCATCGTTGATGAGACTGGCACACTGAGTTTATCCATTAAAGAACCAACGACAACGGCGGATGGATTATGAGGTGTTCACCACATCTCTGAGTGATAAAACTAACGGTTGCCATCTCTCCCACGATCGCTAAACCGGCTTCGGTGCCGTCACCCTGTTCTCTCTCTCTCGTACTAACCGCGCACACACAAAACCCCTCACAAACATACCCACACACATTTGGCGAACAGGTAACTTGGCGATAGAGCCCAGCTTGTCCCTAAGTTATCGTACCAGTGGAGACACATGTTAAACGGGCAGACGCCATTAACCAGTCTCTCCGCCCACATTTGCGGCCACATTCTCTGGCCGGAAAACTTGCGTGACGCACTCTCCACGAGAGCCATGCCCGCCATTTTGTGCACTCCTTCTCTCCTTACACACACACACACACACACACACACACATCTACCCTCCTCTCATGTATTATAGGCTTTTCTGTTACCATATCTAATCATGTTACTGTTTAGTTTGTAGTTGGAAGTCGGAAGTCGCCTGCATTGTATTGATTATTAATTGATATTACTGCATCAGTAAAATTTGTTATACTTTAAAGAGAAGTGTTTTGGTATTGTTCTGCATGCACCTGTGCCAAGGGTTGGCAGGGAATGTCAGTGCTCAGATTCAAGCCTTCGTTGTTCCCTTTTTGAATGTCGATGTTCTCCGGACGTCGACTTTCCTAAGAGAACAATCCTATATTGAGACTGCTATACTGTCTGGTTATTAGTCCCTGATTCCAGGGTGGTGCCCTGGCAATATTAATTCTTATTAATATTCTATTGATTTTGATAATTGATAGTTATCTTTGATGATTGTTGATTTGAAGGATTAATAAGCTAATGTTGATTGTAATCAATGTTCTATTGATTTTAATAATTAATAATTATCTTTGATAATTACCAAACCCACTCCTAAACGAAGCCCCAACACTAACACACCTTTCAACACCTATTTTACCTTATCACATTTGTAGCCCCACCCAGTAGCATTCATAACCAATCATTATCAGAAGTAACCATTCAAGCCAATCAGCTTGCCTTTCAGTAACACGTTTACACTTTGTCAAGTCTTGTGGTTAATGCGAAAAGTGAAGAGAATCTTTCATGATATGCCAAAGGTGGAATAAAATATATCGGAAGATCTCAAATTGCGTGAAAGACTGAACGACAGGATCATATATACATTTTACACAACGAAGCAGTGGAGGATGGAGTTTGTCTGCACATATTGTATTGGATGAGTTGGTGTTACTACATGGAATGGGGCCAGGCTCTACACTTAGATTGTTTAATTAAAAAAAATTAGGAGCACAGTTTAGGAGCTCAATTTTTGTTTTGTTTTTTATAGATGGTAATGGTAATGAAAAAAAAACAACAAAAAAAAAACAGCAGTTCACGTTAACCTGTTTCACCTTGTGAACATAAATATATAAAAACACAATGTTCAGTCTTTGAAGTGTAGTCCTCTTAAATGTGTTTAAGAACTCTAAACTGACATCTGCATTGGTGAACACAATTAATGTTCCTGGCACACTATGTACAACAATCAGATGCTGCATATTTCAGTTGGCCAGGCTTTGTAAACTTGTATCTTTAAAGTAAAATGTGATGCTTTTCATTTAATTCAAGCTAACTAAAACAACTCACACAACTATTTCGCGCTTGCTCAGTTGACTGAAGGGATGAAAAGCAGCCAATCGCAATATGAAACATAACTATTGTGAAGTGTAGATGCATTTGGGAGTTGTAATTTTTACTCTGATTGTACTACACAACACTTCATGAGCACCTCACGGTTCGATCTGATTACGATTCTGGCAGTCACGATCCGATTTCAATACGATTCCTTATACATCTGAATTTTTCTTAATTCTGCTGTGCAAAGAAAAATCACAGTAACTTTACATTTTGACCAACATTTTCGAAGACTGTAAGTTCAGGTCTCGCTCAACTATAATAAAATTGCAGTATCTACAAAATACACACACAAATCAAGTAAATGTTTTGTTGGTGTACAATGTATTTACAGCCTTTGCATGGCAGCATTGTCATCATAAAAAGTGATAAACACTGACCTCTTTACACACAAAAAACTTTTATATGTTTAAAGCATTGTTAATCATTTTTATTTAATTAGTATTACATCTTTAAATAGAATAAATCTATCCGAGGCCTTTTCGTTTTTTTTATTTTAACTATAACTACAGGTTGGTGCTCCAGGTTGATTACATGAGATATCTGCTTCTGTGAGAGTGCAGATGTCAGCTTCTCCTTCCCTCACCACAGGTGATAAAGCGGCACAGATAGCGGGATTATTATTTAAAAAATCTATCAAGCATTGCATATACGCTGTTCCATCAGTTTGCTCTGCGAGTAGATGTCTTACCTGCTTAACATTTGTCTAGTAAGCCTTCAGGTGTGTGCACTCTTCCCGACCAGCAAGAGACCGGCAATGTGCAACAGCAAATGAAAGAGTGCATGAGGAGTAAATGACACTGGGAAGCAGCAGACAAAAAATTATTAGAAAATAAAAACTATAAGGTTACAACTGTATCCATGGAATGAGGGAATGAATGCTGCATCATAGCACTAGTGGGTTATCCCCGCAGACGTAGCCAATCTCTGAAACTCTAGAAAATCTCACCAATTTAACTGGCTGATAGTGCTTTGTGCTCCGCCTCCCTCGCACACGTAGCGGGCATATATAAAGGCAGTGCATAGCGCTGTTTCTTCAGAATATTCGACTGAAGGGTACAAGCGATCCTCCACCTTTGTAGCGAAGATTCATTAGCACGGCCAGTTTACTCAGCATTCATTCCCTCATTTCAGGAAACCATGGTTACAGTCGTAACCTTATCATTCCCTGTCAATTAAGTCATGAATGCTGCATCATAGCTGACACTGTGGGTAATGTATATCATCACGCCATGCTACTGATTCACATGCGTAACGATGCCTACTAGCCAATGGTGTAGCAGAAAGTACCAACAGAGTGTCCTCTTCGCATCGCAAAAAGAAGGGAGAAGTAGAATGTTGAATGGATGGATATACATGACAGTGATGCTAACTGGTTCGGGTAGCGCAGTCATCGCAAGATAAATTAAATCACTATCATGTGTGAATAAGTATAAATAAGGGACCTACCAAATTGGGAACTTATATAAACTGACCGCTAACTGTGGGTTATTACGGGATGACCATGTATAAATAAGCTGGTAGTAAGCAGCAGGATACATAGTTTTTATTTTGTTATTAACAATTTTTTATTGATTCCAATCATAAAACATACTAACACAACATAAAAAACAGAATCAATTATTCACATTAAACCCCTCTCCTCGAAAATCCCAACCCCCCACCCGACACAAACACGCACTGCTGTGTTTCACCAACAACTAGAAAATAAAAATAAAAAATAAATAAATAAGATATACATTCAAACAACATCAATAATACACATACCCAACTAAACTACAAATCCCTCTCCACAGCCCCTCTCCGAGGACCCACCAAATAAGCCAAATAACCCCCCCACTTCCTGACAAACAAATCCCATTTCCCCAGCCTTCTAATAATCATCTCCTCAAATGCCACCACCCCGCCCATCTCCCTGCACCACTCCCTAAACGAGGGTGCCCCAGCCGACTTCCATCCCCTGAGGATGACTTTTCTGCCAATTATGACTCCGGCTCGGACCCAACTTTTCAAAAACCTGTCCCCAATGTTAACAGCTGTCCCATCACCCAGGATACAGAGTCTGGGGCAAAATGAAAACTGAGTGCCCAATACCTCACACATAAAGCTCTGAACCCTCAACCAAAATTCTTGGATCTTAACACATCCCCAAAAAACATGTGTTGTGTCCCTGTCTTCTGACTGGCACCGCCAGCAGGTGGGTGTGTCTTTAAGACCAAAACTTTTCAATCTAGAGAGGGTTCAGTAGAATCTATGCAAAATCTTAAATTGCATCAGACGGACCCTTGCATCTCTAGATGTAGACTTGATGCTTTTTAGAATCCTAGCCCACACTCCCTCCTCCAATTCCAAATTTAAATCTTTCTCCCATAATATCTTGAGAGAAGATGAAACTCCGTCCCCCAGACTCTGAATTAACAGGGAGTAATACATTGATGCCTCATGACCTTTTCCAAAAGCAGTAATCACCACTTCCAGAGTATCTGCCACTTCAGGGGGGTGTATACTACTCCCAAAAATAGTACAGAACAGGTGGCGCAGTTGTAAATACCTAAAGAACTTAGATCTAGGAATCTTAAAATGTTGAACCAAATTTTCAAATGATCTCAACACTCCACTCTCATATAGATCACCAAGCGTAGTAATCCCCCTCACAATCCACAATCTCTCATTAAATATGAATAAGATCCTGTTGCTTTGTTGATGGAAGTCACTGCATGTGTGAACAGGACTTTACACACAGAGAAGGAACTCATTACTCCTGAGCCCAACCTAAAGCCATTACTACAACGTTGGCTAGCACATCCCTTTTGGCCTGCTGTACAGCAGATCTTACAGCTCTGAGCCATAGGTAGGAACACAATAAGATTACAGTGTCTGAATGACAGCTAGCACAATGCAAGAAGAATAAAGAGTGCAAAGAAGGAAATACAGACAAACACAGACAGAGGGAGAGAGAGAACGAGAACCAATCAGTGCATGAATATTCCATTTACTGTGCTGAGCACCACAGCAGTGCCTTCATACCTTTAGCACCTGATCTGGAAATAGAATTACTACAGCCAATTCTCTTTTCTTCAATTTCTCACTATTCCCTTTACTGTCCTTTGTCTTATCAAGGCTGACACTAATCCAATTTCAGCACTACTGGGCCACAGCCTGCGTCGTTATGTATATTTATGCATCCTCCAGTACAGACACACACACTCTCAGATGCTCCTATGCACCTTTGTATACCTGGATGCAATAGCTGCTCTATAATTGCATTAGTGCAGTTCATTTTGGCCACAGCTTTTGTGGACTGGATGAGCAGTGTGGGCTTTAATACACACACCAATTCCAACACATCTGCCTTGATAACACGCACAAGTACACACTCACGTACTCAACCCCTTAACACATACAATCAATCTCACATTTTTAATGGCCGTCTTTAATGGCTTTAAGTCTGAAACAAACTCTGAAACAAACTACCATGTGAAAACACTTTCCCCCGTAATCACATGTGGCAGAGCTACCGGGAGAGATTTATCAATCATATGAGCCTTTTTTTTCTATTAGGCAAAGCATAGTCTTGTTTCTCTGCAGCTCTTTGTCTATTCACATTTTCAGTGCATCTTTTTTCCATACAATACATATAAATTATGATTGAGGCTTACATTCATTCTTTTTAGAAAGAAAGTAAAATGGGTTTGGAATGACATGACAGTAAACAAATGACTAAAGAAATTCTTGGGTGAACTATCCCTTTCAACAGTCTGTTTGTTGATCATGTAAAACTTTTCAGCTGTTGCAGTATTTGTGCTATATAATATATAAAATGTAACATGTACTGTATCTGAGATGCCCTTGACCAGACTTGGAGGAAGGTGAGAGCTCAATATATCCCTCAGAAACACCTCTTTAAATCTATTGCTCTGAGGAGCAATCATTGTGTCCCTATTATTCCTCCCACTGTCACCAACAACAGTTACTGTGTGTGTGTGTGAGTGCTGAGAAATGGTAGGTAAAGGAAGGTCAGCCAGTCCTTGCAGAGAGACTCTAGGGAATGTGAACAGGGAGTGAAATTAGATTATCCGCACATGCAAATCACAGGCCAAAACAAAGGCTAACCCGTAGATTCAAATCATTCTAGAAAGCCAGAGCTTTTGGGTCTGTTCCAAAACCTAGTGAGCATCCTCCGGAGGTAGCATTTTAAGGCATCATAGGCCTACTCCCAAAGCGAAGGCTGTTCCAAAATTATGCTACCTCTTAAGATTTCTTGATTTGGCCAAATTTTAAGGTAGCATCGGATATATCCTGGTGATCCCAGAATACACCATGATGAGCTCAACATGAAAAAAAATCCAAGATGGCAGATGAAGCGAGAGAAATTTAGATGATAAACATCCTTATAATCCATTCAGTACTGAAAAGTATCGATAAATAACAGATTAATATGACACAAACCGATTATTTTACCCAAAGTGTGTGTGTGTCATGTGTATTTAGGCTCATTAGAGGATTGCGTTAGTGATGGGAAGATCGGATCATTTTACTGACTTGGATCTTTGAGTCTCGTTCAGCATGACTTGAATCTTTAATCAAGTCATTTCGTTCATTTGAGCATAATTAAATTAAAATGTTAAATTTTCAAATGCCAAATCCCCCCCAACACGTCTACTTACGCAAACTTTGATTATAGACCCAATAAGGAAAAAATGAAAATGCAGCCAAGGACAAATTATGAGAAACAGAAATTATTAGTTCACCTCTGGTATCTTCTTGTCCGAATCATTCGTTCTTTTGTCACGAGACTCGAGAGGTGAACTAATCATTTCTGTTTCCTGTGTGTGCAATGCATAGCGTATACAGCTGTCACGTGACAAAAGAACGAAGGACTCGGACCAAAAGAGTTGAAAGGTGAACTAATCATTTCTGTTTCCTGTACAGCGCCTATGAGGTTTTCACGTAACAAACGAATGGAGGTTGCGCAATGCGGCTAACACAAAATGAACGAATCACTCTCTGAGACTACTCGTTTTTCTGAGTCACATAAAAGATTTGTTCAAAATGAATGAATCTTTCATGAACGACCCATCACTAGATTGCGTAGTTTCTCTCACATCACCTGTATTGAAATCAGTTGTGAGTCAAGCCTCGTGCACTGCTCGTGAGGAGCGCTATTTGAATGATTCGAGGAGCTGCCGCCTAAGTGCCATTTTATGAGGCATCATTTCAGTAAGGAAGCTGCCATAGAAGACAGCTGCCTTTCTAGGCAGGAGACAGCGAGGCAGCTCACTAAGTTTTGGAACAGACCCTTTGTGAGTGTGTTTGAGTGTACTTACATTAAAACAGCCCCTTTAATGGAGGATTTGGCTGGTAAGATGGCAGAGCTGTTGTCACTATTTGATGTTGCATGTACTTAAAGGAATGTTCCGAATTCAATAATCAACAGCATTTGTGGTATAATGTGGGGTAATATGAAAATAATTTAATCTCGCACTTGTTAATGAAAAAAAAAAGCAGTTCCAATAAGGTACTTCCAATGGAAGTGAAGATGTCCAGTTCATAAACATTAAAATACACATACTATAAGAAGTATAGCAACAATACATAAACATTATTCATGTTAGCATGATTTTAGTGATCAAATCGCTTAATTTGATCTGTGTACAGTTAAGCTATATCCATTCCACAATTATAGGGATTTGTTGTCATGATAAAAAGTTTTTAATATTGGATATAACTTTACACAGATATGGTCAGCAAGCGATTTTATCACACTAAAATCATGTTAAAATATAAAATGTTTACTTCTTGTGGCTATACTTTTGAAATGGTGTGAAATTAGCGTTTATAGACTGGCCACATTTACTTCCATTGTAAGTGCCTGACTGCAGAGTAACTGCAGTTGTGTGTATTATTATATGAATAATCCCATCAAAAAGGCAGGAGGCCAAATATAGTAGACCAACACCACACTGACAAGCACTTCTATTTAACAAGGTGTTGAAAGAACAGAAAGCCAGATATTTTCAACTTGTAACAGGACGTTCGTTCCCACTAGAGGGAAGTTTATCAGCAAGTTTTCTTAGATGCAAACAGCTAATTAATTAGTCAACTTCACTTTCAAGCCTTCGAGTATTTAGCACTATCTGTGCTAAGTGTTAGCCACTTCCTCAAACGAAAAGAAACAAAAACTGAATTTGTCATTTGTCTGTTTACCTCCTGTAAATCCCCATTGCATAGAGCACCCTCAGCCTCTTTATATAAATTTAGCACAGCAATAAAAGACTCAGTTTGACATCGAACTCCTGAGATGAAGGGCTCGCTTGTGTCTGCGTGTTAGTGTGTGTCAGTGTGCAAGAGTGTGGGATTGCTTACTTCGGAAATTAAGGGCTCCCAAGAGCTTTTGCTTAGGTAGACTTTCATACTATAACGGGAAAAATGGGCTGTGCTGTCATCTTTTACCCCTCAGGCACAGACAGATACAGAGAAAGATAGAGGGAGAGGGAGGGAGAATTGTCCCCTGCTAAGCATCACCTGCTTCTGCCATACATGCAGTGCAATTAGAAAGTATTCAGACCCCCTTTTTTTCACATTTTGTTATGTTGCGGCCTTATGCTAAAATGCTTTAAATTATTTTTTCCCCACATCAAGCTACACTCCATACCCCATAATGACAAAGCAAAACCATATTTTTCATAACTTTGCAAAATGATTAAAAAGAAAAAGATTGAAATGTCACATTGACATAAGTATTCAGACCTTTAACTCAGTACTTAGTTGAAGCACCTTTGGCAGCGATTACACCCTCAAGTCTATTTGGGTATGATGCGACAAGCTTTGCACACCTGGATTTGGGGATTCTTCTCTGCAGATCCTGTCAAGTACTGTCTGGTTATATGGGGACCATTGGTGGACAGCAAATTTCAGGTCTCTCCAGAGGTGTTCGATTGGGTTCAAGTCTGGGCTCTGGCTGGGCCACTCAAGGACATTCACAAAGTTGTCCCTAAGCCACTCTTGTGCTGTCTTGGCTGTGTGCTTAGGGTCATTGTCCTGTTGGGAGGGGAACCTTTGGCCCAGTCTGAGGTCCTGAGCGCTCTGGGCCAGGTTTTCATTGAAGATATCTCTGTATTTTGCTGTGTTCAGCGTTCCTTCAACCCTGACCAGTTCCCCAGTTCCTGCCACTGAAAACAACCCCCACAGCATGATGCTACCACCACCATGCTTCACCTTTGGGATGGTATTGTGCAGGTGATGAGTGGTGCCTGGTTTCCTTCAGACATGACACTTGGAATTGAGGCCAAACAGATCAGAGAATCTTGTTTCCCACAGTCTGAGAGTCCTTTAGGTGCTTTTCTGTAAATTCCAAGCAGGCATTCATGTGTCTTGCACTGAGGAGAGGCTTCCACTGGGTTGGGTATCCTAAGGAATTTTATGATTCTGCCGGCACTGACTGTAAAAAATTGTTGTCAATTTATGGCCAAATTCCTACAGCAATCTACTGTGATTCTTAAATACAGTAGTTTGCTGTTAAAAATGTTGCATTCTGGGAGATCAAGAGCAGTTTCACTGTGAAGTGACTAGTTTTATGGTAAATAGCTGTTCTATGCAAGGCATTAGGGGAAAATGAACATTTAAAATCATGATATCATCTTGGTGAAAGCTGTAGTGACATTTTGAAACTTATATTTTAAGTTTGGTGGACTCAAAATCATCTAAAAAATTATCCAGAGAAATGGGATGCACCTGAGCTAAATTTCAAGTGTCATATCAAAGGGTCTGAATACTTATGTCAAATCAAATCAAATCAAATCACTTTACTGTCACACAGCCATATACACAAGTGCAATGGTGTGTGAAATTCTTGGGTGCAGTTCCGATCAACATAGCAGTCGTTATTTCATCGTCATGTCAGTGTGATTTCATTTTTTTTTTTTTTTCATTTTAATAAATTTGCAGTTATGAAAAATCTGTTTTTGTCATTATGGGGTGTGGAGTGTAGACTGATGTGAAAAAAAATAATAATTTAAAGCATTTTAGCATAAGGCTGCAACATAACAAAATGTGAAAAAAATGAAGGGGTCTGAATACTTTCTGAATGCACTGTATATAAACTGAATACTGAACCTGAAAAAAAGAGGACATCAAAGAATCCACTTTATTTCTTCAGACTAGTTTTTTATTACATATACCAGGTATATGCAATGGTATATAAACAGTTTTAAACAGCAGAATGGCCATCAGTGGAATACATTATTAATACCTTTAAACTGTCACACAAAATAGTTTTGCAGAGTGTTGCACTTATGAATTTGTGTGTTACTTTTCAGATTATATTCTGCCCTGTGTCATTATGGTCAAATCTACCCTTATTAGGTCAAAGAGCCCTAAATAACATGTTTAACGCATGCCCACTACAACTTCTTTGTGATACTCTTTTAGTAGGGCTGTAACGCTACGCGAACCGCAACCGAAATCGCGATACAAACAGCTACAATCCCGTGTCGCGGTTCGGTCACGCCCCTCTCCATCCCCAGTAGCCTGCCATCAGTTACAGATGCAGCCCCTTGAGCTCTTTACACACACTACAATAAAATTAGGGTGACCATACGTCCTCTTTTTCCCGGACATGTCCCCTTTTTCGGACCTTAAAAAAGCGTCCGGGATTCGGCTTTAGTTGCATTATGATGTGCATCTAGTCAAATACTTCATTGAGTGCACTCGCATATTTGCATCGCTTTAACCCCTCTTTGTAAGTCCCGCCTTCTCGCACACCAATTGGTCGATTATAAAAGGCTTGCAGCAACTATTGTCCAAATTCCTGCCTGTCAATCTCTCCGCGAACGCGCGAAGCGCTGTCGTGTTCCGCATCAAACAGTTGCTTGACAGTAGCAGCAAATGACAGCTGAGTGGAAACAATACCCAAACGAAAGTGCAAATTTAAAGAAGATTTGCACAAAAAATTCCCATGCTTTCGTCCAGGTCGAGATCCGTGGGAAGCAGAATGTATGACATGTAAAGCTGGCACTTATGTGTCAGTTGCTAATAAAGGTGTAAGTGATTTAGGAGCACACATTAGCTCTGTGAAGCATAAAGGGTCAGCAAAAGGTGAAAGTTCATCAGGTAAATTAACGGACTACTTTTGCGACCAGGTAAAATTGTTATCACATTGCTTCATTTTCCATGGCCATTCAAAATAATAGTAATAGTAAAGGAAGGTACACTCATGTTAAAGTGATTTATTATCATGTGTATAATATAAAGAGGGTTTGCTATTGAAAATATCTGTGACTAATAACTGTGTGATATAAATTGTATTTTGAGGTTGCACTTTATGGTAAATACAGTTAAATAAGATATTTACGGTAAAAGAACCGAGAGCTCATGAAGGCTCATTGTGGGAGACCTAAAAAATGTATATAGTTTGTGTGAAACGTACTGATGCGAACACGTGGCAGCTATCAGTTTGTATGTGCATCATAATGTGATAGGCTAATTCATTGTTCATGTACGCCGCCTCTGATGCAAGGTGATTGTTCGGGAGAGCATGATTTATGGAGAGAGACGAGAATATATGTGTTAAGAACAGAGACAAATGGTTGCAAACAGAAATGATTAATATGCAAGTTACAGTATTGTTTGTTTCAGAAGTGTATCTTTGTGTTATATTGAGAAGAGGTAACACGGAAGAGCATTTTGTTTTGTTGAGTGAACTTGATATTAAAGATCTGGAAGATTTTGGGTGTGATCATTCACTGACAGCGATCATACAGAGAGTTTGCATATGGACACAGAGAGAGCCTGTATACTAAGAACGAGTGTGTTTTAGTCATCGAGGGATTTATTTGGACACTGTGGAAGAATCCAGATAGCTCTTTGAGTCACCAGACATACTCAAAGGTCCTCTGGCTACGAGGGATTCGGACGATGAGAAGAGACCGAGAGAATGAATCATTTCGGTGCGTGATTATGAGCCCGTGTGATAGCTGAAATCAAGTGAGAGCTCGATTATCTGACATCGAGGAGATTCAGGTACTCATGATTTGCTTCTGTTTGCTCTAAGAGTGAAGAGGCCAATTTACAGTTCTGAAGGCCACTCCGCCCGTTAGCTATGACACAGGCCTGCAACAGTGTGTGTGTGGCCCACTGTGTGTAAATTTTATTGATGTTTATGATATAGTTCAAAGGAATTAAGGTTAAGTTTAGTGAGGAAGTAAGGGTTTAAATTTAATACTGATGCCAAAAGAGGTTATTTTTGGTTAAGTGTATGTTCCTGTGAGTGTATGGAATGCCTAAAGGATTAAAATACCAAAAAAGGGTATTTAAGGTTATTTGATTTTGAACAAAGGGTGAATTGAGTGACATTTTATTTGGATTTGTGAAAAAAAAGGGATATTTGAATTGTGTAATTGGTATTATTACATTTAAAGGGTAAGATAAATATATGTTTTTTTATTTAGACTGTTTATTATTTTAGTTAATTTATTTTATGTAAATACATATAATTGTTTATTATACATTTGGGTTTATGTGCATGTGTCTGGGGAATTAATAATTCTGTAATCGGGATTATTAGAAGGTGCTAGTCGAGAGGCTAAAACTAAAAGAACCTGATGCTCCTTCTGCCAGAGAGTTTAGGTGCAGGGACTTACCTAACTGGAAGGAAGCATTACATGCATACTGTGCGAGGAGTGATCAGCAACACGGATGCACAAAGTATACTTTGTCCTTCAGAGTTGCAGTAATTCATAGACCTACCTAAACAATAAATTTGTAATTATTTAGCACTTTTATTCCCTTTAAATATAGTTCATATCACAGAACATTGATTGGATGTTTTAAGATGTTGCAAAATAAAGCTCATACAACCTTTTTGACCTTGGCTGTTGAACTTATCTGAAAGCTCCTGCATATGTTTGTTTGCACAAAGCCTTCATGATAGACATTGGGGTTTAAACCTCCACATTGAAAATCTAGGGTTGAAAATCTAATTTAAACCTGGAATTTGTAATTTTATGTTTGTGAAAACATTTTTAAGAAACAATGATATAAAATAAACAAGAAATATTTAAGATTCTTCACTATTTGTGGACTTTATTCTCAATAGAGATCTAACAATTTCAGAGCTTGTCATAATACCAGTTTAATCAAACCACAAATGTGTTTTGTGTGATACCTGACAAGCCATTGGAGAATCTGTCATTAGAGCTGTGTGGGAGACGAGTGGATGAATAGTTTATGCTGCTTAAAGAGCTTGAGGGCATTTACTTCATACAGGGCACCTGAAAGACATTACACATACATTCAGCCTTAAAAATACAAGACTGTGTAGGATAAAACAAATAAATAATTTGTTTTCGGAATCTACCAGCATTCAATCCACCATTATATGCAGGGACTTGCCATATATATAGTTTTGGAATTGTGTTCCTCCATCAATTATATGTTCGGAATTTGCATAATGGTTAGCTTATGGCTTTAAGCTTATGCCTGCATCATTTTTCAACCATTAATACAAGGAATTTAACTCAATAAGGGAAATAACGATTGATTTGGGGAATATTAAAATAATCAATATTTAGGTCTAAAGTCTTCCGCAAGTGATGAGTTGATCGGAACGTAAGATTAATTCTTACAGTAATAATACTTTCATGGCCATTGAAAATAATATCACAAATAGATTGAAATACTGTTTCTGAGCACGTAGCTTTTAGGATCGACAGATTTCAAGGTTACAGTCAGGTTAAATTTTGTGAGTTTTCCACACTTTGGCCTGTTTGTACATATGGTTGTGTATTTGTGCAGTGTAAAATGATCATAACATAACCACGTTTCAGGCTTTACGGGATGTAATTTTGATGCCTGTATATTATACTGTGCATTACCGTCGTTTATATTATTAAATAATTACTTGATATATTGACCTTCTGAAACTGTAAAAATCTGCTTTTCACTTTATAAGGTATGTTAATCACCATAGTAATTACAAAAGGGCATATGATGACATGAAGTCGTCAATAGAGGCCCTTCCTAGAGCAATGACCAAATATGTAGAGACAGTGCTCAGTTAACTCACACAAACACTAAACGCCGTCAGGGTAACACATGTGAAATTAAAATAATGTAATTAACATTAACTAAACTACATCAAATATAACACAGAACACCCCAATGTAGATAAGTGATATTAAAAATAAGAAGAAACATAACTATTCCCATAAAATATAATGAAATGCAATAGGTCACACAGGGAATTCTGGGAAAGCCTGATTATTGTTTTTTTACCATAATTTTAACAATAATTTACAGTAAAAAGTGCATGTACTCTCTTGTTAAACATAATATACATTTTTTTTGTTAATTATACAGAAAATCATACTTTTTACATAAAATATATATATATTTTACCGTAAAACTACATGTATTGTCTTTTTAAATATATTAAAAAATGTTACCATATATTTTAAGGTAACTACCTGTTAACCAATTAACTTTTTTTTTACTTTAGCATTTTTACAGTCTTTTACAGTTTTTACAGTGTACTTTTTTGCACTAAAATATTCAGCATTTATCTTATTTTTTCTCTAAAAATCTCATGTCACCTTGTAAGGGAAGTAAGGCATATCAAACAGTCACCACATCCTGTGTCACACAAGCAGCAAAGCATTCACTCTTTAAAATCTGGCTGTTTCACTTCAGAATTCTGTGAAAATTTCAGTCTTGGTGAGGTATAGACCTTATTCTCAGTAGCGCTTTATTTTATTTTTGAATGAAAATGAGGCTTTCAGGGATAGACTTACCGTCTCTTAAATTACATACATTGTAAAAGCTGTATAAAGCTCCATTACATTTATTTTCCTGAATTCTTGTTTTCTGGAGTTTTTCTTTTTTTTTTTTGTCAACTAACATTTCTTGTAAAGATGTCTTATTCAGTGTTTCATCAGCAGAAAGACTCAAAAATGTTTAAACAACAGTAAAACTCACTGAAGAGACCATAAGTCTATTGAGTCTATCCCTCACAGCCTCGTTGCCATTCCCATCCGAAATTACAGATGCCTTTGTGAATAAGGTCCATTAATGTACACACAGTCATTTATGTCTGAAGTGAATGTAAACAATGGGTCAAAAAGTGGATTTCTATAAACATTTCCAACCTAGGCTCATGGAATGAACATTACCATAAGTACATTTTTGCAAACTTTACATACCGTGTTCTAAGTTTTGCCACAGTTTTCTGGTGAAATCAACGCTGGGGTGCTACAACAGCTGTGCGTTTTATTCCCTTTCACAGAATTCACGAGTACAATGGCTGATTATGACTTTGTAAACAGTTATTTTTCACTCTATTTCTCACACAATGCTATGATATCGAAGTACTTCTACTCTAACGCATCATTTGAAAAACTACATTTACTCACTTATTCCAATGTGATTAGCTTGTGTGGTAGCTCACCTTTGTTGGACTTGGAACTTGGAAGACTGCGGTTTGAGCCCAGCCAAGCACACAAGCTGACGTGTGAGACAAAAGTGTCATAGAAGTGACACGAATTAACGCTGTTTCTTCAGTAAATGTGTGTTTTTTATATATATATATATATATATCGCATTTCCTTTTAAGACACTATCAGTGGGTTTAGGTGTTGGTTTAGAGTAAGTAATTTTTTTGGTTAGGGAGGTGCGTTTTGCACTTTAAAACCTCTATCAAACATTCACATTTAAAACCTCATCTGATTACGACACCATTTCACTCGCTTTTGGCACCCCCCGTTGAACAGTTCACTGGGATACTTGATGTGTACATGCAGCCTAATAGACTACAGTCTAGTATGTTGTTAATATTATGTAATTACTTGAGAATTTTAAACAATGTTTACTCAAATTAGTTAGTATTTTGTTGTGATATCCAAATTGGTATTGAGAATTGTCAAATTGCTTTGATATGTTAGCAAAATGGACATTAAAACTTATATATTGCCAAATAATTTGGAATCGAATAAAATCAAATCAGAATTTATTTAAAATTGATTGTGATTTGGAATTGAATCGGCATATTTGGATTGATACCCAATCCTACATATTCTCACAAATCTCAATTTTTTTTACCACAATAATCCTTTATTTTGAAGTTCCGTAATGCCTGTTATTGAACCTCTTCACACCGGGAGCGAAAATTCGAACTTTTTTTTTTCTCCATGTACACTGATTTTTTCACCAACCACTTAAACTCACCTACCAATAAAATCTAATCTGATCAAGTGCCCAGAAACCAGCATTTCAGATAGACCTCGAGCCGTTTCGAAATGACCTGGATATGCTTCACTTTCATTCGTATATACAAACTTATCGAAGAGCATTGTGCTGGTTTTGAAGGGAAAATTAGCGTCGCTCTTGGTTTTGATGGCTGGTCATGGATGACAAGTCATGATAGAGTCTTTGGTTTTCTGCACGCCAACCAAAACCACCAATGTTTGGACACACATGTCTGCTTTTACCCAGAAGGCTGCAGTGCTCCAGGGAGGAAGGAACCAGAGACAGACCGATCTATTCTGCACCTCCTGTCAGTGGTTTGGGTTCCTACCATTGCTTTGCCTGTAGGCCTGTGTGATATAGTGTAGAGGAGCAGGGCTTGTGAAACACTGTCTGCTTTGAACTAATGTGCTTGTATTCCTCCTGCAGCATTGTCTGCCTCTCTCTCCACAGCAATTTGCTTCTCCTTCTGTGAGTTTGGCACCCAACACATCTCCTGTCTTTCATTCCCCTGCTCAAAGAGAGGGAGAGAAAAAAAGATATAATGAGGTGGAAAGATAAAGAGTGAGATGAAAATGGAAAGATTAAGGGTCAAAGTGGGCAACAGAAATAGAAAAAGGAGGCTAGAGAGAGAGATGGGAAAATGTGGAGCGAGTGATCAAAGCTGGATCTTTCTTCATCAGTACATTATGGTTGTGTGGTAAAAGCTCTGGTCCACAGCCAAGCACGCTGAGTCAATGATGCTTCTAATCTGGATTCAAGCACACATTACTGTAGTCCTGGAGGAATCTGGACCCCACTCATCCATTGAGGAGCCCTTCTCTGCTGATCTCTCCACCTGGCATGGAGAATTAATGTGATGTAGAGGGCTATATTTCTCTGCTCACAGTGGGCCTACACTCTGCCCTTTGTCTGGCTGACTTCAGCCGCTGAATGATTACATGAGCACCAAATTACTGTTGTGCAGGTGCCATCTAAACAACACGGTGTGAAGGCTGATCGAGAAAAGACTGTTGTCCAAAAATGGTCTCGAACAGGATCATACTATTTAGCATATTAAATAATTCAATTTAACCATAAAATATCAACATTTTAAAGGCACAGACCCTCCAACCCGTTGTTGTCCTGAACATGCGCTAGGAGATGATGTAATCTCTGGTAAACAACAGGAGGCAAAGGTAAAAACGTCAACAGTGTATGTGCACATCAAGAACACGTGTATGAGGAGGTCTGGAGATACCTGTAATTGTATAACTCGAGTATAACTGAAGGACTATAAAGACATATTTCTAGGTCAAACGCTTTAAGAGAAGTAGTCCGGTGTCTCGTTCAGCCGTAGCGTGCATGCGCCAACTGCCTGTGTACGCACGCACTGTCAAATAGAGTATACTATGACAGGCTCTCGTTTGCCTGTACGCAGACACTGAGCTTTCGCGTCAAAATCGATGTATACTTTGGGCTTTAGACTTCTGTGGTCACCATGATTTTGCCAAATAAAGGCTGGATTACACAACACAGCTTTTAAAATCTGAACAGATTCTAAAAATGCTAGATATCACACACCTACCGACTTTGTAAATTACAGATAAAACTGCCCATCGCACACCAAAAGGCTGAAGATAACATTTACATTTATTCATTTGGCAGACGCTTTTATCCAAAGCGACTTACAAAGGAGGAAAACAAAAGCGAATCATCTTAAGGAGACAGTGGTATGAAAAGTGCCATATTAAAAAGTTTCACTAGCATCAGAATAGTATTCAAAACATATTAAAGTGCAACAAGAATTTTTTTTTTTTTTTTTTTAAATGACTGGTTAAGTGCTCATGGAAAAGATGTGTTTTTAGTCATTTTTGAAGACAGAGAGTGAGTCAGCTTCACGGATGGAGTTGGGAAGGTCATTCCACCATCGTGGTATGATGAAGCTGAAAGTCCGGGAAAGTGTTTTGGTGCCTCTTTGTGTTGGTACAACAAGACGATGTTCCTTAGCCGACCGCAGGCTTCTAGTGGGCGCGTAGCTCTGCATAAATGATTTTAGGTATGCTGGAGCAGTCCCAGTGACTGTTCTGTATGCCAGCATCAGAGCCTTGAATTTGATACGTGCATCATCTGGCAGCCAGTGGAGAGAGACAAGGAGTGGTGTAACATGCGCTCTCTTTGGTTCATTAAAGACCAGACGTGCTGCTGCATTCCAGATCATTTGCAGGGGTCTAATTGCACATGAAGGGAGGCCTGCAATCAGAGCGTTACAGTAGTCCAGTCTAGTTATGACAAGTGACTGGACAAGCAGTTGTGTTGCATGTTCAGAGAGGAAGGGTCTTATATTCCTGATATTGTAGAGTGTAAATCTACATGATCTTGCGGTCTTTGAGATGTGGTCTGTGAAATTTAGTCTGTTGTCGATGGTTACCCCTAGATTTATGACCGTTTTGGAAGGCGTTACTGTAGTTGCACCCAGCTGCACAGTGATGTTGTGTTCAACAGTAGGGTTGACTGGAAAGACAAGGAGTTCAGTCTAGGCTGGGTTGAGTTGCAGGTGGTGTTCCTTCATCCAGACCGAGATGTCTGCCAGACAGGCTGAAATTCGATCAGTCACTGTGGTGTCGTTGGGCTGGAAAGACAAGTAGAGTTGTGTGTCATCAGCGTAGCAGTGGTAAGAGAAACCATGTGCCTGAATGATGGGTCCCAGTGATGTTGTGTATATAGAGAAGAGAAATGGCCCAAGCACTGATCCCTGAGGTACCCCAGTAAGTAGCTGATATGGCTTGGATACCTCACCTCTCTAGGCTACCTTGAAGGACCTACCTGAGAGATAGCAATGAAACCAGTCAAGCACAGTTCCTGTGATGCCCAGCAAGGAGAGGGTAGAGAGTAAGATCTGATGGTTGACTGTGTCAAAGGCTGCAGAAAGGTCCAGCAGAATCAGGACGGATGATCTCGATTCAGCTTTCGCCTGTCTCAGCGACTCAGTGACAGACAGCAGGGCAGTCTCGGTGGAGTGTCCACTTTTGAAGCCTGACTGATTGTCATCCAGCAGCTTGTTCTGTGAGAAATAGGCAGAGATTTTATTGAAAACTGCCCTTTCAAGTGTTTGGAACACATACACATACCTGACTATCAAGTCAATCTGATCAAAACAAACTCAGAAACTCATGTGGAAACAAACATGTAACATGTAAACTGTAAACAAACATGTTCCAGAGCGTTGCTTTAACTGTTGCTGCTACTCTGTGTTCCGAATCATGAAAGACATGGACCAAACGCATTAGAAGGTGGTCTTGGTTCAGATGTGCTCAATTTCCATTGGCTGCTCACTGTATGACAGATTTTGGTCGTGGAGCATCATACACTACAAGATTTTTCTGTAATCATGGATAGTTGTCAAAAATATAGTTCTCTATAATATCAGCCTCTGACTAGATGGAATCGTAGTCTGAGGGTTAAAAATTGGCGTTGGTCCCCATCATATACTTGCTGAGTTTCTGTGAAATCTGTCAAAATTTTAAGACGAGAACCGGCTTGGCTTGACTGCAAATCTGGGCTAAAATCGGAATGGTATTTAAACCACTTAGCTTAACTCTAACATTAAACCTAACCCTAAAATGTGATTGGTTGATAGGAATGTTATTCCAGGACCAACAAGGATGTTGTTCCAAGAATTTGTGCTACACAGCAAATTATGTTGTGGATACTTCAATAGTGGACGACCGATATATCACGGAGGCTGATAAATCGGCCAATATTCTGACTTTAATTATCGGCTTCGGCCGATAAATTTTCCTGTTTGGCCAGTTTTTTTCTTGAGGGTGCCGAGAATCACCTGTTTGCATGTGAAGCATCTGAGACATGTAAACGACCAGTCATGGTCCGTTTTGTTGTTACGTGCCATTGTGTTACTACAATAATAGACTGGTGTGGAACACAGTGTCATTTAAACAGTCCGCATATCAGAGCCATGGCAGACACGTTTGAGCTCATAATGTTAAAGTGCTTGCCTGTTTCATTATCCCTCTCTCCTAAACAATTTCTGTGACTTTTAACTAGTCTTGTCTAATGATAAAAGGGCAAATATCAATAAAACTAATATCATATACCATCTGCAAATATGCAGATATCTCGTATAAACAGATGTAATAAACCAAACTCACACAACTTCAGCAGATCCAGCGTCCTGTGGAACACTCATAAATCTTCCTCTGAAGCACGTATTCTAACAGTCTCTCCTCAACAGTTCCCTGTAACTTTTCTAATGATAAAAGGCAAATATCAATAAAACGTATATTATATACCATCTGCAAATATGCAGATATCTTGTTTAAAAAGATTTTATTCAAGAACCTCATGAAAATCCAGCGTTTTCTTACCGTCGAGCGCTCATCTAATATCTTCCTCTGAAGCGCATATTCTATCAGCCAGAATCAAAAACTTCAGGATCAGGATCAAAAGTTCCTCTCATTCACAAATCATGAGGTTCGTTTGTTTAAACTGTCAGGAGATTGTTGCTCATGCTGGATCCGCACGTGTGCATGAGTGCAACTTAAAGGCTGCGTCCAAAACCAGGAAAATACTGCCTCCGGAGGCTGTATACGGAGGTATGATGAAAATAAGGTGCTTTTCAAACTGTTTGGAGACCAGTTTCCTTAAGAATTCCATTAATTCAAAACAGCTGTTAGTTAGGCCATTAACTGATCAGGCAGCAAGGTAGCAAGTCAGCTGCCTCCATTTTTGGATGCAGCCCAAGTTAAAAGTGCTTCACATGTGTTATAAGTAAATGTCTTATTCACTATGCATGCACTGTATGTACAATTGGTTTGATTCTATATTTTTTGAGTAAATGCGATTGCTAACGTGGACATGCCATCCATGGTTGCTGGACTACTGTGTGTACTGTTATTTTCTTCTTCCTAATATATGAACAATTTCTTCATGTGCAAATAGATTACAAAAATGTGATGATTAAACAGAAATCTGAAGAAACTGCTATTTACCATTTAAAATACAATATAATGTTTTTAGTTTTGTGTGAAATTGAGTAACTATAGTGCTAAATAAGAGTTTATTTTTTTTTTTTAGCAATTTTATGTTTGTTATTTACTATATTGAATTGTTTGATTTATCGGCATTGTATCAGCCTATCGGCCACCCTGCTCTCTGGATATCGGCATCGGCCATTAAAAAACCCATATCGGAAGTGTCCTCGTGATAACCCTCTGGAGATTGAAGCCTCCAGTGCTGTGTGATCACAGAGTTTCTGCGTTGTGTGACTACACACGCCCGGCCCCCAATCGGGCTAATCAGCTGAGGAGAGGGATAAAGGCAGCCGGTTGCGGCAGTTCGAGAGAGAGAGCCACACACAGCTGCCATATGTGCATTTTTGTTTGTCTTTTTGTTTAAGTTTACATTAAAATATTACTTTAACTGTTCAGCCGGTTCCCAGACACACCGTCGCCTGGTCCTCGACCACTCCTCCACCTTCTGGCAGACGACAGCCGCTCCTCCCCGGGCGGACAGAAGCGAGTCCTCTGACCCCTGGCGAAAGGAATGCCCCTCCATGTTCTGGCGGCTGGTAGCGAGCCCCTCCGCCTCTGGCAGCGGCTCCACCGCTGCAGGTGGCCAGCAGCAAGCTCCTCGTCCCCTCACGGAGGGCGGCCGTTACTCAGTGGCTGCTCCTTTGGGCAGACGGCAGTGGCGAAGACTCCATGACAGCACATCCCTCCTCTTTCCCGGATTTCGGCACCAATGTAAATTTTAAAATGGGCAAGGAGGAGGTGGGAACCGGCTGAACAGTCAAAGTAATATTATAATGTAAACTTAAAAAGACACAAACACAAATGTACACACGGCAGCTGCGTGTGGCTCTCCCTCTCGAACTGCTGCAACCGGCTGCCTTTATCCCTCTCCTTGGCTGATTAGCCCGATTGGGGGCTGGGCGTGCATAATCAAACCTGGCTCCGCTCTTCTTGTCACACATTGGTAAGTGTGTTTGTGGTGATCCCTGGCAATCAGTAGAGACGTTTCCCAGACATTCCGGAGACAAAAGTGACACTCATTTACTTTGTGAAGATCCTGTTAGCTTTGTTACTGCGTCACAAATCCTTATATTTCTGTCACGCTTGGATTAAGACTAGCTCAAAATGTCCCTAGAAATGGGACACACACACATTTGGTTTTGAGCAGGTTTTGTCTTCTGAAACTCTGCACTGTAAACCCCAGTGCTCAAAGGAATTAATTGTATTGAGTAGGGAAAAATTGTATCATTCAAATCAGTTAAAAAAAAAAGTATCTTGATGAGTATTTAGAACTTTCTCTTTCTTTTGAGTTCACGAAACTGACACCTTTTTAAGAACCTGAACTGTTTTATTGTTTTGAGTTTAATGAACTTGATTTTTTTTTTTAGTTTTGTAACTTCAAATTGGGCAGGGGATTTCATGTTTCCAGCATGCTTTGTATGGGACTCGATAGGGAAAGTAAATGTTAAAATTAAGTGTTATTTTATGTGTTTTTGCAACATGAATGCAAAGGGGGAAACTTGTTAGTGTTTAATGTTTTGTTATGTTGCCACTTAGAAGAGTTTCTGTTATATTGGAGTTTTAGGGGTTACCATTTTGGTGAAGAGTGGAGCTTGAGCTTAGGTTGAGGATGATACCAAGTGTGTATCTTACTTACTGCTTTATCCATTATTAAGCAAGTCACTAGTTAGACTTACTTGGGTGATGGAAATAACTGATTTGTGTTGCAAAAAAAAAAAAAAAAAAAAAAAAGAAGCTGGTGGTTTACTCAAAATTTAAAGTTAAGTGCCATCAAAATGTATGACTTAGCTTACTCAATTTTTCAAGCAAAGAGCAATTAGCATACATAAATAGTACAAAATCAAAACCTGACAGTTCCACTTACTTAAATTTGGAATTTATTAACTTAATTTGATGTAGCTGATTACCTCAAATGTTTTGAGTTCTGCTAACTTATTTGGGTTTACAGTGTGGGTAGTGTGATAAATTCTTCTTGACTGCTACATGCTCAATAGTGCTGTTTCTGCCAGTCGATCTATCTGTGCCAGTCCAAATGTGGCCATATCCCCTCTCCCCCAGCCTGTGCCAGGACTCTGACACCATCTGTCTGGATGTCACACTCCCATTTTACAGCCCATTTCTTCCCACTGTGGGATGATGTCAAGGTGTTTAACGTTTGTGAGTTTGGAAAGGACACAAAACCGTTTCCCTTATTGCTGAGCTCTTTTATGGCACTTTATTCTGGATCAGACACTCAGTCATTCAAAGTGGGAAAAGGGGATCAAATCTAATTCTCTTCAGCTGGATATGCAGGGAAAACAATCAGTTTATGACACTGCTGGGCTGTGTAGGACAGCAAACATTAATAGGGTGATTTGTGGCTTTTCGGATCATCAGCATAGCCTGAGATACAGTAAAGCATGCTGTTTGGCTGTTTGGAGTTTACACAATAAATAGCATGAATATTTTTTGTCTGAGTGTGTATTTAAAATGGCCACTATTGTATAAAAATATATGGATATCAAACCATGGCATTTGCGAACAAATCATAGTGGACCTTTTCTCAGAATTATCATCATATTTCTTAGCCATTTATGCAGTGACATTTAACCAAAAGTGAAGTAAATTTTTAGGGGTCAGTTCCAGAAAAGGTGTCCAAATACTTTTATCTTAATTTCAAACAATACATTTTAACCTAACAACCATCTTTTTTGTTAAATGTTTTGCTTTAAAAGTGTGCTTGTGTGCTATCTTCCTATAAAATAAATGCTATATGGTTTGATTTAGTCCAAATACTTTTTGGGGCTCCAATGCATAGGGGGACATGTGTATGCATTTGCGTGTTTGTTTGTGTATAAATAAATGTCAACCTCTATATGTATTTATCCTGTACCACTAAATGAATGAAACATTTTTGAAACATAAGATGAGACATACAACATTATCATACATTTTAATTCCTTTACCATTCCAGATAGATGAATTGCAAATGCCATGCATAATTATATGCATAATATATGTTGGGCCTCATGTATTCAGATAGAAGCCAAAGGCAGGCCTAACATAGTCGTAAAAACCTAACTCAAGCCCCCACATTCCAAGTCGTAAATTATACTGATAAATTTTTTTGATAATTATAATTATTAATTATTGCTAATAACCAAACTTGCTCCTAAACGTAGCACACTACATTTACTGGAGCCCCATATGAGGTTTTAATGAGTTAGACTCAATTAATTAATTGAAATATTAATTAATAACTAAAGAAAAAAGTAATAATTATTTCTGATAGTAACACTGATCTAAACAACCAGTAAAGCCCTACATATATTTTTCTCATTTTCCACAATCAACTTTTTGCTCAAGATTTCAGGATTATTGCTCTCCAGTAATAAGTTCCAACTGAATTGTAATCATAGCTAGCAAGTGTTCAAAAAGCAGTCTTACAATGTGAGAGGAATAATTAAGTTCTGCTTTATTGTAATTCTGATACAGATTAGATATTCTCTCTTTGTCTTTATGTAAATACAGACACAAAAACTGCTTTCTTTTATTAAAGATGAGATGCCCAAGGGGGAACATATTAAATATTTCATCCGCAGATATGGGGCTTATTACACTAGACTGTTTTGACATTATTTAATGCTTGGGGCCAATCCAGTTTAAAGGATAAAACACACACACACACAAAACATTTCCATTGGTAGCATTTTAATCATAGGGAATGTTGGATGTGTACAAAACCTTTTGACACATATATTATTTAAACAATATGAAAAAGAAACAACATTCCACCACTCAAATTCAATTTTCAAGCCACTGAATAATTAAGATACATTTCATGCTGCAAAGTGCATTTTTAAGTAATAGACATAAAATAGCTAATTTTGTATTCTTTGTTGAGGGTTACCAAAAAGTAGTATTTGGCTGGTCGTGCGATCTTTACATGTTGGTCACCACGAGGCAGCTCAGCTCCATGTAAAATACAACTACTTTTATTAAGCTACTGATATTATTGTATTCTTCATCTTTACATTCTTTTAAACATATTTTTCAAAAGCACTATTCATTTCTTTAGGAGTAAAACCTTTTAATGTGCAGAGTGCACCTTTTAAAGAAATCACATTAATGCATCATCAGAAACTATGTATCCCTTTCAGAAAAAAAAAGCATTTCTTTCCTGTTCACATGGTTATCTAAAGAGATTAATGTAATATAAATGTTTTTTCACTTTGTTTCTCTCTCTCTCCCTCCCTCTCTTTCTTTCTTGTTTCATAATTTCCTCCTCTCAGTATGACCCCCGCATCTCTCACCAGGTTAAGCTGTAAGGGCATTGATTCTGCAGTAAACAGAGCAAACTCTTTTCCAGCTTAACTGGTACATTAATATACCGTGGGTGTCTCCTGAGGGAGCTTGCAGATGCTTCGCCAACTGAGCTCCAACATGCTCCAAATGACCGGCTACATCCCACTTATCTCAGGAGCCCACCTGAGAGTCTTTCCTTTGCTCCTACACAACCTTTGTGTAGATAGGATTTATCCTGTGAGAGAGCTGGTGTCTGAGCATATGTTTTTGTGTGTGGTAAAGCCTTTTCTTTAAGCCCTTTATGTCATTGGAAGCGAATATCTCCCCTAGTTTAAATTTAATTCGCCTCAAACCACTATTAACCAGTCCAGTATGCAGTACCTCTCAGATGTATGAGATGATAGGGACATATTGGCATGTTATGAAAACATTATTTCTGTAATCAATAGTTTTGAGAATGTGCTACAAAGTCTGGCCACATTGCAGCATATTCTGAAGAGGAACTGGCCACTTAGACAAGGACGACCCGAATGACCATTAAGTGACCAACTGTTTTGTCAGTTTTCACAGCAGTGTTGATGTACCTCTATTGACAACAAAACTTGGGCCAGGACATATCTAAGGGCTCATCCCTTTTTAAAAAGCTAATAGCATTTATTTTATGTCACAGCCAAGAACCATGATTTGCTACTTGCTCGTCGGTGGCAGGTGGTATGGAGGGACATTCTCATACTAGAGAGCATTTGATTGGACAAAAATCTGTGTAGTGCAAGATGAGTTATCACTGTTTATGGTTGACTAATCTGCTATAAAGTATATCTGGTAAAAGTTAATTTTGTTAACTTTTAGGACTATTCTAGCACATATGGCTTCAGATCCAATGGACATGGACTAAAATCCACACTCCAATTTTGACTTCAAGAGGTTTTAAATATGTTTTTAAAATGTGCTCAACAGTACAGTATCTTTGTTACTTGCTACTAAGTGTCTCAGACTAAATTCTTTAATATTCTTTAAACATTTGGGGCCCTATAATAGTGCTATGCTTTAAGCAGAGGTGTATAGTAACGAAGTACAAATACTTTGTTACTGTACTTAAGTATAAATATTTCTTTGGACTTTTACTTTCACTTCATGATATTTTGAAGAGAAAATTTATACTTTTACTCCGATACATTTCTCCAGACCCTTTTGTTACTTTTGCGATATAACACCGAAAAATATAAAAAAAAACAGCTGTACCTGCAAAAATGCTCACAGATTGGCCATAGTGATGTGTGATTCGTTTAAAGAATCATTTGAGTCAGATCTTATAATTTTGATTCTTTTGAACTAAACAAAAAGATTCAAAAAGTGGTCTCATTGATTTGTTTTGCGAATCATGAATCTGAATCAAATTCACAAGCGAAGCATGCGCCAGATTTCGTGTTCCGTCGTCTGTCTCCTTTGGGGAAGACAAGAAACTGCTCATGTAAGTTTAAATTAGTTTTTTGACTGATTAATTTGATAAGTTTAGGCATAAACATTATGAATGCTGTGAAATAATGAAGTTATGTGTGATCAGTATCCCGCCTTTCTAAGAGACCTGTTCATATAAAAATCAAACACATGCGTTCACATTTGACAAGGTATGATGTGTATGAATAATTATCAGCACTCATGAAAATGTCCAACAATATTTATTTTTATATTTTATGAAAATGGATGAATAGTCTTTGCCTAAGCAAAACTAGTTTACGGGTAGTTGCTAAAGTGTTATATTTGCTTTGGAGCACATTTATGCTACAGTATGTGCTTACTAGGGTTTTCTGGATGGTTGCTAGGGCATGCTATGCAGTTGTCAAGGTGATCTCTGCTGTGTGTTTTGGTGCATTGCTACAGTATGTGGTTGCCAGGTTGTTACTGTGCTGTTGCTAAGTTGTTTTCTGTGTTTTTAGCACATTGCTGTGCAGTTGCCAGGGTGTTCTAGGTGGTTGTCAAGTTGTTTATTGGTCCAAATGAAAAGAGCCCATCCCCACAAGTCTCTGTTCTGGTCACTAATATGACTCAACTCTCTCCTTCAGTGTTCCAATTTTTATGGACTGTGGTGTTCAATTACTCTCATCCGATAAATATGATCATTCTGATGTGACTTGAATGTGCCATTAAAGGAATAGTTCGTTTAAAAATCAAAATTCTCTTATAATTTTCTCACCCTCATTCGATCTTAGATTTGTGTGACTTTCATTTATTTTCCTGCAGAACATAAACAAAAAAAGTTTTTCAGAAGAATATTGCTGTTATGTAGGTCAGTTCAATGTAAGTGAATAGTGGCCAGACCTTTAAATCTCCAAAAAGCACATAAATGCAACATAAGAGTAATCCATAAGACTCCAGTTGTTTCATAAACGTCTTCTTAATGGATCCAATTGGTTTTGAGTGAAAATAGACCAAAATATAACTCCTTTTTCGACTACAAATTTTGACAGTAGCAGTCTCCTTGGCGATCAGGATTTCAAGCTTGATTACACTTCCTATTGCGCCACCTAGGGCTCTGCGCACGCGTCAAGCACTAGAAAGTGAAATCGAGTTTGAAATCATGATCGTGCCTAGAGATTGCAATGGCAAAATATACAGTGAAAATGAGCTACAATTTGGTTTGTTCTCACCCAAAACCGACTGAATCGCTTAAGAAGACATGGATTTAACCACTGTAGTAGTATGGATAACATTATGCTCCCTTAATGTGCTTTTTGTAGCTTGAAATGTCTGGTCACCATTCACCTGCATTGTATTGACCTATAGAGTTTAAATGTACTTCTAAAATCACAGAATACACATCTGGGATGGCATGAGGGTGAGTAAATGATGAACACCACCAATCAAATAAGTTGCCATGGGTTTAATGAACTGTTCCGTAATTTATGCAATTTACTTGTACTTTTGATACTTAAGTACATTTAAAATCAGTTACTTTAATACTTCTACTTAAGTCATTTTCTCATGAGCTACTTAAACTTTTACTTGAGTCAATTTCCATGAAGGTATCTTTACTTTTACTCAAGTCTGACAAATGGATACTTTATACAACACTGGCTTTAAGTCATAAGTACAAAGTCAGTGAGCACGGCCATGAAGTTTTGGTATTTTCATGAAAGCAAACGCAAATGGGTTTGGCGAAATTTCACACGCAACACCCTACTGGGCTGGGTCAAGTGCAATTTTATTCTGAGGTTGATCTCCGGTTATTGCACCATCAGCATCCTATTATATAGCCCATTCCCTGTCAAGCACCATCGATATAAAAAGACAGCAGCCCTTTCATAAGAATTTGGTGGTGTAAATGGACAGTATGCAATAAATTAGAAGAATAGAAATACTTATATGACAGTGACACGCTCCTTTAATATGCTCAGAAAATGTGATCCTCCTCAGGATTTGGATGCATTTTCCATTAAATTCTAGAGAATGTAAGTATTATTCATAATTTTCATCTACTGACACAAATCATGGTTAGTATTAACAGTGATAGTATCGGCATGCACTTCACTTCTACTGGTTGATTTTGATTTTGAAAAATTAAATAATTTACTGAAACACAAAACATTTTCTACATTCAAATTACACTTCAAACAAAATGAAAATATAATCAAAATAACAGTGGTAAAAAAAAATCTCACCCAATCCAAACCTTTTACCCTCTCCAACTTCTTTCACTTGCTCCTTTTGCAGTAACTTAAAAATCACTCTACGACAACACGTGGAAAAATACCAATACCAATTAGATACTAAATACAATTGTAAATAATAATAATTGAAAAATAAGCCATGACCAATAGATAGTTTAACATAAATGTTTTTTAACCAGCAGACTAATAAAAGTCTGTGCACCCTGACCTGGAAACTGTGTTGAAGCCAGCCAATCAGACTTTATCTGTTGATTTATTTTTTAGCAAGCTCTTGCCATGTTCATGGATGTGTTGTCTAAAGTTGAGACTAAAAGTTTCCTGCAGCTTTAAATGTCCTTTCAGTGTCCTCTACTTTTATGTGAACATTTTGAATTGGTCACCTTTGTCAAGACCATGTGAAATTGCTTAATGAGCACTGTTTTCTTTCCTGTGTTGTTGTATTTCGTATTGATTCAGATCATTTTTCCGGGACATATCTTAGGGTTCATCCCTTTTTTTTTAAATAGCTAGCATTTATTTTGTCACAGCCAAGAACCATGATTTGCTACTTGCTCGATGGTGACAGGTGGTATGAAGGGACATTCTCATTCTAGAGAGCATTTCTTTGGACAAAATACTGGTGTAGTGCAAGATGAGTCATCAGTATCTATGGCTGACTAATCTGCTATGAAGTATATCTGCTAAAAGTTTATTTTGTCTATTTTTTAGGAGTATACCAGCACAGATGGCTTCAAAGCTAGCAGGCATAGACTAAAAGCCACACTCCAATTTTGACTTCAAAGGTTTTTTAAATATACTGATGTGCTAAAGAATGTCTTGGTTACTTGCTACAAAGTGTCTGAAACAACATTCTCTGTATATCCTTTAAACATTTAGTCTTTGTGATAAATGTTGCCAAGTAAGCTATCCACGATCAGTGTGTATGAAGCAGTCTTTAGAAATTTAGCTTTTGTTCACCAGCAGACTAAAAATAATCTGTTTAACCTGACCTGGAAGTTGTGTTGAAGCCAGCCAATCAGACTGGAACTGTTGACTTCAGCCAGCTTTTGACATTTTTGCCATGTTAATGGATGTGTTGTCTAAGGCGGAGACTAAACGGTCCCTGAACTTTTATATGTCCTTTGAATGTCCTTTACCTTTATGTAAACAATCTTATACTTGGTCACATATTATGTCACAGTTTGTAGTGACATACTGATTACATGTTTCCCATACAGAACTGAATAGAATGATTCAAAGCGAACTGATCAATATCAGTGTCGTATGATCTGTAAATCCATAATATTGATGTCTCCTCACTCTTCGCCATGAATTGCACAGGCATGGAGGAGGGAAAAGAGAGTGAGGTGGATGTAAAGGGCAGAGCGCATCCTGAAAATCTTTCTCCAATTTAAACCCTGATGGGCATGTGCAATGACCTCTCTGTCTGCCGCCTGAAAGACTGTGGAATTTGCCCACGTTTACCTACCCACAATCCATTATTTAGTGCTGGATAAAGGATGGAGGGGCGGTACTGGGCTTCAGTGTTTCCTCTGTTCAACTGCTGTTTTTCAGAGAACTGGATTGTGATTGGATTTATTCTTAGGTTATATTTGACTGGATCTTATGCATCATTCAGCTGTTTTCAAAGTGCAGAGGAAAGGGGAGGAGGCAGGATGCCATCTTAGCACCAGCAAGGCTTTTAGTGTGAAATATTTTTCTATGATACAGCCCCTCAAATTCTACTCAGGGGATGCTAATCTTCACTTTTTGTTCATGCAGCTTTTTCAAGGATGAAAAAATATATTTTATAACATTTTATGCATGATACACTTGGCTTTTTCCTCACTCAGTATTAAGAGGAGAAAAAATCATATTAGAGTGGAAATAAGACCATATCATTTCCACTTCTGAACATTTTGTTATATGATACTTTAAAAAACACACAAGCTTGGGTTCCCCACAGCTTACTTTGGCTCAGAGAACTCTGAAAATTGCCATATTGCCATAACTGCAGTGAGCAACAACAAGGGCTTTATTCCATTTTCTATTTTAAATCTCATATATGGCAGGTATATATGGCATTCTGCTTTAATGGGTGTCTAAGAAACTTCTTTTCAGCAGTATATCAATATACTATACTTATATATGCCAAATTTCCTCCTCACTGGTTATGGTTGTAAAATACACAGTAAGTGATTAAAGTTTTCAAAAGATTCACTGTCAGCTTTGTATGCAACTGTCAATTCAGAAGTATTTTATACAAGTAAAAATTTGGAAAATGTGAAGAGAATTGCCTTCCACATGGATACAGTTATGTGCTCACAATTACCACTTAGAAGGTTATTACAAATTAACAAGTGAAATAGCTACAGGTAGTCGGATTCAAGCTGTGACAGCAGTGTGACATGTAATAGCCTACTTCATTAAAAACGACTTTAAATAAACATTTTCTTTTGATAATAATTGAGCAATTTTTGACCTCATATTAATTGAGAAGCTACATGGAATATTTGTGCTTTAAAAAAAATTATCGATGTAGGACTATTTAAATGGATAGTCCACCTAAAAATTTTAATTCTGTCATGATTTACAGTACTCACCCTCACGTCGTTCCAAACCCATATGACTTTCTTCAGTGGAACACACTTCACATAGTTTTTTCCATACAGTGAAAGTAGTGGTGAATGAGTCACTCCAACTAATATCTTCTTTTGTGTTCCAAAGAAGAAAGGAAGTCATATGGCTTTGGAACACAGGGTGAGTAAAGTAAATTGCAAAAAGCTAAAAAGTGAATAAAATTAAGAAAAACTTAAAGAAATACCAGTTAGAGCACATAAAATATACTCTTTCTCGAAAACATTTATTTACATACAAATGTTAATCTAAAATGTTAAAATTGAATTGAATAAAATAATAATAATAATAAAAAAGTTTTTTGTAAATGACCCATATCCAACATCCTTGTTCTCTATCATTGTAAGCAAAATAAATAGTCCTATGGTTTTCGGAGCAGTGGAATGAATATATCTGAAAAATGTGACAAATGGAGCAGAGGTATATTATTAGGCCACCTGACATTAAAGCAAGCAATTCTCTGATTCTCTCAGTGAGAGCCCAGAGCCTGTCTCCTTTTTCTTCCTTAGCATTTTGTTATAACCTTTCCAAGAGTCCTGTGTGAGTCATTGAGATGATAGTTGCCTCTACTCTTTATGAACAGTAAGGGCACTGAGCACAGGCCTTTATGACTCTAACCTTTAACATACAGCTACGAGGATGAAACTGCAACAGTGAAATGAACAGCATGTGTGCTACTTGCGGAAAATAAAAAAATATTCACTCTATTGCACACATTTTTTGGGGCTTAAGGTCAATGGCTTGAGGTATGTGATGAGTTGCATGTCAAACAAATCTGAATATCCCAAATGGCAACAAATGGAAGAAAGTTTCAGCTGAAACTCCCTGTTGTTGACCCACATATTGTGTTTTTGATGCCTTTCCCAAGAATGGGATAGCTTTAAAGAGTTAATTCATCCAAAAATAACATTTCTGTTATAATTTACTCACCTTTTATGTTGTTTCAAATGCGTATGGCTTTCTTTCTTCTGTGGAAGACAGTAGGAGATGTTAGGCAGAATGTTAGACTCAGTCACCATTCACTTTCATGGAATTGAAAAAAACAATATGCAATGAAAGTGAATGGTGACTGAGGCTAACATTCCAACCATTCCAGAAAGTCATATGGGTTTGAAACAACATAAGAGTGAGTAAATTCTTGGGTAAACCATCCCTTTAACTAGCAAGCCTCCCTTGGCCATCCAGCCTCATCATCAGCATTTTTTGCTGGTGAACAACATGTTTATGCAGGTCCATCTAGAACAGCAACAAACCAACACTAACCAGCTTTGTCCAGTATTGACAATTCACATTATAAATAATTATTTCTGCACATTATAAAAGTAAAAAAAAACATTGATTATACATGACATTTCTCTTTCAAACAAAGTTTTGTGCCAACCTGTTACATCCAAAATGTTTTGGGCTTGAATGTTATAGCAGAGAAACTTACCTCTATTTGAACCCTCTGGTAAAAACAAATGTATGAAAGATCAAACTGTCATATTTAAAATGGGAAATGTAACAGCATAACGGAGTTGAACAGAAAGTGCAGGGGAAAAAAAGAAAATCATTAATTTTCAACTATATGTCGAATGCATGATATTGTATTTTTAATTAAAAGCAAGATGTAAGTAGAATTGTATTTTTAAAATTTCATATAACCCATTCAAATGTAATGGTGATGAATGGGAACATAAAAATTGGCTGATAGTCCTTTGAAAAACAAACAATTAAAAATGTGATTTTATTTTAAAAGTTTATTTGCATTACACACTGAAGAGAGATACATCTATCATTTAATGTGACTAAGTTTGGTATACTGTTTATTATATCAATAGTTAGTCCTAGGGGCACACATAGCACACAAATAGCGCAATTTCCTGAGAATGACCCAAGTTTTTCCTCATCATTTTCTGCCCCTTTATTTAGCCATTGACTTGAGTCACCCATTAGAACATGTCATAAATTAATGGAAATGGATTTGCTTGATTGTGGGAATCTGAAGAATTTGTTTGCATTCACTGATCCTGTCATTGATCTGGCCATGCGATAAATGCCTGAAACCCCAACCAAATCAGTTCTTAGCATCTCTCTGCTCTTCTGGCACACTGCAAGGACAACATAATAATTGACTTCTACTAATGATTGACCCTTTTCACTGCCTCACATCTGGTGCCTATACATTTCTCTCTCTGTGGGGAATGTTAGGATCAGGCTATTACCAAGCAATATATTAAAATAACTAATGATACAGTTGAAGTCAGAAGTTTACATACACTTTAGTCAAATACATTGAAAATTAACAAAAAAAGAAAGAAAAGGAAAATTATTTCCAACACCACCAAACCAATATTTAACCCATTTAAAAGCACCAACAATATATGAAACCTTAGAAAATAATTTCATTTAAAGAACTGAATTAAATGTAAATCAATCAAATTATCAGTTGGAACATATATTTTGAAAACTCAAAAGTTTAAAACATTAAAACTTTAATGACAAAACCTTAATTTTTGCTAAATCAATTTAATGTCTATTAATATATTAATTATATAAATTTTAATGGCCTGTTACAACAAACAATACAAACCAAAAAACAAAACACACTGTAATGTTGCCTAAACACTTGCCAGTAGCACTGCTTGAACATAAATTTTGCCCTCCTTTCCTACTGGCCTGCACATTTTTCAATAACTTTCTGGTTAAAGTCAGTCATCTCAGTCACCAGTCTCTTTTCCATTGACAGCACGGCCAATGCATACAGCCTCTCCTGGCTCAGAAAAGTCGTAATTCTTTTCAAGGTTGAGAAGCACCTCTCAGCTTCCGCTGTGGTCATGAGTGTGGTGATGAGAATCTGAAAAGACTTCAAGATTGTTCTCCATAAACAGCTGGAGTAGGTCCACAGCACCACAACAGGCTTTGAACTCTTCCTTGCTGTAGATGATTCTAAGCTCTGTCTTCAGCTTACTTCCACTGAGCACTGGATAGACCTTCAAAGTGTTGCTCAGTGCATCTTCAGGAAATGCCATCTTGTAATGTTCAAACCTGTCACCTTGAAGCAGGGTGGCACTAACAAAGTTGTTTGTGAAGGAGAACCATTCCCTGGTGTGTCCCAGTATGGTATCGCAGACCTACAGAGTGAAAGATAAAAATTATGTAGTGATGACAAAATGTCAATTTCACCTGCAACATTTAAAATGATCAACAAACAAGTATTCTTTCTAAATATGGAACAACTAAAGCTATTTTTACTGCCACTGTTACAGTTTATGAAGTCATAAAGAGAGTAGGAAGAAATTTCAATAATTAGCCAACTCTGAGGGCATTTACAGAGCCTTTGCTGCCATCTTCAGGACAAAATGTGTTCCAGCATTTTGGGATGTTTTTTGGGACAAGCTTATACACATTTAAGAAAATATTTTTATTCCCCATCTTCACACCTATAAAGTGCAGTGCAACCAGAATAATAAAAATACCTTGCTGAAGAACAGATGAAGCTAACAATGCCACATCAAAAAGACAATCAATTGTGGGAAAAACACAAATGAGGTTGTTATTTCTGATGAAAATGCCTCCAGTTAAACTGCATTGTCCTATTTTACCTTCTGTGGGCATTTGTAAATTTCTTCTCATGTGTTTGTCTTTGATGATTTTAAAATATTGTTGCTTACATCTTGTAGCAAAGAATAGATCCTGAAGTTAAAGACATATATATATATATATATATATAAATAATAATATAAATTACATTTTTCCTGTTAATTATACATACATGGCATAGTAAACAACTCTCTATTTGATGCTAAATATAAATGTCGGAGCACATCTTCCTAAAAGATTGAAATAAAAATAATATACTCCAGTGTAACATGGACTGTGACTGATTTCTACAACAAAAACTCACCTCTGCTGCAATCTTTTCATGGACCTCTGGACTGAGTGACCAGCGCCTCTTTGCTGGCTAAGGACCACCTTCACTGTTTTGGTCAACCATGGAATGGAAAGAATTTCTGCAAAGGAGAAAGAGTATTTAGAATAACAACAACAACAACAGGAAAATAAGGAATACAGCTACTACCTGATCTTTTGTATGTCCTGCTGGAACTGTTAGATGCTCCCCTTGATATGGACTGAATTTTTGTCCTCCTCCTGGAGTTTGGCATAGAGGAGATCCACATGCGGCATGATGTGGTGGAAAAGTTGCAGAAAGAACTTAAAATACTGATCCTCCAGAAGCATGGTGAAGGTTCCTGCCTCTCTGATAGTAATGGGGTCAAAATTACCAGAGTCTCGTATGCTTTCAAAGCAGCAGATGAGGTCCTCTCTGTGCTCAAACACGGTATTGATGGCATGGCTGTGAAAGTTCCATGTGATGTTGCTGGATGTTGGTAGTCTATGGGCCACTACTTTATCAAGAACACGTGCGCTTGGGTGATCTGGAAAAAAAAGCTAGCAAATCCACAAATGTCAGAAAACAAAATTCTCACTTTGGCTATGTGAGAAGTGGCCTGTTGCATTATCAGATTGAACTGATGTGCATAGCAGTGGATGTAGTGGGCATTTGGTTACACATCTTGTATCTTCCTCTGAACACCTGCAGTGGCATCCCTCATCACGCTGGCTCCATCATATGCCTGGCAGATGAGCTTACTCTTCTGATCCTCAGGAAGGATGACAGCAAGACGCTATTTTAGTGCTGTAGCAATGGAATCAGCTGTAGCTGACTGCAGAGGGATAAACTCAATAAATATTTCCTGCACATTGTTTTTGGAATCAATGTAGCGCTGCACAAGCACAAGTTGGCACTGTGTGGCAATAGCCATCGTCTCATCTGCCTGGATTGAGAGAAAATCGCTGCTCTGTGCTTCTTTGATTATGTGTTCCCTCACAACAGACAACATACAGTCCAATAGCTCGTTCTGCACAGTTTTCGAAGTTCCCTTAAACACAGTGGCATTCTCAAGATGCTCTTTCAACACTTCATCAAGGGAAGCAACAAAATCCACTAACCCACGGAATATCCCAGGCTTATCCCGAGCTCTCACTCTCAATATGGCCACGTAAAGCCAGCTCAAAGGCACCACAAAATTTCACACAGTCTATTATTCTGGACAGGATGTGTCGATTTTTTTTGTCACCTCTTCATTATGCCTTCTAATGCCAATCCTGTAGCCTTCATCTAGCTGTTCAGCAATGCTAAGCTTCCCAAAAAACTGTAGCCTCATAGCATTGTCTAGATGGCTGTGGCTACTTTCATGATGTTTGCATTTTTCAGATAGATGTTTTAAGCCTTGAACCCCCGTCGTTGTCCACAACGCTTCGATGCCAGGACTTTGAAATAGCAGGGAAACAGGGAAAACAATAAAAGGCATTACTTACACCGCATACAGCTAGCCAACTCGGTTTAAGCTTATCCTCAATCACTTGACGACTGCTGAATTTGTAAATCGGGCCGATCCAGTCCAAGCTCCTTTATCCTTTTTTTTTTCCTTCAGGTGAACACCTTTTGAAAGTTTTTTTTTTTTTTTTTTTTGTAAGATAAAACTGAAACTTGGTGGTTCAACTTCAATGGCATTAACAATCTCAACTAGCAATCAGTCAACTAACAGTCTCAACTAACAATCTAACAATCTCAGCTAACGGTTTAACAGTTAGTCCTCTAACATTCTAGCAATCAGTCAACTAATGAGCTGCTGAGTGGGAAAGTGAATCGTCCAATCACATGAGGCCCAAAAAATTCAAACGATACTGATACGCTACCAACAAATGTGGGAGTGTCAGGGCAGAGAGCTGTGCCCCACAGGAAAATCTGAAGCAACCAATTTGAGAGCAGCCTCATGTCACCTGCTTGCCAAAAGTGTAAGGACCTACATAGGCTGTGTCTCGTTTCGAAGGCTGCGTGCTAGGTAGGACACGTCCTTTGAAGGCTGCAGTATACCGAGTGTCCTCCTTTAAACAAATCTCGTTTAAACAAGACGGCCTTCGTAGGACAAATGGAAACAGAACGTAACATGGTTGCTATGACAGCACACCACTCTTTAACAAGCGCGAGCACTTTGAGTGAGACGGTAACAAAGTCTCTTTAGAAGGTAATGTATGAGGTACATTTTAGGTTATAATGATTTAAAGAGAAAAGAACATAGATTTTACAGGTGTACTTTTAGTCTAATACTTTATTTTAATTATATATTAATATAATTATACATATGATATATTCTGCACCCATCTACTGAGGTACTTCAACTTGGGAATTAACATTACATGTGTTTGAACATCATATTTACGGGCAAATCGGCATTATTTTTTTTAAGACATTTCTGTTGAAGCAAAGATGCATCCTCTGAATTCTCGTGAAAGAAGGTCGCATTCGAAGGCTGCATTCGAAGTGTTCTACTCACTTTTATGAAACGAGACAGCCTCGATGACGTATATGGCCGACAAATGTGACCTCCAGAGGACGCAGCCTTCCAAAGGAGACACAGCCATAGACACTCATTTGGCTGGCTCCTGCACACCAAAGTATAGCCTATGTATTCACACAGAAATTAACCAAATAAATATTTTTATAACATTTTGTTTTTAATAAATGCTAACACACGACTACCAGGCGCATAGTACAACTACATTTTATTTCATAATTATTTTGCAATATATAATTAACTTATATTTAACATGTTTAAGTAGCCTTCTTCTCTGGATAACTTAAAGGGGTGGCCCCCCAGTGCCCCCTATTGACCAGCTGCCACTGCCTGTCTTAGGTCAGTTAGGATCAATACTTTATTTTAAGAATATGAAATGTCATAGTAGTAAAGAGAATAATAGTAGAGAGAATTCTTTATTTCAGCTTTTATTTCTTTCATCACATTACCAGTGGGTCAGAAGTTTACATACACTTTGCTAGTATTTGGCAGCATTGCCTTTAAATTGTTTAACTTGGGTCAAACGTTTTGGGTAGCCTTTTACAAGCTTCTCACTATAAGTTGCTGGAATTTTGGCCCATTCCTCCAGATAGAACTGTAACTGAGTCAGGTTTGTAGGCCTCCTTGCTCACACATGCTTTTTCAGATTGAGGTCAGGGCTTTGTGATGGCCACTCCAATACCTTGACTTTGTTGTCCTTATGCCATTTTGCCACAACTTTGGAGGTATGCTTGGGGTCATTGTCCATTTGGAAGACCCATTTGCGACCGAGATGTTGCATCTTGAGATGTTGCTTCAGTATATCCACATAATTTTCCTTCCTCATGATGCAATCTATTTTGTGAAATGCACCAGTCCCTCCTGCAGCAAGCACCCTCACAGCATGATGCTGCCACCCCCATGCTTCACGGTTGGGATGGTGTTTTTCGGCTTGCAAGCCTCACCCTTTTTCCTCCAAACATAACGATGGTCATTATGGCCAAACAGTTCAATTTTTGTTTCATCAGACCAGAGGACATTTCTCCAAAAAGTAAGATCTTTGTCCCCATGTGTACTTGCAAACTGTAGTCTGGCTTTTTTATGGCAGTTTTGAAGCATTGGCTTCTTCGTTGCTGAGCAGCCTTTCAAGTTATGTCAATATAAGACTCATTTTACTGTGGATATAGATACTTGTCTACCTGTTTCCTCCAGCATCTTCACAAGGTACATTGCTGTTGTTCTGGGATTGATTTGCATTTTTCGCACCAAACTATGTTCATCTCTAGGAGACAGAATGCATCTCCATCCTGAGCAGTATGACGGCTGCGTGGTCCCATGGTGTTTATACTTGCGTACTGTTGTTTGTACAGGTGAACATGGTACCTTGAGGCGTTTGTAAATTGCTCCCAAGTATGAACCAGACTTGTGGAGGTCCACAGTTTTTTTTTTTTGAGGTCTTGGCTGATTTCTTTTGATTTTCCCATGATGTCAAGCAAAGAAGCACTGAGTTTGAAGGTAGGCCTTAAAATACATCCACAGGCACACCTCCAATTGACTCCAATTAGCCCATCAGAAGCTAATTGCCTAAAGGCTTGACATCATTTTCTGGAATTTTCCAAGCTGCTTAAAGGCACAGTTAACTTAGTGTATGTAAATTCTGACCCACTGGAATTGTGATGTAGTCGATTAAAAGTGAAACAATCTGTCTGTAAACAATTGTTTGAAAAATGGCTTGTGTCATGCACAAAGTAGATGTCCTAAACGACTTGCCAAATTATAGTTTGCTAATATGAAATCTGTGGAGTGGTTAAAAAAAAAAAAAAAAGAATTTTAATGACTTCAACCTAAGTGTATGTAAACCTCTGACTCCAACTGTACATTGTTGCTGCTGCTTACTGTCCCTTTCTCTCTATCCATCTGGTTTGTCTATTTTCTATTTTCTATCTTTTGTCTCCTTGCTGCGCAGGGAAAGCCCTTTCTGTAAGGTGACAGAAGAGAGGATGCTACATTATTAAAGAACTGATTTATTCTACTGACAGCTGTGGTGTGCAGCACCTTTCACTGTGAAGGTTATACACCCCCCCCCCTTGTTTTTTTTTGTTTGTTTTTTTTTACATCTCATTTTGTGGTGGAAATGAATGAAATTCCCTGGTGAACCCTTAATAATAACTTTGGTTTCAATAACACATACTGTACATCAGATGCCTCTTTGATTTAAGTTTAGGCTTGTGCAGATAATAAGTATGTCCAGACTGAAATGCTACAAAAAATCTCAACCTATTGTGTGCCCTTTGAGTATGTGTTTATAAATATTTGTGGTCTTTGATGACAGAGTTCGAGATCATAGACAGATTTACACTGAAAGAGTAAGAAATGTTATTGCTCAGAGGTTGCTCTTTAATTGTTTAGGGATCTTAATTGAGTTACCAGTTATATTTCAATGTATCAGAGTTGTCTCAGATGTTTCTCCGAAAGGCCTTTGGGAGAAAGCAAATTATTCATAAGTTGGCATACAGTAAGAGTATCTGATAAGAGCTCAGATAAAAAGGTCTTGAGATAATTTGATGAGAAATGTTTAAGTTCATACTGAGATCTCTGACTTTTGATTGGTTGCAACTTGGCATATTGTCAAATCTGAGTACCATTTTAGACATTGTTGCAATCTCTTCGGAAATTATGAAGTAGACACGTGAGATTAATTGGAGAGAATTATCTGTGAAGCAGGAGACTTCATCAAAAGCCTAAATTGTCCATCTGTTTAATCTCATTGATTTTTAAGAGAAACAGTTAAGTTATTAAATATCTCATTTGTAATTTTTCTTTCTTAAAATTGAATTAAAATTCCTAAAATTAAAATTGTTCACTAAGCTTGGTGCTAAAGTTATTTGACAGGATTGGCTAACAGTTACCAAGAGCTGTAAGGACTTCAGGAAAAGAGTTGTTGAGCGCTTTATGAAAGATGTTTTGTTGAGTTGTTTAGAATGATTCAAATATATATATATATATATATATATATATATATATATATATATATATATATATATATATATATATATATATATATATATGTGTTGCATTGAGCTTCAACTGAATTTGACCCCCTTGGCTAAATTTCCCAGTCTACACCTGTGCAAGCATTTAATTAGAGGAGACAAATAACTCTCTTGCAAACAACACATAGATATTTTGGTATGTTTAGAGAACATTGTAATCAATGCACTATAATTGCTCTCAACCACTTTTAGTGATAAAGTTTCAACAGGGGCTGTGTTGAAAGTTGTAGACATGATTTGGACAGTCCTTTTGTCTTCAAACATTTCACCTAGTGTCTGGTACTGATAAAGCACACATTCAAAGAAGAGCATGTACTGTACAGTTATGAGGAGGTTATAAAGAGTTCCACACAGCCTTTAATCTCTTCTGCTGCAGCTCATGTTGCTAATGAGAGCCCATTGTAATGATGAGTCATCAGAGTTGAGATCCATGTGCAGCTTTAATAATGATAAACGTTGTAATACAGACAGGCAGGGTCAATCACCAGCAATAGTAATAACAAAGACAATCCAGAGTGGTAGAAAATAAACAGGCAAGAGGTCAGGGCAGGCGGCAGACAATCACAGGTTATTTCCAGGTAAACAAGGCAGTAGTAGTAGGCAGGCAGCAACGGGTCAAAACAGGGTAAACAGTCCAGAATCATACACAGATAATGCAAAAACTCAGAGAACGTTTAAAAATGTCAGCCAGTGCAAAACAAGACTTCGCAATGATAGAGAGTGAGAGTGAGACTTAAATAGCTGAGTAAATGAGAAACAGCTGAGCAGGTAATCAGCGACAGGTACAGGGATTATGGGAAATGGAGTCCAGAGAGTTAAAGTCAATCCCCAAGTGATGGAGCCCTCTGATGGTGAGCGGGAGGAACAACAAAGGCGGGATTCATGACACCCATCTTTATTCTCCCTGAAGCATAATTGCCTGGAATGGACAGTAAATCAGAGATCATTCCCATCAAAGCTCCTTTGTGAATCTGGTAAAACAGATGTTCACCACTCAGAGAAAATACTCTCTAAGTTAAAACTGTTTTAAAGCATGGAACACTTCAGACATTCGACTATCGACAATAAGTAGGGTCCACTTTGCAGATTATTCTAGCTTAGAACCACCCACATAGCTGAGAAGAAATTGTCTGACTGACATAAAAAGTGACCAACCAGTTTGGTTTGCTTTTATGTACCATTTTGGGGTGGTTCAATGTGATATTGGTGATGCATACCAGTGTTGTAGTCAAGTCACTAGATCTCGAGTCCGAGTCAAGTCCGAGTCCTCACTGCTCAAGTCCGAGTCCAAGTCCAAGTCGAGTTCTTGTCTATGTCATAAAATAAGCACACACAAAAAATCTATCTATCTATCGATCTATCAATCTATTGATCTATCTACCTGGCTGTGTCTGCACACACTGGTGGCCAAAAGTTTGGAATAATGTACAGATTTTGCTGTTTCGGAAGGAAACCGGTACTTTAATTCACCAAAGTGGCATTCAGCTTAACACAAAGTATAGTCAGGACAATATTGATGTAAAAAACAGCACCATCACTATTTAAAAAAAGTCATTTTTGATCAAATCCAGACAGGCCCATTTCCAGCAGCCATCACTCCAGCACCTTATCCTTGAGTAATCATGCTAAATTGCTAATTTGGTATTAGAAAATCACTTGCCATTATATCAAACATTGCTGAAAGATATTTGGTTCGTTAAATGAAGCTTAACATTGTCTTTGTGTTTGTTTTTGAGTTGCCACAGTATGCAATAGACTGGCATGTCTTAAGGTCAATATTAGGTCAAAAATGGCAAAAAAAAAAAAAAAAAAAGATGCTTAAGAGGCAATACAATGCATGAAATTGCCAAAAAACTGAAGATTTCATACAAAGATGTAAACTACAGTCTTCAAAGACAAAGGACAACTGGCCAACAAGGACAGAAAGAGATGTGGAAGGCCAGATGTACAACTAAACAAAAGGATAAGTACATCAGAGTCTCTAGTTTGAGAAATAGATGCCTCATATGTCCTCAGCTGACAGGTTCATTGAATTCTACCCGCTCAACACCAGTTTCATGTACAACAGTAAAGAGAAGACTCAGGGGTGCAGGCCGTATGGGAAGAATTGCAAAGAAAAAGCCACTTTTGAAACAGAAAAACAAAAAGAAAAGGTTAGAGTGGACAAAGAAACACAGACATTGGACAACAGATAATTGGAAAAGAGTGTTATGGATCTTAACCCCACTGAGCTTTTGTGGGATCAGCTAGACTGTAAGTTGCATGCAAATGCTACAGGAATCGTGGGGTGAAATGTATCTATGTATCTATCCATCTATCTATCTATCTATCTATCTATCTCAATGTTGTATATAGGCCTATACAATAATCAAGAAAAAAAAAAAAGAAGTCAGAAAAGTAACTTTCCACTGTAAACGACAGTGCCTTCTTGCCATTTATTTGAAGTTTATTTGTTTATTCTCATGTATTATCCTTTAGTGTTATATTATCAAAATTAATTATAATTCAGGCGTTGGAGCAAGTCACAGGATTTTTCGTGGATGGAAGGTTGGATGGATGGATGTTTGTCCTTTTTACAATGGAATTACTTAACTGTTTTAGCCTACATTTGTGATAAACTCACATCACACGAGCCAGTCTCCGTATATGTAAAACTGCACCTGTCATAAATGCATGAACACACGTCAACATGATCTTATGTTCCTGTTATAATTATAACTCGTAATAATGATTTATGATTTTGCTCCACATATTTTCAGATTTTCTACTCATGTGCCGCCACATAAATTTTGAAAAAACCTTTATGCATTCTAGACAAACTTGTGCAGGTATGTTTTATACTGAGGTGAAAGTTTTGAGAGGACTTGAGACTCAACGTGTTCTTTGTTAACAGTTTCTGTCATTTGATTTGCTCATGTCTCTTACATTGTCAGTTAGCATCAGAATATCATTCTTACAGTACGATTTTAACCATGAATTATGCACCACCGACCAAATGGCGAGTTGATTCCTCATACTCCGGTATTATAATAGATTTCGAGTACACATGACTTGTTTTGAGTGGCACACACACTCTCTGAACGAGAGCAAGGAGATTTGAGAGTGCACGTCCAGTTTTGAGTGAAAGCAAAGGAAATCCGTGTGTGAGCGCAGAGATTCACGCTTGCACAACCGGTACATGGCATGACATGCATGTGATCTCATGCCATAAAAGGGCAGAATGCAAAAGTTAATGGTTGTAACGAGTCCTCTCCTCCAAGTCAGAATGCACCCAATGCTTGAGTCCAAGTCTGAGCTAGTCATTACTGTTCAAGTCTGAGACGGGTCACTGGACTCGAGTACTACAACACTGATACATACAGTATATTTTGTATATTTCTTTTTATATTTGTATTACAAAATTGTGGATGTTTGTTCAACTATTGACACTTTTAGCCCTATGAACTTTTAAAAAACAAAGCCCCTTAAAACACACATTTTACACTCTATAGTGAATTTAGTTTTACTACTAACAATTTCAAACAGCGGATTTACTGTACATCCATCACAAGAGAACTGTAATTTTTTTATTTCAAACCAACAAATGTACTTTACACCACAACTCAAATTATTTGTTTTGTTTGATAACATTGTGTGGAAATGACAATCGTGGAATTGACTTCAAATTATATATATATTTTTCATAACACGACAGACTCCTTTGTCTTGCAAATTTCATAACTAGAGTCCCGGACCCCCCCATAACAGTTAAGAGTGCTTCGTCAATACTAGAACACTAGAAACATAAAACTAGATTTTTTTTCAAATCATTGCGGTGACACAAAGGGACATTGTCCATTATCTGTCCTAGTTTTCATAATTAATCCAAATTAGATTTTTACGTCAGAAAATTCTAAACACGCCCAAGTAGGCTATGCGCTGTTTTCTAAAGGAACTTATAGTTGAAAATTAACTCGTCTATGGAAAAATTAATGGGATTTTTACTTCCAGAACCAGACTATCTCTAAGCTCTATTGCTTGTTGAGCAGCCACAGAGAGAGAGAGAGAGCAGAATCGCAATCTGCAAGAATAACAAGAAAACGAACAGTACTTCATTTTTGGTACTTGCCGATACCGAGTCCGATATTTATTTTTTACATTTTTTTTATGAACTCCATATCAACAATTTATTTCAATTTTATCATCAAAATGGTGTTTAAATAAATGAATTCATTAAATCTTTAATCAAATGAAAATATAACAATTCATTTTAAACATAATATTGTATTATTTTTTATCAAATTAAGTGCTCATATACAGAACCTCACAGCACAATCAAAAATACAACATTGGAGTTATATTTTGTCAAATAAAATGCTGTATAACAGAGCATCACTGATGTAAGGCATTGCTTAAGTATTATACAATTACTACTCATTTATTAATATTATAATTATTGTTATTATAAGTAGTAGTATTACGGTGAATATTACATAACTTTAAAGTAGTGATTTATTTCTGTCATACTTTTCCTGTATAAATGTAGCTTTTATTTTGACAGAGCTTTTATTTTGAAGTCTTTTGAGCCTTGGAGGAGCCTTACAAGGTATGAGCAGCCAGCATCAGCACAACATTGTCTCCACACATTCACAAGTGCTTACATTTGAATTACATGCAAACTATATTTTTATCTCATTAAATCACAGCTTTTGCAGTTAAATAATCTCACTAGGACATAACATGATTTTAATTTGTAGTCTGAATGTTTATGTATTGACATTCATACACTATATTGCCAAACGTATTCGCTCACCCATCCAAATAATTGAATTCAGGTGTTCCAATCACTTCCATGGCCTCGCTACTAAATATTCCACAGTCAACTGTCAGTGGTATTATAACAAAGTGGAAGCGATTGGGAATGACAGCAACTCAGACACGAAGTGGTAGGCCACGTAAAATGACAGAGCGGTGTCAGCGGATGCTGAGGTGCATAGTGCGCAGAGGTCGCCAACTTTCTGCAGAGTCAATCGCTACAGACCTCCAAAGTTCATGTGGCCTTCAGATTAGCTCAAGAACAGTGCGTAGAGAGCTTCATGGAATGGGTTTCCATGGCCGAGCAGCTGCATCCAAGCCATACATCAAGTGCAATGCAAAGCGTCGGATGCAGTGGTGTAAAGCACGCCGCCACTGGACTCTAGAGCAGTGGAGACGCGTTCTATGGAGTGACGAATCACGCTTCTCCATCTGGCAATCTGATGGACGAGTCTGGGTTTGGCGGTTGCCAGGAGAACGGTACTTGTCTGACTGCATTGTGCCAACTGTGAAGTTTGGTGGAGGGGGGATTATGGTGTGGGGTTGTTTTTCAGGAGCTGGGCTTGGCCCCTTAGTTCCAGTGAAAGGAACTCTGAATGCTTCAGTATACCAAGAGATTTTGGACAATTCCATGCTCCCAACTTTGTGGGAACAGTTTGGGGATTGCCCCTTCCTGTTCCAACATGACTGCGCACCAGTGCACAAAGCAAGGTCCATAAAGACATGGATGAGCGAGTTTGGTGTGGAAGAACTTGACTGGCCTGCACAGAGTCCTGCCCTCAACCCGATAGAGCACCTTTGGGATGAGTTAGAGCGAAGACTGCGAGCCAGGCCTTCTCGTCCAACATCAGTGTCTGACCTCACAAATGCGCTTCTGGAAGAATGGTCAAAAATTCCCATAAACAGACTCCTAAACCTTGTGGAAAGCCTTCCCAGAAGAGTTGAAGCTGTTATAGCTGCAAAGGGTGGGCCGACGTCACATTAAACCCTATGGATTAAGAATGGGATGTCACTTAAGTTCATATGCGTCTAAAGGCAGATGAGCGAATACTTTTGGCAATATAGTGTACATCAGATGGTATCGGTTACGAGTACGAGTACTAGTATGAGCGTGGTATCAGACCCGGTAGTTGAAGAAACACCCATTTATTGTATATTAATATAATATATTAAAAGGAAAGAGATGAGGGATAAAGAATAAAGCTTTCAAATAAAGGCTAAAAGCAAAGCAGTGTGAAATACAGGTTAAAGATTCTGAAAAGAGTGACAGAAAAGAGAAAGTTTGCTGGAAGAGAGACAGCAGAAATGACTCAGAGAGAAGGCTCTATTTGTTCTTGGGTGCTTGATCAGGCCTGAGCTATTTCAAAACTCTTCTAGCTCCTCTTCCACAGCGAGCAGCTTCATTTTTTGTTTCGTTGTCGGCTGGGGGCGCGCCTCCTTCTCAACACACAGGAGGAGGGAATCTGGTTTGAGAAGCCCATTTTTTTTTTCCTGAGCCTCATTAAAGGAAGGGTAAAACTACCTCACACCCCTTCTGCTGTTCACCCCCTCCATCGCCAAAAACCCTCTCATCTGAAAAAATACTGGGAGAGAAAGAGAGACTGTGAGAGAGAAAGGGATAAGATATGAGTGTGATCATGCCAGGCAGGATGGATCTTTCTGCCAAAAGGGCTCTACCATCAAAGAGCCCCGTGAGGTGAACACAAACTCCAGCCAACAAAAGAGAGGTAGATAGATTGAGAGAGAGAGAGAGAGAGATAAAGAGAGAGAGAGAGGATCCCTTTGAAAGATTACCATGCAATAACATTCTTACGACTGCTGGACCAGGGAGACCCCTTGCTAAATTCATCCCTTGAATGTAAGCACACATTCGCACCTCTTCGCCGTGGGATGTTGTATAAGGATGTGGGTACAGGTTCTTTCATCTTGGCATGCCAGTTAAAGTATAGCTGTCCTTGAGAGTTCATCACCTCTGTGTGTGCAAAATACTAAAGGGGGTTGGCATTCAATTATTGTATGATAATTTAACCTCTTTTTCAATCATGGCCACAGAATTTATTAAGTGAAATAGCAAGTTTGGACAAATTATCATAAAAAACTTAACACTCATGTTTAAAGGGATAGTTCACCCAAAAATGAAATATCTCTTATCATTTACTGCCATCCCAGATGTGTATGACTTACTTTCTTAAGCAGAACACAAACAAAGGTTTTTAGTAAAATATCTCAGCTCTGTAGGTCCATACAATGCAAGTGAATGGTGATCAGACATTTGTAGCCCTAAAAATCACATAAAGGAAACATAAAAGTAATCCATATGACTCCAGTGTTAAAATTAATATCTTCAGAAGCAATATAATACAGTAGGTGTGGGTGAGAAACAGAACAATATTTAAGTCCTTTTTACTCTAAATCTCCACTTTCACTTTTATGGATTAGTGGGCGTTTACATTGAAGTCTTAAAGGGCCAGAGAGCTTAAAACCGTGCATTTCAGACAGAGGGTAAGAGACAGGGTGGAAAATTATTATATATTACAAAATGATGTCTGTTTTGGTAAAAAAAAAAAAAAAAAAAACTTGTATAAAATTATAAGTTGACCTCAGGGAAGATAATAAAATTATAAAAAAGAGTATGTCATGACCCCTTTAATGGCACTAAAATCAATGAGCAAGGCATCTCATTAAAAAGAGTTGGATGAAGAACTTTAAAAAAAAATATGAATTATTAAAAATTAATTTCTTAGCCAAGTAGTACAGTCACTGTTATGGTATGGCCCTTTTGGGACATTTTTCCAAAAATGTATTGTGTGCATTGACAATTTTTTAAAACCAAACATGTACATAACATGATGAAGCTAATAAGAATCCCTGTGTCACGTGTTTGGGTGTTTTTGTTCATGTTTTAGATCATGTCTTTTATTTTTAAAGTTTAGTTCTTCCTGTTCCTTGTTTTGTCATGTGACTTCCTTGTTTTGTCATGTGAAATGTGAGGGTTACATGTTTTGTTCTCACTGGTTTGTAGTCATTAGGTGTGTTTGAATTTAACTGCATCTCGATTTGCCGATTGGTGAGAATTGCCAGCTGCAGACAGGGGAGGAGTTGAAAAGAGAGCTATTAAGCTGGACACATGGGCTTCTAGTCGCATGCTGAACTCACACCAGTCACGAAAGATTGCATGATGTTTGCCTTCTTTATTGAAGACTAAGTGGAATTCAGATAGACAGATGTTTGAATTTTACATAAAATAACCAGAAACATTGTTCATTTGAAAAGGTTATGTGATGCTTAATGCAGTGTCTGCTGTGTGTACAAGAAGTCCAATAAAAGCCTGTATTATTTTAATACCAATAAAGGAGTCCGTATTTTTAATCATTTTGAATTTTTTAATGAATAAACATGATATTACTATGACAATCATAATATAGCATGATATAAACATGATGTACTGTTATAAAAATACGATGTTGTGAGAGTTTTTGCCAAACTGGAGGTGTCAGAATAAACACCATGATAATGGCATACTAATATACTACTCTTATTTCCACCATAGACTGACATAGCAGAAGTAATAAGAGTAGGATGTGAAGTATGCAGTTGCGAACGCAGCCCATGAAACCCGTGTAACTGTTGTCACGTTGTGAGTCTGGCCAATCATGAATAGGCTGTGTCGTCATCAGAGCTTGTGCAGCTCCTCTGGAGAAACTGCAGCGGCTGCGCCAGCCGGCTGCTCTCGAATAGGTCTTGCGGTACTTTAGTGGCATACGTCACAATGACACAGCGGTGGCACTGTTTCAAGTTTGGAAAAAATTTCTAACCCACATGCACTGCTTCAAGTCCAGTGCCGATCAATCTGTGCAGCAATGCAAGAAGTCAAACACACCTATTGCCTTGTTATCATGTTCATTAGTCTTGTTCTGTCATTGGTTCATGTTTCATAGTCTTGTTATCTTGTTTATAAGTTCTGTTCTGTCATTGGTTGTCATGTTATCTTGTTAACCCATGTCTTTTATTTAAGCTCTCATGTTTGCCATTGTCCTTGCTCCTGTTTGCCTGCCTCAACGTTACAGAATAAAATAAAAACAACCTAAAATGAACTCAGCAGTTCAACTAATACGCCTCCGCCAGGGGAATCGTCCACTTGAGGACTTCGTAGTGGAGTTTTGTGGGCTCTGTGACCAGGTGGAATTTGGAGAGGTCTTCCTCAAGCAGTTTTTTCATGCTGGCTTAGAGGAACCTCTCTATTTGATGGTTCCCGGAACCATATATTGACTATGCCCTTATACTGAGCGGTTCGTCATTTATTGTGGGAGTGGCTGTTGAGGAACTTCACCCTCCTACAGTTACCACCATGCCAGAGTCCACCACTACGTCCACAGCCATGGTGCCCACAACTGCCACGGACCACGAGCCAGCACCCCCACCTGCCACGGACCCAGAGCCAGCACCTGAAGCCTTGGCCGTCCCAGATCCAGCTCCTGAAGCATTGGCCACCCCAGAGCCAGCTCCTGAAGCCTCGTTCATCCCAGAGCCAGTGCAAGAAGACTCGGTCGCCACATCTGCTTTGTCATGCCATGTTGCCACATCTGCTTTGTCATGCCATGTTGCCATGTCTGCCTCTTTATGCCATGTTGCTACGTGTGCCTTATAATACCATGTTCTATGTCTGCCTCATCATGCCATGTTGCCACGTCTGCCTCGTCATGCCGTGTTGCCACGTCTGCCTCGTCATACTGTGCTGGTGTGACTGCTGCCTTGACCCCTGGGTCTTCGCCTCCAGCAGCTCTGCCTCCTGAGTATCCAGCAGCTCTGCCTCCTGAGTCTCCAGCAGCTCTGCCCCCTAAGAGTCCAATATGCCACACTGCCTCATCAGCCTCACCATGGCATGCTGCTCCACAGCCCATGTCTGTCTCGTCAGGTCCTGCTTCACAGCCCAGATCCTCCTCACCAGGTCCTCCTCGCCATGTCAAGCTCCACACCCCGCCTTGCCAGACCATGCTCCAACACCCATCCGCCGGATCCACCGTGGTCTCCTGCCCCCTCGCCTGGACTGCCCTGGTCTCCTGGTCCGCCCTTGTCTTTTGGTCCCCCGTGGTCTCCAGCGTCCTCTGGTCCCCCATGGTATCTAGCACCCTCTGGTTTCCCAAGACCACCCCACCCAGCCCCCTATTGAACTCCTGTTTTGTTTTTGTTCATTGTTGGGTATTGGGAGCTGCCCGTAGAGGGAGGGATATGTCATATGTTTGGGTGTTTTTGTTCATGTATTAGATCATGTCTTTTATTTTGAAAGTTTTGTTCTTCCTGTTCCTTGCTTTGTCATGTGACTTCCTTGTCTTAGTCAAGTCAAGTCTGGTCTTATTGTTGTACATCTTTTGCCCTCTTTATACAGATGCAGCCTTTAAAAACACACATTTTTTCATGTGCTATCAGGCAATCCATCACGTGAAATCACTCGAAATACCACAGGTGGGCTTCTTAGAATTAAAATACATGTGTTGTACTTCTTACAATATCCACCAGGTGATGCATGAAAGACTTGAGGAAGAGCTCACGCCCCTCTGTCTAGTTAGTGACAGGTCGCCTGCTGCGTCTTTTGTGGGTGCGTCATACAGTATCTCATGTGCATTTTAATTTATTACCTTGTTAGAAAGGTATTAGAAAATATTAAATATATAGGCTACAATTCACTCTGATAAGAAACGCTGGACTGCAAAGGTGACTGAAATTGAGACTGATTCTAATACATGGGTTTCCAAAGTGTGGGCTGTTATACGTGTTTATTGCAGGGAGGCCATGAGTTCCATTGTATTAGGTTATTTTAAAAGATTATAAAATTTCAATGTGTAGAGCAAATGCATTGTTTTTAAATCATGTTTAATATGAATATGCATTGTTAATTTCACTGCAAAGAGCATTTGTGAATGCTCGTCTTAATTCATAAATAAAAATGTTTGGTGTAATGTATAAAATATTATGGACAGTTGATTATAAAACACAGAATCTTCCCTGATTTCTTAAAGGGTTGTTGGATTATTAAATTTGAGAACCTCTGGATTTTGATTTGTCTAAATCATTCACAATTCCTTATGGGAGCAGCATGTATTTCATTCCCTCATTAAATATGTTAAGCACACAGTTTTTAATGCTATGATTTTCAAATATGCTTGGAATTAAATATTTTAAATTGATTAATTTCAAACCCTTTTGATATGTTTTATGGCTCATAAATAGGCGGAGCGTGTGGCTGTTCAAGGGTGATGGGCATGATGTGTGAATTTATACAGAATTTTGATTGTCGCTTTGGGAAAATGCTGGCTTATAACTGCTGATCAGCTACCCCTCCTCAAATTCAAACCTAATAACTAGTAAGAAGTGAAGGCTCACTCTCAGTGGCTGTGGACGAATTCATCTTCCATTAGAGGTTTCGGCCAAGTGCGGTGTCCATGCGATTTTTGACCCAGAGAATGTATTCATTTATTAAATAGTTAAAAATGTTACAACAAATATTAAATAGTGCAGTTCTTGGATCAAAACACGGTTGCTTTGAAAACAAGTTCATCTAAATTGGTTGCATTTCTTTTTTAATTATTTATCTGTTTTAATTATTTATTAGATCCATTTAATCAAACTTGAAACGAGCCAGCGTTGACTTTAGCGGAAATACATTTATTCGACACATTCCCTAAACTTGCTAAAAAGACTGTCTCCACTGGATTTTATCTTAACTTCCAAAACTTTTAAAGTCATTGCTGCATGGCATTGTCGGTGCAGAGCGCTTATGGCAAATGGGATCCAAGTGTTTAGCGCATTTAACTTTTAATGCTATTTCCAACTTACACAGTGTGGGTTTATGCTTCACATGATTAGGAAAGACAGAGCCTGATTTGTGAAAACTGGTGGCGCATTTGGTGGCATTTGATTGCGTCTTACTCCCCTACCCTCATTGCCTTGTGTAATAATAGGCAACCGATGTTCAACTTTTGGAGCAACAGTAGGCTATTTGCATTATAAAATAAAGAGTCTCAATGTTAAAATGACCGATTGCAGAGCAGAAGATATGTATTCACAAACCGTGAAGGAAAAGCATGTTTTAACTTGGCTGGCAGAACTAGTTATTGTAACTAATGTGAATTAAAGAGGCACTTGGCAGCTGCAGTAATCATGCATGAGGAGGATCATCTATATATGATCATATTGTAGAATAGATTATTATTTTTTTGTCAGAGAACTCTTGGGCAGTGAATCATTTCCAAAAATCCGAGCAAACTACATATAAAAGATATAGGCCAATGTATTTTGAAATGGAGGACATCGATATGTGTTTTTATGTAAATATTATTATTATTATTATTATTTTTTTATTTTTAATTTTTTTTTGTGCATGGCAAAGTAAACCTGTGTTAAAATATTTGGGATATTTCAAATATTTATTTTATTTTTCTGTTTTCCACACAGGCATGTCACTGTATCTTGTGTGATGTTGCTTGTTGCTTGCTTGGATGTTAAGCATAGATTTATGTAGGCATATATTTTGATTTTAAATATTTTTGCTTGGAATTAAATATTTGAAAGTTATTAATTTTAAACCTGGTTGATTTGCTTTACGAATGAATAAAAGGACAAACGCTGTCTTGTAACTTCTAGTCTAGGATCAGCTTCCCCACCTCAAATTCAAACTTTAATAAGTAGTGAGAAGTGAAAGGCTGACTCTAGATCAGTGGCTATGGACAAATTCATCTTATATCGCTTGAGTGGTTTTGGCCTATCGCAGCATCCATGCGATCATGGATGAAGAGAATGTCTTTATTTAGGTCCCAAGCACGGAAAGTGCGGAGGCCCTATTGTTCTTCTAAGGATTATTTTTATTAGGGCCCATGCACTAATAGTACGGAGGCCCTGTTGTTCTTCTAAGGATTATTAGGGCCCAAGCACTGAAAATGTGGAGACCCTATTGTTCTTCTAAGGGTTATTATTAGGGCCCAAGCACGAAAGTGCAGAGGCCCTATTGTTCTTCTAAGGATTATTATTATTAGGGCCCAAGCGCTGAAAGTGCTGAGGCCCTATTGTTCTTCTAAAGATTATTATTATTATTATTATTATTAATGGGGGGTACCGCATCTATGGGGCACGTTGTAACATTTCACTTTCCTTCTTTCCAGGTAGATGGCAAAAAAAAATATAAAAAAAATAAAAAAAATGATCTACTGTTATTTACTAAGTGCAAATAGCCCATCTTGCTGGCAGAGGCTATTTACACTAACTCCGCCCACCATTGCACAGACCAAACTCAACGCTTCAGCCTCATGCACCCTCCCACCTGCCTCTTCTGTGATACCCCAGGGGTCACATGAGGAGGCACGGCAGGGCCGCGAGGTCAAGCAGGATGAATTTGAGGTGGACTTCATGCCGGCTCATGCCCCGTGAGCCCCTCAATCTCCATGCAACTCGTCTATGCTGATACATTATGTGCGTGACGAGCTCCGGCTATCCGCAGGAGTGCACGGCCTCATCTCGTTCGGCAGTTCTGATGCTGGGGATGATGACAATGTCATGTCTCTTGCTGCATCAGATGAGTGGTCAGTGGATTATGCTACCACCCCTCCCACCAGCGAAGGCAAGGAGCGTGCACGCACCACTGACAAGGAGATGCTTCGTGTCCTTTCAAGGGTGGACGAAGAGCTCGATATCGAGTGGTCTCCTCCAGAGGAACCTACACAATCTCGCCTTGATGAATGGTTCCTGCAGTCCGTACGCCGTCAAGCGACTGCGTCTCGTAGATCTGCCCCGTTCTTCCCTGAAGTTCATAATAAATTGTTAAAATCCTGGCGCTCGCCCTATGCAGTTCGCCCGCGCAGCGATTATATCCTTTCTAATGTTGATCACAGGGAAGAAAACTGTTTTGTCCAACTGTTGCGGCCTTGTTATGCGGACACGTGGCGAGCTCTTACTGGCATTCCGACTGGGTGCTCAAAATAATTATCGAACGTGGTTATATGATCCAATTGGCACATCGGCCACCCCGTTTCAATGGTGTTCTGTCTTCTACGGTTCCGTCCAAGACACGCCAGTGTTATGAGCCGAAATACACAATCTTCTCGCAAATAATGCGATAGAGGTTGTTTCATATGAATTAATAAGCCTGCTGTCCCTCTGCGCGAATGCGCAGCAAGGCCACACGGACGTGTCAGAGTTGGTGTTAACAACAGTTGAGCACAAACTGTGGTCTGACCACACGATATGCCGGTGTTGAGTGCACAGAATGCGACACACACAGCGGGATTTACAGCCGTTAATTCCTAGTTCTAGAGAAGGATAGTGGGCCTCATTCTAGTTCTGAGACGTTTGAATTGCGCACTAGCAATGCGCCCATTCATAATGTTTACTCAGAAACAGATATTATCGCACATCCATCCTCAGGACTGATTTGCGTCAATAGATCTGACGGACTCGTACTTCATGTACCAATTGCACTGCGTTACAGGCGGTTTTTTAGATTTGAGTTCGAGGGAACTGTGTATCAATTTAAAGTCCTTCATTTCAGTCTGTCTTTGGCTCCCCACACATTCATGAAATGTATTAATGCGGCGCTTGCCCCATTGAAAATGAACGGTGTGTATGTTTTGAATTACCTCAGCGATTGGTTATTACTAGCCAATCAGAGGCACTACTGAGCGAACACAGAGACTTACTGCTTTGCATATGGAAAATCTGGTCTAATGTCAACTGGCGAAAAGCACACTTTTCACCAGCCAGTAAATCTCCTTTTCAGGAGTTCATGCGTGCACACCTCATGAACGAGTGTGTACAGACCATTCTTCAGTGTCTGTTTCAGTTCAAACTGAAAAAACATTACCACTGAAGTAATTTCATTTTCCTGTGTATTGAGGTAACTCGTCACTGTCAACTCGTCATTGTCAACTGAGACATTGCGAATGTTGGCCGCACTAAAACACTTCAGTTCTTCTGAGGTGCGAGCTTGTCCCTCTGTCAGAAAATTCTGAGGAATGGTGTTTGTGCACCTGCTTTTATAGGGGACAGGTTTGCGCCTAAAATGGCGGGGCTCAAACTCCATAGCCAATATTAGAATATTGGCATTATTGTAGAGAGGTTTCAACTAGGTCGTGTGGAAGGACAACTCCCTATATACGTTAGCACACAATGTCTCGTTCCCTTCATCTCAGGGAACCGAGGTTATGTATGCAACTGAGACGATTTTGTGACAAACTGCGCCCACATGTGCAGCTGTATTAACTCTGGGTGTAACGGCGGAATGTGTATGTGTTGTCACGCTGGAGATCTGGATTCGAATTCCACCCCTTGACATGTCTCTACTCTTAATATTTCCTATAATACTACTTATAGTAATAAATTAAGAGATTCCTCACAGTGATTTGGTCACAGTGAAGGTCGGGGTGTTGAGAGAAGGATTTGATCCGGATAAAATTAACCATGGTTTTACTGTAGTAATATTGTAATAACCATGTGTTTTGGTGGAAACTATATAGTTCTGATGTACTAACCATGGTGTTACAATAGTAACATGTTGTTAATAGTAGTTAATAGTAACCATGTTTAAATTTGTGGTTACAATGATTTTACTAGAAAAATACAATGGTGATACTGTGGTTACTGTAGTAAAACCTTGGTTAATTTTTGTAAGGAAGGGTTAGGTGTAGGGTGTCTGTGGGACTCCAAATAAACACAATAAAAATGCTGCAGTGATGCCACTATACTGTATGTTAGTATTTAAACAGGGGTATAAGAGTATCTGCCACTATTTACACAAGTACAAATAGCATCTAATACTATTTGCACAGTGCAAAGAAGATACTTTTTGTTGCTTTTAGTGAAAATAGTATCTGTCACTTGATGTGGCTTTGTTTCTCTTCGGAAGAAAATGAAAACGCTTTGCATTTAATTAGGTCGTCCATTCGTTTGTAGTCAGTTTTCTTATTTCAACCAAGGCAACTGATGTTAAGTTTTTTATATTTTAACAGTTTTCTATAGAAAAATCTTGATGCAATACTATGCACTTTGTGTTTAGATTATGAGCTCTTCACATTTTTAAGTAGTGAATAAGACAAAGTGCGATAAAATGTGTTTTCTTCCTGGTCATTGTTTTGAGTAGCAATAAAGCCATGTTAAATGTTTAAGAATGTCCTTTGAACTCCATAAACCGGAGCATAATAAAATCGAGTGCTATGTAATGTGTGTATTTATGCATCAATATAATCAGAATGTGCATACCAAAAAAAATGTTAGTAACTGAATTATTAGTGGATTATCAGCATGTGCACAGTATACACACACAATAAAAATGGCTTTTCCATGTTAGATGTGCTTTGCCGCTGCCTGCTGCATTACGGTTTCAAGAGATTTACAGATTCCCGGCCAAGCACAAGCATGAGAAAGCACCTGTGAAAAATGAGTATAGCCTAATGAAATAGTATATATCAAAATGAAACGTGCAACAAATTCATACATTTATACGCATAGTCAGTGATATGAAGTCAACAATAGTTTATTGCCATTGCTGATCAATATCGCTTGTTGTGCATTTTTTTAAAAAACTGGCTAAGGTGGTCCCATCTGAGAAATGAACTCACTGACTAAACCATTAGCAATCGTTATTGGTTCAAAGAATGAAACACGACTGCACTCTACTGATCATGTCTCTCCTGTACCGCCTAATGTCGAGTCACACTGCGAGATGTCACAGGATCTGTTTCTCTTTGACACACATTCTCAAAGCCCACATCTTTATTTAATAAACGGCCCTTGGGTTCTCCAAAACATTGTCTTCATCTTGCTCCTGTTTGCCTGCCTCAACGGTACACCCTGAAAGGATGTCATATATTTTGAGACAAAAGACTGTTGAATAGCTAAAAGGATAGTATTTTGGGGTTAACTCCTAACCCCCCCCGGTTCAATGCAGCTGTTTGATAACATCACTGTAGTGTTGTAGCTAGCAAGTGAAACAACCAAGGACATAAGAACTTAGCATTTTTATTAGTTAAACACAGAGAACATCATTCTTCCATTATCACTCTTGTTCTACTCACTTCTACTCATGCACATAGTACTTATGTCACCACATTACCACCAAGTGGCCATAGTGAGAACAGCACATTATAACGACTGAACACAACATCCCCTGTACAGCCCTCTACTGGAGCGCATTGGGTGAGTCTGTCCAGTGTCAACTGCGCTCTTAGTTTCTGGCTTAGCCACAGGCTGACTGGAAGTTTGTTGCAATGTGTCAGACCCCAATGAAGGCTGTTTCAGTGTGTCAGGCACCAGCGAAAGGTGCGAAGCGTGCCAAACTCTTTCATTTGACAGCGCATATGTGCACATATCCACTTTTTTTATGTTTTATTTCTTAGAGCATTTTGGATGTCCTTTGGGTACATGGTTCCGTTTACGCACTCAGACTTTATCTCCTACTTTAAATGCAGGCACACACGCTCCCCCTTTTGCATCACAGTACTGCTTCATCCATAACTGGCGAGTGGAAACGTGTTGCCGAACTTCATCCACCCGCGGTGAGTTGGAAGCAGCTGGAAGAACTGTAAGCTTGGTCCTCATTTTACGCTGTGCATAAGTTCGAATGGAGAAATGCCTGTCAAAGCGTGAGTCGCACGGTTGGTTTGCATGAAGTCCGTAACTGTCTTTTTCCATGGTTTTTCTCGCAAAATGGCCATTTATACACAGTCCTTGAGAACTTTATTAAATCTCTCAACAGCTCCATTGGAAGCTGGATAGTACACTGAGACCTTGGTATGGGAAATGTTACAGTCCTTCAAGAATTCGCCGAGAGCTGACGAGGTAAGTTGCGGACCATTTTCTGTCACTATGCATTCAGGGTTTCCATAGCGACTGAACACACTGTTTAGAAATGCAGTCACGGCGATAGCGGTGATGGATGGTGTAAAGGCCACCTCGGGCTACTTCGAATAATAGTCAATAAGGATCAGAGCATTTCTACAATCATATGTAGCAGTTTCAAATGGCTCTACTTTATCCAGACCCAGCTTTGTCCATGATGCGTCAGAAAGTGGCACTGGCTGTAGCGGAGGAGCATAACATCATTCTTCCATTATCATTCTTGTTCTACTCACTTTTACTCATGCACATAGCACTTATGTCACCAAACTACCACCAAGTGGCCATAGGAAGAACAGCTAACAGACTGAACACAACAATCACAAAGCATGGTACTAAGTCAGGGGTGGTCTGGGAAGAAAATTCGGCCCAGAAATTTACATAGAAACTGGCCCAAAAGTTGTTGAGTGGAGGGGGGGGGGTTGCTGTCCTTTTTTGCATATTGCTGCCCCCTTCTGCATATCATGGCGCCATTTTGTGGCATGTTCTGCATAATGCGGCTGCCCATGTGGCCCCATTTTTCGTGGCCGGCCCACCGGGAAAAGTTCCGGCTCTCCCAATGGCCAGTCCGCCAATGTAATAAGTAATGACTCCCTTCAGGCACTCCTAAAAGAATGACCAGAATTTTAATAAGACTCACTGTAAGCTCTTGATAATGGGTGTGAATACAGAACATTACATGGCTATTTTCAAATAGACATATGTGGAAATGTTCTCAGCTTCAGGAAACCATAAACAAAGGCATATTTTCCCTTCTCAAAGCATAAAATCTTAATTAAACAAAAGGAGCTTGCTTCAGGTGTCTTGAAAAAAGAATTATGGAGGTGAAGAGAGACAGATAAGTGTGATGGAGAAAGGGATATTGCCAATCAGATCCTAAAACATCTGTTGCACCCTGCTGCTTCCTTCTCACTCCTGTCAATTTCACTTACCAGTAAGAGACAGAGAAAGGTGTAGGTGTGCAGGGAGCTGTTTGTACTATATGATAATTGGGCAGTAACTCTGGAACTCATGGAATTGTAATGATCAAAGAGTGACTTTAGCAAAGGTCACAAAATTAGGGTTGTTTTTTCCTATAAGGAGTAAAAGCCAAGCTTTTTCCTGATTAATTTATTTCTGCAGACACTGTCTGCAGCACTGTGATGGACAATCATTTTCATGCTCACTGTTCATATTTCCCAAGAATGACTCTTACAGAATTCACACTTCAATACCACATATCACAGTTAAAGCTTCTCAATATCACTTCACATCCATTTCATCTTAGCTCTCTGGCTTTTACTCATGAATTGCTTAGTAATGAAACCATAAGAGTAGCGCTCTTTTAAAACCATTTGGAAACACACACACACATTCGCACTTTTTTAAAATGTTATTGGAGTCCCCAGTTATCCAATAATTAGATGTTCGTGTCAGATTAACTGAAATTGCCATCTTAAAAAAAACTGCACAGTCTGGTTTTTATGTTAAGGTAATTGTCGAGAGCAATTTTTTTAATGGCTTCTACAACCTTTCTTTAATGGCTGCCTACACTTTCTGGTTGAAGTCACATAACTACACATACACAACAAAAGGGACCCTTTTCCTGTGCTGCAAAACCCCATTGTTAAAACATCCCATTAAGCATCTAAAGCTTACTATTCCTTTTCACAGAAATGACACAAGCATGCAAAGAGGGAGAGAAAGACAGGGAAAAGACTAGGGTGTTGATTGACTAAATCACTGTGAGCTCTTGTCATCCAATTTCTTTTTGCTTCATTCATAGTTAGGTCTGTCGGAATCATTAGATAACCACCTCATGTCGAAAATGACTTTTATGTGGCTCATCATATATATGTAGGTATGCAGCAGTTTCCAGGTGAATCAAACACTAGAATCGAGTAAAGATTATTATTTCATAAACACTTTTTGCTCTGTTCCTCACAAAATGCTATCTTATGACATCAAAACAGTTTTACTACAGCGCATGACTTGTAAGGCGAAACATTTAACAATTGCAGTAATAACCAACTACATGTACAAGCTTATTTGTGTGTGGTCAAGTTGCATGGTGGCTTATTTTATAGTTGTGATGCAAAGGACCAGAAAGGCCAGAAAAGCAGGTGAGCCGAGTTTTTCGTGTCATATTTGCTTTTAATGACACTGTCTTTGAGGTTTAGGGTAGGGAGGTAGGTTTTGTTGATTTAAAACTCAATAGAGCATTAAACTTAAACTCATGTTTGGGAGAAAAAATAACTCTTTTAGTGCCACACATTTCACATCGGAACTGCCACGATACGTGTAATTAACCACACAATGTAATTTTGCGGTCATGTAATTTGGTATATGACACACAAGTTGCATGGACAACTTTTATGACCCTTTTGGGTGCTTTATTATGCATTAAAAGGAATCTCTATATACTGCCATTGTATTGAATTCAGCCAACAGGACATTCATTAAATTATTTTCTTTTGAAAGAAAGTCATACAGCTCTTTACATGAGGGTGAGTAAATAATGACAAAATGTTCATTTTGGGGTGAACTATCCCTTTAAGCATCTAAAGGGGACCTTTCATTTCATTGAAATGACACAGACATTCATACAGAGATGCCAGAGAGAGAGAGAGAAAGAGAGGGAAGCGACAGCAAAGGGGTATTGATTGACTGAACCACTGTATTCGCCTCCCTCTTGCTCGTTGTCCACTTCCTTTTTGCTTCAATCATAGTGATCATCCTTCCTCTCTCTTGCTCTCTCTCTCTCTCATTCTTTTTCTTTTCTCTGTGGGCATGTTTTGATCATTTAACTTCATTACAGTGGCTGACAGCCAGAAAGTCAACAAACAGCGCACAGCCTGGTAGATCACCTGCAGTCGCCCCCTCCCCCTAGCCCCATCTCAGCCTCTCTTGGGTTATTCAGGCCTGTTTCCCTGCAGTCCATTGCTCAAATGCATTGATAACAGTCTGACATGCCACAGCAGAAGCCAGGAAACATTGTCCCTGCTTCAACGCAGCAAATCCGTTCAAGCAAGGTCAACGATCACTAACTGACAGCGCAACTGCCAGCTACAAACTGTCTCCAAATGAAAGATTTTCTTTGAAGTGTTGAGCAGGCCTGTCTGCCAGCAGGCCACCACAGAGAAAAAGACCAGGCATTCGTCCAGCAGAATTCAGTATCAACAAAGCAACATTTCTCCCCCATAAAGAACCTCCCTGAGTCAACATTTGCACAAAGCACAATGTCCAATCCATACATACTCACAGGATTGGGGTGAATGTCAATGCTATGGTTATGTGTTATTTATAAGGTCATAATACCTTATTTATTAAACATGAAGAAGTCAATCCAGAATGAAGAAACTGAGAAATTGCGATTCCATAATAAGACACTGACATTAACCATATGCTGAATGATTTACACCTCAGCAAGTTTACAAATAGATGGATTCAGGCATGCTGGGATGGAGGGCTGCATTTTAGTGGGTATTTTCAGACATTTTTGTTTGGTTGTATTAATAATGCATGAATAATCTGAAGAGCAACTTTAGCACGGCATAACGGCTTACAGTTGTGACTGAAAAGTTGCAGTTTTTAAATTTAGAGATGCTGTTACTGCAGGTCTTACTTTTAGACTTTGGGACAAGCTGATAACAGTCTGTTCCAGCATAAAGTATTTATTCTATATTTGCTCTCAGGGGTCACAACTGAAGCAAAATGTCATATTTAATAAAAATGTTTTTTAACATTTCCTTATCGAGTTAACCCTCGCAGTATACTCACAGTTTTATTATTTAGTTTAAAATGCAGAAGCGTATTCACATGTTTATTATCAATAGTACAAATGTGAAAGGCTCATCAAATATGAACATTAACCGGTAATAAGGGCTGCAGTTAGAAATTCTTAGACCTGGTACAAAATGTATTCAGCGGGCTCCCCTCCAGTCTGACGGTTTTGGGTGGGGGGGGTGGGGTGTTGGACAGTTCTTCCATCAACGTGCGCTACCCCGATGGCTTTCGCTGTCTCCGTGTTTATATACGCATCTCCCACTGAACGCGATTAGATGTGCTCTATATTATGGAACAGCCTTTCTGTGGAACCCCCCCCCCAGTTGTCCCTCCTTATTGGTGGCCCTGCCAGTAATCACATATAAAAAATTACCTGTGTGTATTTTTTTATTGTATTGTGAGCCAGATGGATCTCACATTGAAATCAGAAACAGTAGGTTGACTTTTTATTTAGTTAAAATCTGCCCCCACTGACCAAAGTGGTAAGTGTTGTTGGGTGTATGGGCACGTGTGAGCTCCATTTTCCAGGTTAAATGTCCACGAAGGGGCATTTAAAGTGAGTTTTAAAAACAAATTGTTTTCAGCTGTACAGGCTGGAATACAGTGAAGAGGAATGCATATTTTATAAACTGTACCCCCCAACCCTAACAACGAAACTAAACATAAACTTCTGTGGAGTAGAAATGTAATGTTAAAGGGAAAAATGCAACCTCCGAATCGTGCTCATCACTGATTGTGCGAACACAGTTACTTCTTGCTTTCATCGCGAGTTATCTGAACCCGGGTCTTCCACGCTATTGATGAAACGTGCTTCCGGTCGCACATCTGGGGAAAGTAAACATGTTAGAGCCGATGCAGAAATGTCTAATAGGAGATGCGGTTGTCGGTGATTTGGCATAATGTGGAACCGCAACTCTCTGAACAACATGATGACTTCCCGTGTGATCATGTTGCATGAGCTTACAATGCGGTATAGAAAACACTTATAATATATTTGTTTTTCTTGCATGCTATTGTGAATTACACTGTGCATTTGCGGGAAACTTTGGGTTCGAGCTCAGGTTCTGTGCCCATTTTCTCACCCCTATGATGTGCTGTCTCTCTCATCAATAAAATATTGCAATATCCCTAAAAAATACTAGTAGCACACCATTTGCAAACTGAGGTTTGGTGTCTTGCTCAAAGGCAGGATTGAATTTGAAGCCCTGTTTCTTTACCATGAGGCTGCTGCCGCTCAAAAAATCATATATAATCATTCTTGATGAGGATTCTCTGGATTTAAACTAATTGGTCATTCAGTCATTAACACCGTAACCTTATGTGATGGACTCAGTCTACTGTGAGGGAGGGGGTGTTTAGTTGATCATGACAGGGCTGTGACGCACGGCTGCACACGCACTCTCTTTTTCATTAATCACTCTTTATCAGCATGAGGGGAGAACAGATCAGGCCTCTTCACAGAATCCAACAGTCTAATTCAGAATGCAGGGGCTGCTTGGCAACATGGTGATACTCTGTCATAAATTTTAACCCACTGTGTGTCTGTTTCATAAGCCATTTTAACCTTGTGGCTCTATTTTTGTTTGTCTCTCAGGATGGTTGGCTGTCGATAAACACTATAAATTTGGGAGAATGTGAGATGCAAGGGCTATATGAGCTGCAGACTTCTTCATGTTGACGTTTAGGCTTTATAACAGTGAGGTCTCTGCAGGGGGGCGATTTTAGACTCGCACACACTTTCTAAACAACACAGATGCAGAGAGTGAGCGAAACATGTAAAATGCCCTGAGAAAAGAGAGCAGATCAAATCAAGCAAAATGCTGGTGTGAACTGAACTGGTCTCGAGGTTTATCAGTAAAGCACAAAATAAGGTCACGGTTTGAAATAGATCTAAAGAGCCCCAATGTAACAGACGCCTCGAGTCACATGACAAAATATGGCAGCTTATTGCCTAAATAATGATTAACAAAATTATAAATATATAAAAATATATTTAAAAAGTAAAAATGGATTAGTTTTACCCTGTTGGGGGGAAAAAAAATTCTTAAACTAACCTAAGCTGGTTTGCTGGTTTTATAGGGGTTTGAACTCATCAGCTAGTTAGGCTGGGAGACAGCTGGCTGACCAGCTAAACACAAGCTTGGACTGGCTGGGAGACCAGCTAGACCAACGTCATGGTTACTGGTGTAACCTCCGTTCCCTGATGGAGGGAACGAGACGTTGGTGTCGATGTAGTGACACTAGGGGTCACTCTTGGGAGCCCGAGACACCTCTGGTCTTTGATAAAAGGCCAATGAAAATTGGTGAGTGGTATTTGCATGCCACTCCCCCGAACATACGGGTATAAAAGGAGCTGGTATGCAACCACTCATTCAGGATTTTCTCTTCGGAGCCGAACAGTCATGCTCATTGAGCTGAATTACACTGTTCATTCACCTCTGCTGGATCTGACGGCGCATTTCAGTGGCTTCTCCCTCCTCTGCACTGGTGCACTGCAGAGAACGCCCCTGGGCGCTTCGGCAGAAAAACTAGAGAGTATATTTTCTAAAAGAGCGTTTTTCCCCTCTAAAAGAGTATATTTCTCTAAAAGAGCGCACACACGGAACGTCTTTTTAAAGACGCTTCTTTCTAAAGATGCCTTTCCGTTCATGTGTTATTCCTGGTTGCGGTCGTTTTCTCTCAACTTCGGATGGTCATGATCGCTGTCTTTCGTGTCTGGGCGCGACCCACACAGAGGCAGTGTTTATGAATGGTTCATGTTCTCACTGCGAGAACATGACCATGGCAACGTTGCGGTCGCGGCTTGCCTTAGTAAGGAAGCAAGCCACCCCAGCGGCTCCCTGCCTTGGTCCTCCTACCTACGGGTTTGAGGTCAGCGCGGCTGGCACTGGGGGTGATTTGGGGACCTCAATGGGATCGCCGGTGCCGGGTATCCCCCCGCGGACCTCCCATTCCCCAGCACGCTCGTCTGCCCCAATCGGGCTTCCGGATGAGTTCGCCGGCTCGTCGCACGGCGAGTCTGGCTTCTTGTTCGAGGCCCGCGAAGATGATGAGCTCTCGAGCGCAGCATCGGAGAGCGGGCTTGTCCAGTCAGACGCAGAAGCCTCAGCTGGGCTTCCCCCTTCAGGGACGGTGCCCAGTTACAGGCCGATGCCGAAATGACAGACATGCTTTCCCGGGCGGCCGCGAGCGTTGGGCTAGAGTGGAACCCTCTACTCTCCCCTGAACCCTCACGGCTTGATGATTGGTTTCTGGGCTCGCGGCGCCGCTCAGACCAGCCGCGCCCCGCTCCAGTGCCATTCTTCCCGGAGGTGCATGAGGAGCTGACGAAGTCGTGGGAGGCACCTTTTACTGCCTGACCCCGACTCCGCAGTTCCCCCGCTCTCACTAACCTCGATGGCGGGGCGGCCAGGGGCTATACGGCGATTCCCCCGGTGGATAAGGCGCTCGCGGTGCAGAGCGCCGCCACCTGGCGTGGACGCCCTAAGCTCCCGTCCAAGCCCTGTAGGCTCATGTCGCCCCTGACGGCCAAGGCCTACAGCGCTGCTGGACAAGCCACCTCTGCCCTGCATGCCATGGCTCTCCTGCAGGTCCACCAAGCCAAGGCACTGAAAGAACTGCACGAGGATAGTTCCACCCCAGATTTGATTCAGGAACTGCGCTCGGCGACCAACCTCGCCCTCCGGGCGACGAAGGTCACGGCGCGGTCTCTCGGGTGGACGATGGCCACACTAGTGGTCCAGGAGCGCCACCTGTGGCTCAACCTGGTCGAGATGGGTGAGGCCAACAAGACACGGTTCCATGCTGCCCCCATTTCCCAGGCGGGCCTATTTGGCGACACCGTTGAGGACTTTGCCCAGCAGTTCTCGACGGTACAGCAGCAGACGGAGGCAATCCGGGACATCCTGCCCCGGTGCGGCTCAAGACCCCGCACCCCATCTGCTCGTCGCCACGGGCGTCCCCCTGCGGTGACTGCACCGGCTCCACCGCAGCCCGCCCCTCCGGCCTGGCCCTGGCGTGGAGCCCACCGAAGGAAGCCGACGCCACCCATCTCACAGCCGGCACCAAAGAACCCACGGAGGTCTTCGGAGCGCCCCTGAGACAGGCAACCCAGGGATGAGGGAACCCACTCACCTGGAGCTGGTAGAAAGACCACTCCATCCCCTGGCGGAGGGCCGGGTGGAAAATTTTTTTGCCTTTTTGTTTGATTTCGCCGCACGCCCAAGTGGCTGCGGTACCCAACAGTTCAACAAAAGAGCGGCTTCCTTCCTCCCTGGGTCACATACCCGGTGTGTACAGTCGTCACCACGACTACCGTCCACGGGCTTTGTCTTGCAGGATTGGCGCTCCAGCGGTGCCCTTTCCGCCCCTGAGCGCCCAGCTGTGGCACAAATCCGCCCCCGATGTGTCAGTCTCCACGGGTCACGAGGACAGGCCTCTTCCTCCCCCGTCCCAGGCTGTTCCGGGGGTGGTCACAAGGAGCCAGGTAAGTGCTTCGATGTCCCTAGACTCAGCACGGCCACGACGCTCCGCCCTGCCGCAAGGCTCCACCTGCCGGTACATCCGATGACGTTGTCCCCTTGGTCCCCCTTGCACGGAATTTGGACGCATGGCTTGCGCTTCCCAATCCATCGCGGTGGTTGATCCGGACCGTCCGACTCGGCTATGCGATTCAGTTCGCCAGGCGCCCGCCCAGGTTCAGCGGTATTCACTTCACCTTCGTCAAGGGCGAAAACGCTGTTACCCTGCGTGCGGAAATCGCTACCCTCCTACGGAAGTGCGCGATGGAACCTGTCCCTCCAGCCGAGATGAAGAAAGGGTTTTACAGCCCCTACTTCATCATACCAAAGAAAGGCGGTGGGTTGCGGCCAATCTTGGACCTGCGAGTACTGAACCGGGCTTTACACAGACTCCCGTTCAAGATACTGACGCAAAGACGCATTTTAGCGAGCGTCCGGCATCAAGATTGGTTCATGGCGGTAGACCTGAAGGACGCGTACTTTCACGTCTTGATCCTTCCCTGACATAGACCCTTCCTGCGGTTCGCATTCGAGGGTCGGGCGTAAAAGTACAAAGTCCTCCCTTTCGGCCTGTCCCTGTCTCCTCGCGTCTTTACGAAGATCGCAGAGGCTGCCCTTGCCCCGTTAAGGGAGGTGGGCATTCGCATTCTCAACTATCTCGACGACTGGCTAATCTTCGCTCACTCTCGAGACGTGTTATGCGCACACAGGGACCTGGTGCTCTCGCACCTCAGCCGACTAGGGCTTCGGGTCAACTGGGAAAAGAGCAAGCTCCTCACGGTTCAGAGCATCTCTTTTCTTGGTTTGGAGTTGGACTCAGTCTCCCTGACGGCGCGCCTTACGAACGAGCGTGCCCAGTCGGTGCTGACCTGTTTGAAGGCGTTCAAACAGAAAACAGCGGTTCCACTGAAACTTTTTCAGAGGCTCCTGGGGCATATGGCATCCTCGGCGGTGGCCACCCCGCTCGGGTTGATGCATATGAGGCCGCTTCAGCACTGGCTCCAGACTCGAGTCCCGAGACGGGCATGGCGCCATGGGACACACCGTGCCATTACGCCGGTCTGTCACCGTCTTTTCAGCCCTTGGACTGACCTCTCAAATCTACGAGCAGGTGTTCCCCTAGAGCTGGTCTCCAGGTGCGTCGTGGTCACGACAGATGCCTCCAAAATGGGCTGGGGCGCTGTTTGCAATGGGCACACAGCCACCGGCCTCTGGACGGGTCCGCGGCTGCATTGGCACATCAACTGCCTCGAGTTACTGGCAATTCTGCTCGCCCTGTGGAGGTTCCGGCCGTTGATCCAGGGCAAGTACGTGCTAGTTAGGACAGACAGCACGGCAGCGGTAGCACATGTCAACCGCCAAGGTGGTCTGCACTCCCGCTGTTTGTCACATCTCGCCCGCCGTCTCCTCCTCCGGAGTCAGCAGCACCTCAAGTCGCTGCGAGCCACTCATATCCCGGGCAACCTCAACGCTACAGCGGACGCGCTGTCACGGCAGGTTTCCCGCAGGGAAATCCAGCTGATTTGGAGTCGATTCGGTCAGGCACAGGTGGACCTGTTCGTCTCCCAAGAATCCTCCCACTGCCCGCTCTGGTACGCCCTCACCGAGGCTCCTCTCGGCATAGACGCGCTGGCACACAGCTGGCCCCCTGGCATTCGCAAATACGCGTTTCCCCAGTGAGCCTACTTGCACAGACTCTGTGCAAGGTCAGGGAGGACGAGAAGCAGGTCGTCCTGGTAGCACCCTACTGGCCCACCCAGACATGGTTCTCGGACCTCATGCTCCTCGCGACAGCTCCCCCCTGGCAAATTCCCCTGAGGAAGGACCTTCTTTCTCAGGGACGGGGCACCCTCTGGCACCCACCCAGACCTCTGGAATCTCCATGTCTGGTCCCTGGACAGGACGCGGAAGACCTAGGTGGCCTACCACCCGCGGTGGTAGACACGATCACTCAGGCTAGGGCCCCCTCTACGAGGCACCTGTATGCCTTGAAGTGGCGTCTGTTCACTAAGTGGTGTTCTTCTCGACACGAAGACCCCCAGAGATGCGCAGTCGGATCAGTGCTTTCCTTCCTGCAGGAGAGGTTGGAAGGGAGGCTGTCCCCTTCCACCTTGAAGGTGTACGTTGCTGCCATAGCAGCACACCACGACGCAGTTGACGGTAAGTCCTTAGGGAAGCACGACCTGATCATCAGGTTCCTAAGAGGCGCTAGGAGGCTGAATCCCTCCAGACCACCCCTCGTTCCCTCATGGGATCTCTCCGTAGTTCTTCAGGGCCTACAGAGAGCCCCTTTGAGCCTTTGCAGTCAGTCGAGCTTAAGGCACTCTCCCTGAAGACTGCCCTCCTGACTGCGCTCACTTCCATCAAGAGGGTAGGTGACCTGCAAGCGTTCTCTGTCAGCGAAACGTGCCTGGAGTTCAGTCCGGGCTATTCTCACGTGATCCTGAGACCCCTACCGGGCTATGTGCCCAAGGTTCCCACCACTCCTTTTAGGGACCAGGTGGTGAACCTGCAAGCGCTGCCCCAGGAGGAGGCAGACCCAGACCTGGTGTTGCTGTGTCCGGTGCACGCTTTGCGCATCTATTTGGATTGCACGCAGAGCTTTAGACTCTCTGAGCAGCTCTTTGTCTGCTTTGGTGCACAGCGGAAAGGAAGCATTGTCTCCAAGCAGAGGATCACCCACTGGCTTGTTGATGCCATATCTATGGCATATCTCGCCCAAGACATGCCGCCCCCGGTAGGACTACGAGCCCATTCTACCCGTGGTGTAGCGGCTATTTGGGCCCTGGCCAGAGGTGCCTCTCTAACAGACATTTGTAGAGCAGCGGGCTGGGCAACACCCAACACCTTTGCAAGGTTCTACAACCTCCAGGTGGAACCGGTTTCGTCCCAGGTAGTGGCACGCAACACAAGCGGATAAGCCTGGGATAGCCGGCCGGGTGTATTGCTTGCACATAGCGCCTTCCACCTCCTTTTGAGCTGAAGACGTGCGCTGTTAATTCCCAGTAGTGTTCACAAAAGTTGTTCCCTGGTTGACTTCCTCCGAGCCCTGTGGCTGTCGAGTTTTCGGAGAGACTCACTGCCGGCCCAGTACACGCGCTAACTAAGAGCCCGGTTCTGGGGTAGGTGCTCCGCATGTGGCGGTTCCCTGTAAGGCTAACCCCATGCGATCTATATCTTCCGCTAATTCGTTTCCCTGCTGGCAAACTGCGTCTTCCTTGGGCAGAGCCCCTCTGCCCCAGTCTCCATGTTGTAGTACCTCTTCCTCCATTGGGCAGGATCTACCTTGAAGGCTCTCCACATGGTTGGAAAGACCATGTGACGTATTTTTCAACTTAAATATCCCCCCCCCTGGGGTGAGGTGTGGTCTCCGCGGTGTCCTCCCCTTGGGAGGGACACCCCCCGACTAGACCTGACAGCCCAGTCGGATAATCCCCCTTCTTTTTTTAGGGAGTGGAATAGGAGAAGGGGAAAAGAGGCCACGACTGGGTTAAGCCCGTCTCTATCTTTGGGTAGTCAACTTGTCCCCAAAAAGGGCCGTTCGACACTCATAACTGTGTTGGGGGAGGTTACGTGTCGACCTGGTGTGCTGGCTATGAGGCACACAGCAAGTCTGCCCACCACACACCGCTAGTTCACATAACACAGTTCAGCCTTGTGGCGTTTTGTATAGGGACCCCTAGTGTCACTACATCGACACCAACGTCGAGTGAGTGACAGATAGGGAACGTCATGGTTACTGGTGTAACCTCCGTTCCCTGTTGGTCCCTCCTGCCACAACGCTGAACTACCCGCTGAAATGGTCGGACCTTAAATCGGCTCCTCAGCGTAAAACCTGAATGAGTGGTTGCATACCAGCTCCTTTTATACCCGTATGTTCAGGAGAGTGGCATGCAAATACCACTCGCCAATTTTCATCGGCCTTTTATCAAAGACCAGAGGTGTCTCGGGCTCCCAAGAGTGACCCCTAGTGTCACTACATCGACACCAACGTCGAGTGAGTGACAGATAGGGAACTGAAAACTATTAATCCACCTTAGACTGGTTTGAGGGTTGTTGTTGTTGTTGTTTTTGGCAGTATAAGTTAAAATTGATTAAATTATTTATTTAAAGAGAAAACGATGGAAATAGAACATTTGCTCTGAATGAGTTCTATCAAGAGAAAGTATTAACATATTTAACAATTTACATAAGCTAAAAATATAGGAAAAAATTCTAAAGGAGGTTGACCAGAGGAACTAAAGTTTGGTGTTCATCTTTCAAATTTGAGGGAAGACAGAGCTTCTTTTGCACAAATTATACCAGTTATTTAAAGTGGGTCAGAGGCTTTCAGAATTACAAATTATGTGTTTTCTCTTAAAATGCACTACATGCCACTGATTATTAAGTGCCCTAATTTTCTGGCATATTTTTCCTATGGATATCAGAACTTTATATTTCAGGAGAACTAGAATAAATAACATATTCATTCCGAATGTGTCTTCTAAGATTTTACCAGGTAAAATATACTAGTTATGCCACTGTAGTTGGTGTGTGCCACTTGATGCTTATTAGGTGTTGTTTTTCCTGTCTCTTATTCAATCAATGTGAATTGGAAATATTTCCTGTGTAAAACAGGCTTATGAGCACAGTTGTTTTTCCACAGATGTTGATCTCTTCACTGGAGCCAGAAACAGCCATTAGACCAGAAATGAAAGTAGGGGAGGCCTTTGCAGAGGTTCTAGCACAAGGAACTCGGAACTAAAGGGTTTGTTGCTTTAATTAGCCTGGTGTTCCCTCATCTAGACCCCCCTCAACCTGTATGCTTGGAGACAAATCAGAGTGCTTCAACCCCAACCCCCCACAAAATGTCTTTGTACTGCAGAGAGAGAGAGTACTATGTAAAATGCTGCTAAAAATAAAATAGGATACAAGCCCTGACAGGGATTTTCAAATTTTATTCAGATGAGATAGAGTGGAGAGAATCACATAAAATGCAAATCAGCCTTTAAAAAGAACAGAAAATTACTATGAATTTAGCACCTGTGAGTGCTCACCATCTTTAAAATGCCATTATGAGAAAATGTTTTTTTTTCTTCCTAAAATTCGGGAAATAACTTTTATATCAAGATATTGATTTCAACATTTAATAGCTAAAATAAGTCCAGGGCGAAGGAAAGTGCTAATTATTTGTTAGGTGCTCTGAGATCTGCCTAGCTTTGAAAAGCAGCAATCTGCTTGAAACTAAATAATGTTCTTATTTAAAGATTAAAAAGCCTTTGTCGAAGTAAAAAAAAAAAAATAATAATTTTGGAAAGTAATGCTGTGTCTCTAAATATTGTGAGCTGCCAACCAAGATAAAAATTAGGGTAGTGTGCTCCTGAAACAAAATCTGAAATTATAGTAGCAAATTAGTGCAATTATGTTGAATTATTATGACAGTTCACTATTTGCTTCTCAGTGTTGATGGCTTTTCAAAAAGTGGTGGGGATTTTGATTTGATCGTTCATTTTGATTTCTTTCACTGATACGTTCAGTGACTATTTCTGGAGATTGCATTTCTACTCCAGGGGACAGCAACACATGAGTGTTTTTCATGTTTTGGGTGATTCATTCAATCATTGACTCACCTGATTTGTTTAAAACACAGTCGTTCACCACCTGAACATGGAAGTGAATAATTTATTAAAAGATTCAGTCAACAACACTTAATTTGTTATGAATAAAACACTACTATTTCAAAACAAGGACTTTCCATTTTGAGATATACTAGACTAGAACCTATATCTTATATTAGTGCACAAGCGTGATTTTGCCTCTGTGTGTTTGTGTGTTGGATTGATTTTTGTGTGTGGGGGTTTCTACAAGTAAACAGTTTAAGGAAGAGGAGTGACTTGCATTGGATTGATGGTTCCCATGACACCAGGTGCATTCCAATAAATGTCATCTAATATCCAGTGGAGATATGTTTTCCCAACAGAGCTCAATCCACCTCCATCCAGCCAGACTAACCCCAGTGCATCTTTGTTTCCTGCCTAAACATTTATGACATTTACAGTGCATTATCCAGCACTGAAGTTCTGAAGGGTAGAGAGGGAGAGAGAAAAGGTGCATGCAGTCACGTTTCACAGGGCTGGAGTCTGGCGCCACTGTGCTGCTTGTGGAGAATAATCAGGTGTAGTGAATGCTGTCCTAATGCATATGTGAATGAGGCTGGCATCTTCTAAAGGTGTAACTCATCAATAAGGATGCCTACAATACACATTAGGGATGGCTCCAACTGAACATTTGATGGATGAGAATGCATAAGTTCCCTTTTGAGGCCGTGGAAAGAGCCATGTCATGTGAATACAGCAAATTAGATTTCCAAAAGCACATCTGGATTTGCCTCTCTAAAATTATCTTTGGTCAACGGACACATAAGTCAGAGTGCGTTGCAGCAAAAGGTGAAATACTCTCAACTTATGTTTGCATGAAGTAACATCACATTCACAAATCCTGAGAGAAATGATATCCAGCATGGAATAAAGCAATAAGCCACAAGTGGCCGTGTGTTACAGTACATTACAGTAATTTTACCACTGGTACCCTCAAGTGGCTGATTGCTTTTATAAAATGTGGCAACAGCAATATGATAAGACACCAAAGCTCAACAATAAACAGTTACATTTATAATTAAAAACAATCAGAATGAAAAATTATTTCACCAGTGAATGTAGTTGGGTATTTACGGTTCCTCAGCAAAGTAGCAACTTTGCAACAGTTTCGAGCATGGCTTGTCTAATCAGAATTTAGAGTCGGAACTATCGGTTTTATAAATTAGACAGGAAGTGATAGTTCTTGGGTAATGATATGCATCGAAGTGGCAGATAACATTGCTGCATTTGTGCATCATTACTGGGTGGTTATTTGCTTGTGATTATGTTGTAAATCATTAGTGCAGTTTTTTCCCATTAATTTCAGCTTTTGGGTTGGTGCAGTTTCAATCATTGGTGATGCCTAGAATGAAATCAGTCATCTTGTTCAATAAAGGAGTTAGGGAATTGCACTTCCTCTCAGGGGCAGATCTAGAAAATAATTTATGGGGTGGCAAGGGGGTGGCATGAGGACTATGAGGGGTGGCAACACAAAGCGCACAGAAAGCATGCATATACAGTATAGTTCTTCTGGAATAAGATACCAAGCTTCATTGCAACAAGTACTAGTTCATTTGTTGAAGTATCTATCAAATTACAAATGCCCATGAATTTGTGATAGTTGCATTACCACAGAGAGGCCACTAAGTAATCATTTTGCAGTATCATTTTTTTTTTTTGCATTCTTACATAACATTAAAAATAAATAACAAAATAACAATCTCCAGAGCATCAAGAAGAAGCCAAATACCTTACTTGGAAAGGCACGAATAATGTCTTAAACAAATAACGGATTCATCCGAATAATATAAAAAAAAATATTTGTATGATTGATTATCCAAGAGGCAGAAGGATAAAGTGACATTTTAAATAAACATATACAAAATTATAACGAATTTATGAATCTGTGCTGCCAATATTTCTAAAGTGCATACCTTATGAATGAAAATGTGCGCGTTGTGATTTCAGATCGGATAGGCGCGTTCTCGACTCCGTTTGCGGTCTCTGTTAATTGTGTGCGTCTGGAGCTTGCTCTGTCTTTTTTTCTTCTTCTTTAAACTGTGCTACCTCTGGTAAGGCGCTATATAAATGCATTATTATTATAATTATTATAAATATAACTATAACTATATAATGGTGTCTTATCGTAAAAATTCCTAAAACATTTACGTGACTTTCACCTGTTTGTAGGCTATATTGATTTTATTTTAATTTCTTTTAATGTTTGAATTTATTTATTAATTATTCACTGCTAAATGTGTGCTTGACATTTCACATTTTATTTGACGCCTCCTGCCTTCAGAATAATGTTGTTATACATGCACAGACGAAAATTCTGTTTCATGCAGATATTAATATCAGAAATACCAGCAGAAACCACAACATATTCCACAGTTAATGTAGCCTACAAATTCAGCTTCATCTGGTAAGAAAAAAAAAAGAATAAAATATTTTTTTAAATACTAGTTGTATAATAATAATTATAATAATAATAATAATAATAATTATTATTATTATTATTGTTGTTATTAGGCTATTATTATGAAAAGGTATATACAAGGCATATTTTATTATTAGAAACTATATATGTAACAGTAATATTTAAAAATGGGCATTTCATTTAGTTTGAACGCACTTCCGGTTTAAGCCTCGCCCATACCCGGTTTTATCCGAATACGGAGACAGATACAGATAAATTTGTCATATGAACAGATACAGATACAAATACAGATAATGGCTTCGCTGCACACCCCTAATCAAGACGTTATCTATTTAACACTTCAAACGTTTCTAAATGTTCCATAGCTTGATCTGTGCTACTTGTCACACTTTTTACTCCATTAAATATTTATCAGAGTGGTATATTGTTTAAAATCATATATCTGTATAGCCACATACACTGAAGTCTTGGCTACAAAAAAGCAATTCAACATTTTCACTGTTATTGTCCAGGGGAAAAGATAAAGGTCACTGAACACACATTCACCTTTTGTCCATAAGGGGTTAGTTGTCACAATGGAAGCTGATGCACAGACGACAGACCATGTTATTCTAGACATAAAGTCCTGTATCACCTTTGTAAGCTATCTGAAAGTGAACATAACACAAAGGCCTCAAATAAAAATACACTGCACTGACAATCGTAATTAAAGGTCAACCCCGACATCGTGCTGTATCTGTATTAATCCATCATATCTAATAATCATTCAGTGAAGTCTTGGAAACAACTGACAAATTCACATTTTACCTCTATTTTTCCATGTATCTGTCCAAGTTGTCATTTTTATCATGGTTGAGGAAAAATTAACTGGGCTCCCTTGTGACAGTCTGTCACTCACATCCAGTTTCCAATGAAAATCGCAGGTATACGCAAGCTCGAGAGTGCCGAAAGCTGAACAGTTGGTGTGTTGGAAGCCCATAAAACGGTACTGTATTCTGAAAATAATCACACAAAAAAAGCAACCTGCGAGTGCCCATATTTATTAGCAACTTTATATAAAAAATAAAAATAAAAAAAACAAGCCCAAAGTTACTAATAATTGTAATGTTTAATGTGTGTGTTCATGTATATCATGTCTTTTATTTTGTATTCTAGTTCCTGTTTCATGTCATGTGTTCCCTAGTCATGTGATGTCCTGTTTTCCCTCCATGTTCGTGTATCTTGTTTTCATTGGTTCATTGTCTTGTTATCTTGTTATCAGTCTGTTCATTGGTCATTTTTGTCATGTGTTCTCCTATGTCTAGTATTTAAGCCCTCATGTTTTCCATTGTCCCTTGTCAGGTATTGTGTTTGGCAACATTGTTCATGTCTAGTCAAGTTTATGTCAAGTCAAGTTTAAGTCTAGTCAAGTCAGGTTCATGTTTATGTTTATGTTTATGTTTATGTTTTCATGTTTATAGTTAGGGTTTTGTGGATCTCACTTTTGTTAATAAATTGCACCTGGATTCTTCATTTCATCGTCATTGTCTTTATCATTGTCAGCACCAGCAGCCACTCATTACAATAATAAGCGGAAACTTTGCCTTTCAGAAGCAGAATCGGTGAACATGAGCGACAGTAGCCAAGCATGCGATTGGCCACAGCTGTAATAAATCACACAATCAGCCAGGTTCGTGAAATGTCCTGCTGTTGTCATTTTTGTTTTCAGTTAGAGTTTAGACAGTTCAACATAAAAAAAAAAACCTCTTATGTCAGCATCAACTATAATATACTTACATTTAAAAATTACATTTGACCACTAAATGCTGGGGTGGCAGATCCCTCTCATAATATTTTGATAGTTTAGTGCTCAATACACTACTCGAGAGTAGCAATTATTAGATGCACACCCTGTTGTATCTGCATTATTCAAGAGTTTGGAATGGAACCGTGTTACTTCAAGGTTTGGTTAAGCAGTGTGCATTATGGCTGTCTGTCAGGACACAAACAAACATGATGGAGTGCTTTCTCAAAGTCAGGGGAGAGAACACGGGAGCGGAGCAGGGTGGTGATAGATGGCTGGTCTGTCAGTGAGAGGTAAGCTCTTGGAATAATATGAAGAAAATGGCACACTTTCTCAGGAACACTAAATAAATAAATATATAAATAAAAAACATCAACTTGTAAGCACTTGCAGCACTGGCAAATAGAGGAGTATTTGTATCGAACTTATGACACTTTAGTACTCCTGTCCAAATCACTGCCAAATGCATTGTTTTGCATTAAGGTTGATATTTTTGAACAAACATGTATAGTCATATTTCATCCAAACAATGAAGAGGATAAAGAGGCAATTTGGCATTGGAGACAGGGTGGCTGTCAGGATCCATATTAAATGATCACTCCATTACCATCTTACAAGAGATTAATGCTGGCTGGAAAGAAGAACTCTGGGTGAGTTTTTAGCCATCAAGCAGATTCTGTTCCCAGAGGTCTATCTGTAGTAGTTGCAAATCAATTAAAAACACTGACCTCCTGAATACACATGGCCACTCTCATGAATATTGATTCTCTTATTAAACTCTGTGGTGTAACTGTCTGTGGTGAGAGTTAGGAGACATTTGGGAATTTGACATTTGGGAATTGGACAGACATTGGGCATTAACCCACACAGTAGAGATAATCACCTCAAAGGCAGGCTCTTCTGCTCCAGAACATTATCTTCACTAGAAAAGCACTCAAGACAAAGATCTAAATCAGACTATGCATTTTTCTTTGGTTCAGTTCAGCTTTTTTTATAGATTAGGTCCTTTTGATCAGCTAACTTCCAAGTTGGGCAGTCGTTATTACGACTTGGCACACATTTAAAGTTTAAGTAAATTTTTTGATGTCAAAATACTTGCTCCTATCCCAGCTTAGTATACAGAGTCAACTGCTGTATAAGTAAGCTATTCACTGGCTGATTTCCTCAAACTGTGCTCAATATGCCTTTGTGGCGCTGTTGCTCTGTTTGTTTGAGCGTCCCAACTGCCCGACACTACAAAATTGTTATTCCATTTGGTGGTGCAGAAATTACACATTTCAGCTTTAGGTCAGAAACATAATATGAAAGGAGCTAAACCAGAACAAATAAACTATGAGCACATAACTCGTAATTACAATATTTCTGACTCCATTTGAATGCTCATTGTGGCCTCAAAAATAATGTAATTTGATTGGTTGTGTTAGGAAGTAGTTAGGGATAGTACTAATGAACACAGAAGGTGGGGCCCAGATGACGTCACTCGTCTGTGAGGGGTGAGGAGGCGGCGTGTGCGTCCCGAGGGAGGGGCATAAAAGAGGAATGGTTTTCTACTAGGACATATGGGGTCTGTTGCGCATGTACTGTGTCTTGTCGCTGCTGATCATTATCCCTGTATTGGAACATTTTCACATTTGCACCGTTATCATCATCACCATTTTAAAATTGAACTGAACTGTATATATGCCGGGGCTGGACCGAGAAACCGATCTCCACGCCACACGCCACCGGGCCAGAGCGATGCCAAGCCATCAGGTGAGTGGCCTCTTTCTGGGTGACTGCTAGCTGACACACACACTCATCCATCCATTCAGTTTGGTAGGACTGACTCGCACATCATATTGCATCATGCAGGGACAGGTGAGTTTTCATGCTACGTGCAGGAGCTTGTTCAGCATATTCCCTAGACCTAAACTTTTGTAGCGTGTTTGCTGGCCACGTCGTAACAGTTTATGTAGATTCTAGTCATTAAAGGGGTCATGACATGCCTTTTTTGTTTTCTTAATATGTTCCTTGGGGTTTACTTATTAGTGAAGTTTTTTCTCACAAAAAAACAGTGATACATTTGTAAAACATGATCATTTTCCACACTCATTCCAACCCTCTGTCAGAATTGCTTGGTTTTGGTACTGCTTCTCCTTTAAGACTTGACAGTACACACCCACTGTTCTGATTGGCTCTCTGCTCTTTACTGACCTGCTCTGTCTACTTGCCATCTCACTGCTCACGCTACTGGATGGGCTAAAGAAGTGATAAGGTAAAGTAGGCGTTCATGTGTTGTTGTGGTGCTCTTTTTTACAGTGAGGAGGAAGTTTTTAGTTCTGAAACTTACATTATGTTTTTATAGTACAATGATCTCTTGCATGTGAAAAGATCACAGGAAAATGTAATTCCTCATGTCATGACCCCTTTAACTGTCCTGATGACTCATCATAATGGGGACCTGGCATTATAATCTTAAAGATCTTTTAAATAATAATGCTTCTAAGAAACATTTTGAAGATCATCAGTAAAAGAAGCATGTTATGGACTAAATGGTTACTGGAAAAGGTATTTTGGTCCATCTCTTTAGTAAGAGTGATTTGTTATTATATAAAAAAGACTATTAGTTAGCCTTAGTAAGTCATTGATGTGATTTACCCAAATGAAACAAATCTTTTTGAAACATCCTCTTTCATCCCTTCAAAGCAAGAGCTAATCCCTTCTTGTCCCTTAAAAGGGAAGACTGATTCTCCTGTTTCAAAGAGGTAGGTTCAATCTACCTAAGTGCTGGGTGATTTTACAGTCACTTTAAAATCAAGGTTACATACTACATGCTAAACTCTTCATGCTTTACTCCTCCAAGTTTACTCCCAGATCTTTCGGACACTTATGAGCTAACTGAGCCATTCATTTACATCAGCAAGGCAAATTAGGCAATTCATTATGGTGATCTGTTTAAACAAATGATTTAATGCACTCCAGTCTTTGTGTGTATACTGCACTGTGCATGGGAAAGGAGGGGCTGCAGGGCAGAAGGTCATGTGTGCATTAATGAGATAAAGTTGTATTTAAAATGGGTGTGCGCATGAGTTACGATGGATGAATGTCCATTGGAGTGCTGATGCAGCAGTGTCCGTCCTCTGTTCATCCTTTTTGTTTTTTCTAATCCTCCTTCATTCTCCTCCTCTCTGCAATCTGTCGCCATGTTTACCCATTGATCTGTGAGTCTGACATAGACACAGGACTAGAGAAACCTTTCCTTCACAGAAGACCAATAGAGAAGAGAGATTGCATTTTTACAACACTTACTGTCTCACCCACATGAGTGAATGTTGCTTCACCTTAATCTATTTACTATTAAAAAGGCAGAGAAACACAATTTAATTACAAAATGCTTGAACAACCTCTAGTATTAAACTTTCCTTTGAAAAATCACACCTTAAATCAATTGAACTTGCAGTATTCAAATGTCTTATTTTTTTAAAGATACAGTCTTGGTGCCTCTTAATTTCATTTTCCACACTTTTGTCAGGTAAATAAACACCTAATCCTTTCAATGGAGATATATATATATATATATATAATATATATATATAGTCTTCTGTCACTCAAAAGTGTGTGATGGTTCTTGTGCAGAGCTAGACAGTACAGTGATCCTGCTTTCCCAGTTATTAGCAGGGTTGGAAGGGTTACTTTTGAAATGTATTCCACTACAGATTACAGAATACATGCTGTAAAATGTAATTTGTAACGTATTCCGTTAGATTACTCAAGGTCAGTAATGTATTCTAAATACTTTGGATTACTTCTTCAGCAGTGGTAGATTTTTTCACTTGTTTTGATTATAAAAACTCTGCCAGTACAGTAAGACAAAATACACATGTTAAAAATACATTCTCTGAAAAACCTAAATATCTTAAATCAAATTGATCTTGTTTTAAGGATTTGTAGACAATACAAAAATTATTATCAAGAATACGATTTTTGCCCTAATATCAAAGGCCTTACTAGAAAAAAGAAATTATGATCCAACGTGAATTTTCTTGATAAAAAAATATGATCGTGCCTGGTAACGTGCATGTAAAATGGCTAGAAATAGCATTTTAGCTTAGAGTAAAGCTGACAATTTACACAAGGTTTATTTATATTTCTTCTCCTCCAAACTTACTTCAAACTTACTTCTCTGTCTGCTTGTATGAATGTAACACTTCATAAGAAAGTGTTTCACCACTGTTCAAATGCACTTTGGATCGCATCATTTATATGTATACATTTTTCCATTTGAAAGGACTAAATATTAAATGAAACAAATGACAATAAAATGCAAAATAATCTCTTCAGTAATGAAAATACTTTTTGAATGTAACTGTATTCTTATTACCAATGATTTAAATTGTAACTGTAGTGGAATACAGTTACTTATATTTTGTAATATGTAATCCCGTTACATGTATTTTGTTACTCCCCAACCCTGGTTATTAGATTATGCATTGTTACAGACAGACAGACAGATAGATAGATAGATAGATCTCCTTCATGTAGTGGGTACACTTTTAAGTCTCTCAAGAAAAGGTGGTTTGTCCAATGTAATTAAATGGTGGCTCTATGAAATGATAGACCTTGTGACGGCTCCATTTGAACAGGTCAGTCATGCTGTTCTTAATAAGTGCTTCAGCGATTAGAAAACCCTTTTTACGAGAGTGACAGCAGACTTTGCATCTTTAGTGTGATCTAGGGAAAAAATATTGCATTCCTAATAACAATTACATTAATGTTCTGGGTTATTTGGCAACTTAAGGATAGCATCTGTGGCATGCTGTTGATTACCACAGCCAATAATTTAGACTCCTCAGTGTGTATGAACAAACTGGAAATATGTTTACAGTAAATATATTTATATTGGAGGCTTTTAATGGCAATATCTTAAATAAAGGTTTAAAATTTGCCATGAGACTATTTCAAAAGTATTAACACCTAAACATTACGCGTTAGCATAAAACTAGCATGATAGAATCATTTACTAACATTGTCTGTGCAAAGTCATATACAATCTTTCAATTTATGAAATGACCAGTTAAAAATGTAAATCTGGTTACTTTTCTATGATATCCAACTGAGAATACACGCAAGGAAGATGGAAGAGGCATAGTGTAAGCACTGTTTAGATGCAGCTGAATTCTACAAATTTCAACCACAGGAACTGCTGTACATTGATAATGAGTGACCAGATGTTTTTCCTCCTAGAAAAGTAGTCCCACTTCAAAATGATTTATTTAAACAACTTTACAGCTAAAGATTTTTTGGAAGTGCTTTAACAAAAATATGACCTTAACATTTCTGATTTTAAACCTTCCCACCCACTACCAGACTCCCAATGTATTACTATAACCACGTTAACAGCTCATTTGTGAAATTAATGTGTGTGTTAATCAGCAGCATGCCACAGATGCTCACAATAAGTGGCAAATAACCTTTAATGTCAAATGTAGTTCAAAATCATAATCGAAATGACAGTTTTTCTAAGAGTTTTTCAATAATAATATCATACAGAACAGTGAAAAGCCAAGCATTTCACACTGCATTAAGAAATTGGTAGCCTTTTAAAATCAGGCTTTTGACTATGGCCTTGAAAGAACTTGGATCAGATTTAGAAACCAATGCCAAGTAAATGGATAAGCAAACAGCCCTTGGAAGTTATATTCAGTTTATTGGCCTTGAATTGATTTAGTTCTTGGATGATGTACCCCACTTCCTTTTCAGTGTTATCCCTCTTATTTAATGACCACCTTGTTTAAAAAGCCAAAGATAAATCTTATGGTTAAATTCAGTGTGTGCAGACCTTAGGTTCTGGCAGTATGAGTGTGTGAAGGGGTGTAAGGAACCAAAAGAGACACAAAGTCCACACATGCTGTCACCTCATTCTCCAACTTGTCATTCCAGCCACGGCCTGAGTGACAGTGGAGATGAAACACCTGTGGGAAGCTTTGTACTCATATTAAATTACAGTCTCAAGTTGAAAGACTGTTATTTAGCACGGAGTGCTGACTTGTACAAATGGACCACTTGGTGGAGGCAGGGAATAGGGGTTCAGCGAGGCAGGCTGAAACTTTTTACTACATTATACAACATTAATGAGAAATAGATGGATGACTGGGGGAAAAAAGATTAGGCCAGGAAAAGGCTGATCGTTTTATTTAATACCTAAACAAAACAAATCGGATGTTTACTTTTCAGGAATTTTGTTGCATAAGCAGAATCATCCAATTGGCTCTCTAGCTTCTTTCATTTTAAATAGCAGTATTTGAATATTAATAATTTTGATTGTGGTGTAAAGAAGTTCTTTTAATTAAGGAAAGTATAACCATTGAATATGAGCCATTCTGAATGGTTAATCATTGATTTCTGGTGAGAAGTGACAACGTAACTATTGCATTCTGGAGAAACTGATCTGAGATGTCAGTCAGGCATGTTTAATCAAGAAGGTTGATCTTCTTTTATGGGTTTAATAAAGTGTGTTTTCAGTATGCATTTTATGAGTTAATGGAAGAACATCATTCAGATTTTGCAGGACAGATGGTTATTTCATTTTCAGGCCAAGAACTTTATAACATTCACATTGAGGATATTTCAATTTTTATGGTCAAGTGTGTAATATTTTCAATATTTCTCAGGTTCAAACTTAATATGCAGAGACAAATATAAGTAAACAATATGTAGGATGATTTCCCTAAAAAATGAAAACACTGTGGCTCAGAGGAGCTAACATAACATTGCTAAGTTTATTTGTGTCACAGTTTGCAGTAGAGGCAGGACCCAAACGCAGAGTTAAAAACAAAGGGGAATTTATTTAACCAAAAATAGCAAAAACAAACATAAACTACCCCGTAGGAGAAAACACAGTCCAATGCTGGAAGCCCACTGAAGCTGGGCTGGGGGCAGAGGAACTGTATCCAGGACCGACCGGAGCCGACAGGCAGACTAGGCACAGGAACTAGGAACAAGAAACACGAAACAAGACAAACTGGCACTGGAACACACACACACACACTCATGTTGGTGCAGCTATCATTATGAGGACTCTCCATAGACATAATGATTTTTATACTGTATGAACTATAGATTCTATCCCCTACCCCTAAACCTAACCCTAATAAAAAACATTCTGCATTTTTACATTTTCAATAAAACATCGTTTAGTATGTTTTTTTTAAGCAGTTTGAATTATGGGGACACTAGAAATGTCCTCATAAACCACATTTATAGCATAATACCCTTGTAATTTCCAGTTTGTAACCTAAAAAAAAGTCCTCGTAAAACACTTAAACCTGCCCACACACACACACAAGGAGACTAAAATAGGGAAGGAAATCAACAGGTTAACAGGTGAAATAAATGAACTAATAATGGGAAAACAAGGAGGCGGGGTATGACGCAAGACTGAGAGACGTGGCAATACAGAAACAAAACAAAGCCACGTGCTCTCACAACACACAGACACCTGAATGACATGTGCGCATATCGCCAAGACAATAGGCAACATGTGCTCATGCCAACAGACAGATAAGATGAGAGAATGCACGGCAATGCTAATAAATCAATACTGTGCATTCCCACACTAGACAAAGCCTAAGCACTACGCAATGCATGCAAGATGCAACAAAACAGGACAGGACACCTGTGTGTAAGTTTGGCCACAAATAAACCTGACATCTCAGACCGGAGTGACCAAACCTCATCACAACGTGAAGACAGATCACGACCTGGGTGCACAGCGCAAAGTGAGCACAACGCGAAGCGTGCCCATGGTCACGAGAGACAGACATAAACTATTGCCTTGAGTGCATGCTGCCAAGATGACATAAGCGCAATGCACTCACACCAATAAAAGACAAGACATGGAGCATGAGTGTTCGGATCCCGACACCGAACCAGACAGAAAAGTCAGGATCCAGACACCATGCTCCGGACATGAAACAAGACCGACCGAAGTGCGTACAGCAGGGAAACCACAACCGAAGCCGTGCGCTCACACAAAGACAGAAACTGAAACAACACAGGCATAGAACAATGATGTCACGATCCTGTCACACAAAAATCCAGAATGTCAGATCATGGCAATTTGAGCATCCTGACGTGATTTTGGCGTGGGACTGTTTGTTCAACCAATTGTCAATAGTATTTGGAAAACCTGTTGAAAACAGTCTTTAGCTTTGCAATTATATTTGGTGACATTAGTGTTGAAAACCTATTAAATATTATATCAGTATATTTTCTCTTTATGATATCTCCCTGTAGCCTCATTCAGGTGAGACTCAAGTTTTCATAAAGAAAGATGGCACTGCACTTTTTTCGAAATTGGCAGTGGCTTCAATAGTCTGCTGAATGCATCCCTCAGTGTACAAGAGAAATTGAATATGGATATTCAGCTCTCTTTCTCATTTACCCCTCTGGCTTGTGGATGGATGTGTATTCAGAGGAAATGAACTTTTGGTGAGTAAATGGAATGGAAAGTGCCTGAAGTGAATCCACAGGAAGAGATGATGATGTGCGGTTGCAGTGGACAATTTTGGGGTGTATGAGAATTGACTGGGTTTTGGTCTCTCTTTATATATCATAGACATTTGGATTATTTTACCTGCATCAGTGTCGCAGGAATTCAAAATGACTCTAAAGTGACTGTTTGTCCTGTGTGCTACTGTGAAACTGACAATAAACATTCAATAAATCAAAACCGCTTTGAATGCCACATAACAATAAGAATGTGATTGTTTCCAATGTCTGGAGAATAGAATAGGATTTATAGATAATTGGAAAAGTTTTTGGGGTAGACCTGACCTGCTAAAGAGAGATGGACTCCATCCCTCCAGGGAAGGTGCTGCTCTCCTCTCTAGTAATTTTGCTCATAGTCTTAATAATGATAGTATTTGACTAACTGGGGCCCAGGTCAGGAAGCAGACAAACTGGCTAATCCGAACGTCTGCTAGCTGCCTTGAGATGTCATGCAGGTCACATAAATTACAACACATAGAGACTGTATCACCTAGATATCATATAGAGACTGTGTCTGTTCCCTGAACTACCAAACACAAAACCCTCATTAAATCATTCAGAAAAATGATTTAAAGGTCAAACTTGAACAAAACAAACAAATTAAAGATAAACACCATATAAAGATAGGGCTACTAAACATTAGATCTCTTTCTACCAAAGCACTAATTGTAAATGAAATTATTACAAATCATTGTTTGGATGTGCTCTGTTTGACTGAAACCTGGCTTAAACCGGATGAATATATTAGTTTAAATGAAACTTCTCCCCCAGGTTATTGTTATAAACATGAGCCTCATCTGAAGGGTCGAGGAGGAGGTGTTGCTACAATTTACAGTGAAGTTTTTGGTGTTACTCAGAGGACAGGATATAAATTTAAGTCTTTTGAACCTGGTGAGATTTCACAGTTCTCCAAATTAGCGTATATCAATATCGAGTGTATCAATGAAATAAAAGATTGGATGGCCAGAAATTTCCTTTTAATTTTTAAAATTTTAATAATTCCTTTTAATAATTAAGAATTTACTCAATTCTGAAAAAAACAGAGGTACTAATTATTGGACCAAAAACCTCTAAAAAATAAGCTGCTAAAATATAATTTGACTCTCGATGGATGTACTGTTACATCATCATCAACAGCGAAGAACTTAGGTGTTATATTTTATACCAATCTGTCCTTTGAAAATCAAATTACAAATGTTTGTAGAACAGCATTCTTCCACCTTAGAAATATTGCTAAATTAAGACACATGCTCTCTGTTGCCAATGCCAAAAAAACTAATTCCTGCGTTCATGACCTCAAGACTAGATTGTTGTAATGCATTCCTGGGAGGATGTCCAGAAAGATCAATAAATAAACTTCAATTTGTTCAAAATGCAGAAGCCAGGGTGCTGACTAGAACCAATAAATATGATCATATTAGCCCCATTTTATCATTGTTACATTGGCTACCTGTTAAATTTCGTATTAATTTTAAAATTCTGTTAACTACGTACAAAGATTTGAATGGTCTAGCTCCACAGTACTTAAGTGACCTTCTACCACACTATATTCCATCACGTTCATTACGATCGCAAAATTCTGGCCTGTTAATAGTTCCTACAATATCAAAATCCACAAAAGGAGGTAGATCCTTTTCATATTTGGCTCCTAAACTATTGAATATCTCCCTAACACTGTTCGAGATGCAGACACACTCAATTAGTTTAAGACTCATCTGTTTAGTCAGGCATATACCTAATTTATCCTTCAACTCACAATTAGGCTGCTTTAGTTAGGTCTGTCGGAACCAGAAACAATGATCATGATCTATAACTCTGCAATAAATTGAATGGCATCTATGCTGATATTATTTTATTTGTTTCCCTGTATCAACCTCGGGACTCCTATCCTGAGGTCACCAGAACTGGCCAGATCCAGCTCCATTCCTGCTTGGTGTTGGACTCCACTGCTACGTGTCGCTGTGTGATGATGACTAATAGCAGCTGGTGCCAGCCAAACATCACTTCAGTCTATTAAGATGGACTTCAGAGGATGAACTAATGCCAACTCCAACCATAAGACATGGGATATTTCATAGGCCATTGCCTGAACCTTGGACTTAGGATAGACCTCACCGAAATTACTGGCCAGGTTGAACTGTGATACACTTAACTGATCTCTGCCTACATCACCTCGGTCTAATGATGGACTACACTCTTGAAATGGAATACATAGACTATCATTTAATAGCCAACAAAACCCTTCATCAGCCAACTAACAAGGACAATTGCATCTATGTGAACTTCTGCAGTTAATCCAGGATGAACTTCAAAGACATTAGTCATTAATCATACAGTTCTTACAAAATCTTTGTTTTAAACACTGACCCTTAACACTTAATTAGTTTAATAATTTTAAACCATGACTTGCACTATACATAAGTAATAATGGCATTATATTCATGATGTTAGCCAGAGGGGAACTGGCCCCCACAGTGAGTTGTCCTGGTTACTTGCGTAACCTCCATTCCCTGATGGAGGGAACAAGACGTTGTGTCGATGTAGTGACACTAGGGGTCACTCTTGGGAGCTCGAGACACCTCTGGTTTTTGATAAAAGGCCAATGAAAATTGGCGAATGGTATTTGCATACCACTCCCCCGGACATACGGGTATAAAAGGAGCTGGTATGCAACCACTCATTCAGGTTTTGTGCTGAGGAGCCGAGACAAGGTCCCGGCCATTTCAGCGGGTAGTTCAGCGTTTTGGCAGGAGGGATACAACGTCTCGTTCCCTCCATCAGGGAACGGAGGTTACGCAAGTAACCAGGACGTTCCCTATCTGTCACTCACTCGATGTTGTGTCGATGTAGTGACACTAGGGGTCCCTATACGAAATGCCGCAACTGGCTGAACTGTGTTACGTGAACTGGCAGTGTGTGACGGGCAGACCACTGTGTACCTCATAGCCAGCGCACCAGGCCGACACGTAACCTCCCCCAACGTTGTTATGAGTGTCGAATGGCCCTTCGGGGACAAGTTGACTGCCCAAAAGATAGAGACAGGCTAGCCCAGTCGTGGGGGGGGGGGTCACTCCCAAGGGGAAGACCACACCCTGCCCAAAGAGGGGGTATTTTGAGTGGAAATACGTCACATGATCTTGCTGAACTTTGTTGGAAGTATGTCACGTGGAGAAGTCCCATAGTAGGTCCTACCCAATGGGAGAGGAGTTTCTGCAAGCATGGTGACTCGGGCAGAGGGGCCTCTGCCCAAGGAAGATGCAGTTTACCAACAGGGAAAAGAATTAGCGGAAGATATACGTCACAAGGGGTTACCTACAGGGAACAACCACATGCAGAGCAACTACCCAGTACAGGGCTTAGTTAGCATGTGTACTGAGCTGGCAGCGAGTTTCTCCGCAAACTCGTCTGTCACAGGGCTTGGAGGAAATCATCCGGGGAACACAGTTTGTGAACAATACTGGGAGTCAACAGCGCATGTCTTCAGCTCAGGGGAGGTGAAATGCGCTATGCGCAAGCGATACACCCGGCCGGCTGTCCCAAAATTACCTGCTTGTGCGTGCCAGTACACGGGATGAAACTGGTTCCACCCGGAGATTGTAGAACCTTGCATAGGTGTTGGGTGTTGCCAGCCCACTGCTCTGCAAATGTCTGTTAAAGAGGCGCCACTGGTCAAGGCCCAGGAGGCCGCTACACCCCTGGTAGAGTGGGCTTGTAGCCCTGCCGGGGGTGGCACGTCCTGGGCGATGTATGCCATTGTTATGGCGTCAATGAGCCAGTGGGCGATCCTCTGCTTGGAGACAGTGCTTCCTTTCCACTGTCCACCAAAGCAGACAAAGAGCTGCTCAGAGACTCTAAAGCTCTGCATGTGATCCAAATAGATGCGTAAAGCGTGCACCAGACACAGCAACGTCAGGGCTGGGTCTGCCTCCTCCTGGGGCAGCGCTTGCAGGTTCACCACCTGGTCCCTAAAAGGGGTCGTGGGAACCTTGGGCACATAGCCCAGTCGGGGTCTCAGGATCACGTGAGAGTAGCCCAGACCGAACTCCAGGCACATTTCGCTGACAGAGAATGCTTGTAGGTCTCCTACCCTCTTGATGGAAGTGAGCGCAGTCAGGAGGGCAGTCTTCAAAGAGAGTGCCTTAAGCTCAGCTGACTGCAAGGGCTCAAAGGGGGCTCTCCGTAGACCCTGAAGAACTACAGAGAGGTCCCATGAGGGAACGAGACACGGTATGGAGGGATTCAACCTCCTGGCGCCTCTCAGGAACCTGATGATCAGGTTGTGCTTCCCTAATGACTTACCGTCTATTGTGTCATGGTGTGTTGCTATAGCGGCTACATACACCTTCAAGGTGGAGGGGGACAGCCGCCCTTCCAACCTCTCCTGCAGGAAGGAAAACACCGATCTGACTGCATATCTCTGGGGGTCTTCGCGTCGGGAAGAATACCACTTAGCAAACAGATGCCACTTAAAGGCATACAGGTGCCTCGTAGAGGGGGCCCTAGCCTGAATGATCATGTCTACCACCGCGGGTGGTAGACCGCTTAAGTCTTCCATGTCCCATCCAGGGGCCAGGCATGGAGATTCCAGAGGTCTGGTCGCGGGTGCCAGATGGTGCCCTGTCCCTGAGAAAGAAGGTCCTTCCTCAGGGGAATTGACAGGGGGGCTGTCACGAAGAGCGTGAGGTCTGAGATCCATGTCTGGGTGGGCCAATAGGGTGCTACCAGGATGACCTGCTTCTCGTCCTCCCTGACCTTGCATAGGGTCTGTGCAAGTAGGCTCACTGGGGGAAATGCATATTTGCGAAGTCCAGGGGCCAGCTGTGTGACAGCGGGTCTATACCGAGAAGTGCCTCGGTCAGGGCGTACCAGAACGGGCAGTGGGAGGATTCTTGGGAGGCGAACAGGTCTACCTGTGCCTGCCCGAATCGACTCCAAATCAGCTGGACCACCTGAGGGTGGAGTCTCCACTCTCCCCTGAGGGTAACCTGCTGTGACAGCGCGTCCGCTGCAGTGTTGAGGTCGCCCGGGATGTGAGAGGCTCACAGTGACTTGAGGTGCTGCTGACTCCAGAGGAGGAGACGGCGGGCGAGTTGTGACATACAACGGGAGCGCAGACCGGCTTGACGGTTGACACATGCTACCGTTGCCGTGTTGTCTGTCTGAACTAACACATGCTTGCCCTGGATCAAAGGCCGAAACCTCCGCAGGGCGAGCAGAATTGCCAGCAACTCAAGACAGTTGATGTGCCAACGCAGCTGCAGGCCCGTCCATGAGCCGGTGGCTGCATACCCGTTGCAAACAGCACCCCAGCCCGTTTTGGAGGCATTTGTCGTAACCACGATGCGCCTGGAAACCTGCTCTAGGGGAACGCCTGCCCGTAGAAACGTGAGGTTGGTCCAAGGGCTGAAGAGGTGGTGACAGATCGGCGTGATGGCCACGCGATGTGTCCCGCAGCGCCATGCCCATCTTGGGACTCGAGTCTGAAGCCAGTGCTGAAGCGGTCTCATATGCATCAACCCGAGCGGAGTGGCCACCGCTGAGGATGCCATATGCCCCAGGAGCCTTTGAAAGAGTTTCAGTGGAACCGCTGTCTTCTGTCCGAATGCCTTCAAACAGGTCAGCACCGACTGTGCACGCTCGTTCGTGAGGCGCGCCATCAATGAGACCGAGTCCAACTCCATGCCAAGAAAAGAGATGTTCTGAACCGGGAGGAGCTTGCTCTTTTCCCAGTTGACCTGAAGTCCTAGTCGGCTGAGGTGCGAGAGCACGAGGTCCCTGTGTGCACACAACACATCCTGAGAGTGAGCTAGGATTAGCCAGTCGTTGAGATAGTTGAGGATGCGTATGCCCACTTCCCTTAGCGGGACAAGGGCTGCCTCTGCGACCTTCGTGATGACGCGAGGGGACAAGGACAGGCCGAAAGGGAGGACCTTGTACTGATACACCCAACCCTCGAATGCACACCACAGGAAGGGTCTGTGTCGAGGTAGAATCGAGACGTGGAAGTATGCGTCCTTCAGGTCTACCACCGCAAACCAATCTTGATGCCGGATGCTCGCCAGAATGCGTTTTTGCGTCAGCATCTTGAACGGGAGTCTGCGTAAAGCCCGGTTCAGTACTCGCAGGTCCAAGATTGGCCGCAACCCACCACCTTTTTTTGGTACAATGAAGTAGGAGCTTTAAAACCCCTTCTTCATCTCGGCCGGAGGAACAGGCTCTATCGCATCCTTCCATAGGAGGGTAGCGATCTCCGCGCGCAAGGTGCACTGCAGAGCGCCCCTGGGCACTTCGGCAGAAAAACAAGAGAGTATATTTTCTGAAAGAGCTTTTCCTCCTCTAAAAGAGTATAGATTTCTCTAAAAGAGCGGCACACATGGAACGTCTTTTTAAAGACGATGCCTTTCCGATTGTGTGTTATTCCTGTTTGCGGTCGTTATCTCTCAACTTCAGATGGTCATGATTGCTGTCTTTCGTGTCTGGGCGTGACCCACATGGAGGCAGCGTTTGTGGATGGTTCTTGTTCTCACCGTGAGAACATGACCATGGCAACGTTGCAGTTGTGGCTTGCTTTCGTAAGAAAGCAAGCCACCCCAGCGGCTCCCCGCCTCGGTCCTTCTACCTACGGGTATGAGGACAGCGCGGCTAGCACTGGGGGTGATTTGGGGACCCCAATGGTATCATCTCTGCCGGGTTTCCCTCCCAGGGACCTCCCATTCCCCAGCATGCTCGTCTGCCCCAATCGGGCTTCCGGATGAGTTCGCTGGCTCGTCTCATGAAGTCGTGGGAGGCACCTTTTACTGCCCAGCCCCGATTCCGCAGTTCACCCGCTCTCACTACCCTCGATGGCGGGGCGGCCAGGGGCTATACGGCAATTCCCCCGGTGGATAAGGTGCTCGCGGTGCACCTATGCCCGCAGAGCGCCACCACCTGGCATGGACGCCCTAAGCTCCCGTCCAAGCCCTGTAGGCTCATGTCGTCCCTGACGGCTAAAGCCGACAGCGCTGCTGGAAAAGCCGCCTCTGCCCTGCACGCCATGGCTCTCCTGCAGGTCCACCAAGCTAAGGAGCTGAAAGAACTGCACGAGGGTAGTTCCACCCCAGATTTGATACAGGAACTGTGCTCGGCAACCGACCTCGCTCTCCGAGCAACGAAGGTCACGGCGCGGTCTCTCGGGCGGACGATGGCCACAATAGTGTTCCAGGAGCGCCACCTTTGGCTCAACCTGGTTGAGATGGGCGAGGCCGACAAGACACGGTTCCTTGCTGCCCCCATGTCCCAGGCGGGCCTATTCGGCGACACCGTCGAGGACTTTGTCCAGCAGTTCTCGGCGGTGAAGCAGCAGACGGAGGCAATCCGGCACATCCTGCCCCGGCGCAGCTCAAGATCCCGCACCCCATCTGCTCATTGCCAAGGGTGTCCCCCTGCGGTGACTGCACCGGCTCTGCCACAGCCCGCCCCTTCGGCCCGGCCCCGGCGTGGAGGAAGCGGACACCACTCGTCTCACAGCCGGCGCCTAAGAACCCACGGAGGTCCTCAAAGCACCCCTGAGACAGGTGACCCAGGGATGAGGGAACCCACTCACGTGGAGCTGGTAAAAAGACCACTCCATCCCCCGGTGGAGGGCCGGGCGGAAAATCTTTTGTTGCCATTTTGTTTGATTTTGCCGCATGCCCAAGTGGCTGCAGTACCCAACAGTTCAGCAAAAGAGCGGCTTCCTTCCTCCCTGGGTCACATACCTGGTGTGTACGGTCGTCACCATGACTACTGTCCACGGGTTTTTTCTTGCAGGATTGGCGCTCCAGCGGTGGCCTTTCCACCCCTGAGCGCCCAGCTGTGGCACAGAGCCGCCCCCGATGTGGCAGACTCCACGGGTTACGAGAACAGACCTCTTTCTCCCCCATCCCAGGCTGTTCCGGGGGTGGTCACAAGGAGCCAGGTAAGTGCTTCGATGTCCCTAGACTCAGCATGGCCATGACGTGGTGTGGTACCTCGCGCTCCGCCCCACCGTGAGGCCCCACCTGCCGGTGTGTACGACGACGTTGCCCCTTGGTCCCCCTCGCACGGAACTTTGACGCGTGGGTCGCGCTTTCCAATCCATCGCGATGGCTGATCCGGACCGTCCGACTCAGCTACACGATTTAGTTTGCCAGGCCCCACCCAGGTTAAGCGGTATTCACTTCACCTTGGTCAAGAGCGAAAACGCTGCCACCCTGCGCATGGAGATCGCTATCCTCCTACGGAAGGACCACAATAGAACCTGTCCCTCCAGCCGAGATGAAGAAAGGGTTTTACAGCCCCTACTTCATCGTACCGAAAAAAGGCGGTGGGTTGCGGCCAATCTTGGACCTGCAAGTACTGAACCGGGCTTTACACAGACTCCCGTTCAAATGCATTCTGGTGAGCATCCGGCATCAAGATTGGTTCGCGGTGGTAGACCTGAAAGATGCGTACTTCCACGTCTCAATCCTTCCTCAACACAGACCCTTCCTGCGGTTTGCATTCGAGGGTCAGGCGTATCAGTACAAAGTCCTCCCTTTCGGCCTGTCCCTGTCTCCTCGCATCTTTAGAAGATCGCAGAGGCTGCCCTTGCCCCATTAAGGGAGGTGGGCATTCGCATTCTCAACTATCTCGATGACTGGCTAATCCTTGCTCACTCTCGAGACATGTTGTGCGCACACAGGGACCTGGTGCTCTCACACCACAGCCGACTAGGGCTTCGGGTCAACTGGGAAAAGAGCAAGCTCCTCCCAGTTCAGAGCATCTCTTTTCTCGGTTTGGAGTTGGACTCAGTGTTGTTGACGGCGCGCCTCACAAACGAGCATGCACAGTCGGTGCTGACCTGTTTGAAGGCATTCAAACAGAAAACAGCGGTTCCACTGAAATTTTTTCAGAGGCTCCTGGGGCATATGGTATCCTCAGCGGTGGCCACTCCGCTCGGGTTGATGCATATGAGACCGCTTCAGCACTGGCTTCAGACTCGAGTCCCAAGATGGGCATGGCACTGTGGGACACATCGCGTGGTCATCACGCCGATCTGTCACCGTCTCTTCAGCCCTTGGACCGACCTCACGTTTCTACGGGCAGGCGTTCCCCTAGAGCAGGTTTCCAGGCGTGTCGTGGTCATGACAGATGCCTCCAAAACGGGCTGGGGCGCTGTTTGCAACGGGCACGCAGCCGCCGGCTTGTGGACGGGCCCGCAACTGCATTGGCACATCAACTGCCTCGAGTTGTTGGCAATTCTGCTCGCCCTGCGGAGGTTTCGGCCTTTGATCCAGGGCAAGCACATGTTAGTTCGGACAGACAACACCGCAATGGTAGCATATGTCAACCGCCAAGGCGGTCTGCGTTCTCATTGTATGTCACAACTCGCCCGCCATCTCCTCCTCTGGAGTCAGCAGCACTTCAAGTCGCTGCGAGCCATTCACATCCCGGGCAACCTCAACACTACAGTGGACACGCTGTCATGACAGGTTACCTCAGGGGAGAGTGGAGACTCCACCCTCAGGTGGTCCAGCTGATTTGGAGTTGATTCAGACAGGCACAGGTGCACCTGTTCACCTCCCAAGAATCCTCCCCACTGCCCACTCTGGTACGCCCTGACCGAGGCCCCCCTCGGCATAAATGTGCTGGCACACAGCTGGCCCCCTGGCATGCGCAAATATGCGTTTCCCTCCAGTGAGCCTACTTGCACAGACCCTGTGCAAGGTCAGGGAGGACAAGGAGCAGGTCATCCTGGTAGCACCCTACTGGCCCACCCAGGCGTGGTTCTTGGACCTCATGCTCCTCGCGACAGCGCCCCCCTGGCGAATTCCCCTGAGGAAGGATCTTCATTCTCAGGGATGGGGCACCATCTGGCACCCGCGACCAGACCTCTGGAATCTCCATGTCTGGCCCCTGGATGGGACACGGAAGACCTAAGTGGTCTATCGCCTGCGGTGGTAGACACGATCACTCAGGCAAGGGCCCCCTCTATGAGGCACCTGTATGCCTTTAAGTGGTGTCTGTTCGCTAAGTGGCGTTCTTCCCATCGGGAAGACCCCCAGAGATGCGCAGTCGGATCAGTGCTTTCCTTCCTGCAGGAGAGGTTGGAAGGGAGGCTGTCCCCTTCCACCTTAAAGGTGTACATTGCCGCCATAGCAGCAGACCACAATGCAGTCGACGGTAAGTCCTTAGGGAAGCACGACCTGATCATCAGGTTCCTAAAAGGTGCCAAGAGGCTGAATCCCTCCAGACCGCGCCTCATTCCCTCATGGGACCTCTCTGTAGTTCTTCAGGGTCTACAGAGAGCCCCCTTTGAGCCTTTGCAGTCAGCCAAGCTTAAGGCACTATCCTTGAAGACTGCCCTCCTGACTGCGCTCACTTCCATCAAGAGGGTAGGTGACCTGCAAGCGTTCTCTTTCAGCGAAACATGCCTGGAGTTCGGTCCGGGTTACTCTTACATGATCCTGAGACCCCGACCGGGCTATGTGCCCAAGGTTCCCACCACCCCTTTTAGGGACCAGGTGGTGAACCTGCAAGCGCTGCCCCAGGAGGAGGCAGACCCAGCCCTGTCGTCGCTGTGTCTGGTGCGCGCTTTACCCATCTATTTGGATCGCACGCAGAGCTTTAGAATCTCTGAGCAGCTCTTTAGAATCTCTGAGCAGCTCTTTGTCTGCTTTGGTGCACAGTGGAAAGGAAGCACTGTCTCCAAGCAGAGGATCGCTGACTGGCTCATTGACGCCATAACTATGGCATATGTCACCCAGGACATGCCGCCCCCGGTAGGGCTACGAGCCCATGCTACCAGGGGTGTAGCAGCTCCCTGGGCCCTGGCCAGGGGTGCCTCTCTAACAGACATTTGCAGAGCAGCGGTCTGGGCAACACCCAACACCCGTGCAAGGTTCTACAACCTCCGGGTGGAACCAGTTTCGTCCCAGGTAGTGGCACGCAACACAAGCGGATAAGCCCGGGATAGCTGGCCGGGTGTATCGCTTGCACATAGCGCCTTCCACCTCCTTTTGAGCTGAAGACATGCGCCATTAATTCCCAGTAGTGTTCACAAGTTTGTTCCCTGGTTGACTTCCTCCGAGCCCTGTGGCTGTCGAGTTTTCGGAGAGATTCGCTGCTGGCCCAGTACACGCGCTAACTAAGAGCCCTGTTCTGGGGTAGGTGCTCCGCATGTGGCGGTTCCCTGTAAGGCTAACCTCATGCGATATATATCTTTCGCTAATTCGTTTCCCTGTTGGCAAACTGCGTCTTCCTTGGGCAGAGCCCCTCTGTCCCAGTCTCCATGTTTGTAGTAACTCCTCCCCCATTGGGCAGGATCTACCTTGAAGACTCTCCACATGGTTGGAAAGACCATGTGACGTATTTTTCCACTTAAATATCCCCCCTCTCTTTGGGCGAGGTGTGGTCTCCGCTGTGTCTTCCCCTTGGGAGGGACACCCCCCGACTAGACCTGGCGGCCCAGTCGGATAATCCCCCTTCTTTTTTAGGGAGTGGAAAAAAAGAAGGGGAAAAGAGGCCACGACTGGGTTAAGCCTGTCTCTATCTTTTGGGTAGTCAACTTGTCCCCAAAAAGGGCCGTTCGACACTCATAACTATGTTGGGGAAGGTTACGTGTCGACCTGGTGTGCTGGCTATGAGGCACACAGTAGTCTGCCCACCACACACCGCCAGTTCACGTAACACAGTTCAGCCAATTGTGGCGTTTCGTATAGGGACCCCTAGTGTCACTACATCAACACAACGTTGAGTGAGTGACAGAGAGGGAACATCATGGTTACTTGTGTAACCTCCGTTCCCTGATGGAGGGAACGAGATGTTGTGTCCCTCCTGCCACAACGCTGAACTACCCGCTGAAATGGCCGGACCTTATATCGGCTCCTCAGCATAAAACCTGAATGAGTGGTTGCATACCAGCTCCTTTTATACCCGTATGTCTGGGGGAGTGGTATGCAAATACCACCCGCCAATTTTCATTGGCCTTTTATCAAAGACCAGAGGTGTCTCGGGCTCCCAAGAGTGACCCTTAGTGTCACTACATCGACACAATGTCTCATTCCCTCCATCAGGGAACGGAGATTACACAAGTAACCATGTTCTTGGCGGCCGACCGTGAGACAGGTGGTGTCTGCTTCCTGCGGTGGGCTCCACGCTGGGGCCGGGCCGAAGGGGCGGGCTGCGGCAGAGCCAGTTCAGTCACCACAGGGGGAAGCCCTTGGCGACGAGCAGGCAGGGTGCGGGATCTTGAGCCGCACCGGGGCAGGATGTGCTGGATAGCCTCCATCTGCTGCTTCAATGTTGAGAACTGCTGGGCAAAGTCCTCGACGGTGTCGCCGAATAGGCCAACCTGGGAAATGGGGGCAGCAAGGAACCGTGCCTTGTTGTCCTCTCCCATCTCGACCAGGTTGAGCCAAAGGTGGTGCTCCTGGACCACCAAGGTGGACATCGCCTGCCCGAGAGACCGCGCCGTGACCTTCGTCACCCGGAGAGCGAGGTCGGTCACCGAGCGCAGCTCCTGCATCAAATCTGGGGTGGAACTACCCTCGTGCAGTTCCTTTAGCACCTTGGCTTTGAGGACTTACAGGAGAGCCATTGCGTGCAGGGTGGAGGCGGCTTGTCCAGCGGCACTGTAGGCTTTGGCTGTCAGGGACGACGTAAACCTGCAGGCCTTGGATGGGAGCTTTGGGCCTTTTCCACCGGGGGATCCTTTTCCACTGGGGGAATCACAGAATAGCTCCTGGCCGCCCCACCATTGAGGGTAGTGAGTGCGGGGAAGCTGAAAGATCGGGACCGGGCAGTAAAAGGTGCCTCCCACGACCTTGTCAGCTCCTCGTGCACTTCTGGGAAGAAAGGAACTGGAGCGGGGCATGGCTGTGAGCGGTTCAGGGGAGAACGGAGGGTTCCACTCTAGCCCGACACTCGCGGCTGCCCGGGATAGCATGTCTGTCATTTCTGCATCAGCCTGTGACTGGATGACCGTACCCAAGGGGGGAAGCCCAGCTGAGGCTTCTGTGTCCGACTGGATGAGCCCGCTCTCCGATGCTGCGTTCGAGAGCTCATCAGCTTCGTGGGCTCCAAACAAGAGGTCGAACTCGCCGTGAGATGAGCTGGCGGACTCATCCGGAAGACCGATCGGGGCAGATAAGCGTGCTGGGGAATGGGAGGTCCGTGGGGGGATACCCGGCGGAGGTGGTCCCATTGGGGTCCCCAAATCGCCCCCAGTGCTAGCCGCGCTGGCCTCATACCCGTAGGTATGATTTTCTTAAGAAAGCAAGCCGCGACCGCAACGTTGCCATGGTCATGTTCTCGTAATGAGTACATGATCCATTCACGAACTCTGTCTCCGTGTGGGTCGCACCCAGACACGAAAGACAGCGATCGTGACTGTCAGAAGTTGAGAGATAACGACCGCAACCAGGAATAACACACAAATGGATAGGCATCTTTAAAAAGACACGTCTTTAAAAAGACATTCCGTGTGTGCAGCTCTTTTAGAGAAATATACTCTTTTAGAGAAATATACTCTCTTATTTCTGCTGAAGTGCCCAGGGGCGTTCTCTGCAGTGCACCAGTGCAGAGGAGGGAGAAGCTGCTGAAATGTGCCGTCAGATCCAGCAGAGGTGAATGAACAGTCAGCTCAGTAAACATCGACCATTCGGCTCCGAAGAGAAAATCTGAATGAGTGGTTGCATACCAGCTCCTTTTATACCCGCATGTCCGGGGGAGTGGTATGCAAATACCACTCGCCAATTTTCATTGGCCTTTTATCAAAGACCAGAGGTGTCTCGGGCTCCCAAGAGTGACCCCTAGTGTCACTGCATCGACACAACGTCGAGTGAGTGACAGATAGGGAACCGGTTTCTCCCAAGGTTATTTTTCTCCATTAACCAACATCTTATGGAGTTTTGTGTTCCTTGCCACAGTCACCTTCGGCTTGCTCACTGGGGTTATAAATACAATTATTATTTAATTACTTATTTTTAAACAATACACAATCGTATTTTATCAAACTACACAATGATGACTCTAAGACATTATAGATATTACAGTTTTATCTTTTGTTAATGCCTGATCTTCTGTAAACTGCTTTGAAATGATGTGTGTTGTGAAAGGTGCTATACAAATAAAAATTTCTTGACTTCCAGAAGACTTTAGTCAAAGACCCAATGAAAGCTTTGTTGAAATATTTTCTTTCCTTTGTTGAAATATTTCATATTGAAACAGGAAGTTTTTAGTGAGACATCCCTCATTTTGAATCATAATTTGCAACTTGTCAGTGCCATTTGGTAAGGGAAGGGGCATTCTCATTCTAGAGAGAATTTGATTGAACAAAAATCAGTGTAGTGTAAGATGAGTCATCAATATTTTTGGTCCATTTTTCAAGAAATGAGAGACTATACATTTTAAATGCATAATTCTGCTAAAGGTTAATTTTATCATTTTACATGGCTTAAAAGATTATATACATGGACTTACAGCCACACAACTCACATTTTTATCATTTCATGGGGTCTTTAAACTAAAGATTAGAGTGGAATCAGAAATGTGGCAGTACATATTTTGTGCATGTGTAATTATGTGTATTACAAATCAGACACTAATATGCCAGCTAAAATGCCAGTGGAATTTTTACAACACATTTGAGTCCATTTCCAAAAGGACACACTCTACCCGTCTGTTCTCTGTGGATTTGGCTCATCAGTGGTCAGGCTGTGAGGTCAGATGCCCCTTGGATGCTAAACAGCGTTGTCCCTAATGGTTCATAGCTCTGTGGACCAAAGAGTATTAAATGTCTAATGACTCCAGTGTAAAAATCCACCACCATCTGAAGGGTACCATAAGCCTCCTTTTATCCAACAGTTTTGGAGAAGTACTCTGAGAAACAGGCCTGTGAACAATACATGCAGAGAGACTGCATTTCTTTCTTTTTGTGTATATGAGATCATACCCTGCTGGAAAATAAACAGTCTAAGCTGGTTTTAGCTGGACTCATAGCCTAGTCAGTTGGCTGGTCTTAAAGTGATTTTTGGGGATTTTTAAGATGGTCAGGCTGAGAGAGACCAGTGTAAACCAGCCAACCAGAAAAAAAAAAAAAAAAAAAAGAATTGCAAAAGGTTTATATTTGCCAGTTAGACTTTAAATAAGAGATCCTTTTGGGGTAAATACATTTTGGATCTATTGCAAGGTGGGCAAAAGGAAATAATAAAAATGGTATTGAGAAAACATACTAAATGGTGTGAGGTTTAAATCAGTTTCTCAGATTGGTTTGGACAGTTGTAGGCTCTGTTGTTCCAGATTTTTACCCCAAATCTGACATCAATGTACCATTCTTAAGAATAGCAATGAGGCCTAACCAACAGCTCTCAAACAATTTATAGGTCATACACTGAATTAAACATAAAAATCAAAGAACTGCAGGTAAGAGAAGGAAATGAATAGTCTCTAAAAATGAACTATGAATTGTGTCAATTATACACTATAACTGATTTAGGAATGCAATATTGAAACCATAACAATACATAATAAAAACAATTTGTTATGTGTAAAATGAGTGTATAGAATCAGTTATATCAACATAATATTTGCTGGAAAAAAGATAATCTGGCATTCATTGAACAACTCAACCCAAAATCTTCTGTTGTGAATTTACTTTTAGATATTAGAGTATACATATTTGTACTGTATGTTGTGTTGTTCCAAACCGCATGACTTTTCTTTCTTATATGGAACACAAAAAGAGAAATTTCAATAAATATCCTGGTACATCTTTTCAATACAATGGCAGATGATAGTGACTCACTTTAAAGTTTAAAAAAGGACCCAGAAGTATCATACAAGTAGTCCAAGCCTTCCAAAGGCATATGACATGTTTTGGTGAGAAACAACCTGAAATGGAAGAACTTTTTCATCTTGACGTCTGTTGCATGTTCATGAGCGCTATGAGAGAAGTTTGTTCACAAAAAAAGTTCTTTGTTTTAGGGCTAAACAATGCAAGTTCTGATAATGTAAGCAAAATGTAGCATGTTATTTTGAACACAGTGATTGACAGTGCAATGTACAAACCTTTTATGTGGGTAGCACTTATTAAAGTGACACTAAGCATCTACCGGTTTAAATAATCAGATGGCACATATTTTCAGCACATGATATTAAAAATAAAGTGTTTTGCTTAAGTGTGCAAGTGTGTATTTTGTTCTCTGAGGGTTTCATAACATCTTTAAGTGGGTGTATATTTGCTCTTTTTCTTTGTCTCTCTGACTGCCAGCAGTCAGAACCTGTTCAATCCTTAGTGTTATGAAGACACAGCAGCTAAATCTTCACTGTACTCATCACATTTTATTCCTGAGTGTCAGCAGCCAAACCCATCCTCCTGTCACCCTGCAGCGATGATTACTCCCTCAGTTACCCACCCCCACATTTATTTTTCCTGTTGTTTTCCTTAATATTGTGGCAGAACGACCCACCGCTCTCTCTCATCATTGCCGCCCTGCCTCTGAGGGCCGTCCTTCAGTCAGGCCAAAGTCTTTCTAGCAAGTCCGTCCGCTGTCGGCCATATTTAGAGCACTCATGCCAGTGCAGCTCCTATCTACTTGAATGGAGAAAGACCAAAATCTCAAAAACGGTTGGTCAAAATTACGATTAAAGAACATATTTCAAATCAGCAATAAATATGACAATACTGGAATCATAAATTGTGATTCTTTACCTCATATTACGCTAAAATATATATATAATGCATATGCGCATTCTAGAGTTGATTGACAGGTTATGTCTGTATTTAAAAGGTGATTGGCTCTTTTAACTGTAAGGCGGGAGTTCCTTTTTACATCCGTTGACCGTTGGGTGCTCAGACCCCGCTCATGCCTGGGCCATTCCATGGACATTTCCCCGACCTACACGGAGCCCCGTTCCCCCGCTACAATATCTACAATATGCAGGCTGTCAGGTGGTTGTGCCCTTGACTCTTGACCTTGGGAGAGAAGACAGACCTCAACACAGGAAAGTATTTTTGTTAAATCAGCAGGCATGTGTGCAAGCTAAAGGTCTTACCGGATCAAAGGCTACCTCCCAGGAGAACAGAGCTGTATTACTGCCTTGTGTGCAACCACACGGCTCTCTAGTTTTCCGTTTATTTAATCTCCGATGGTTTACAAATTATAGCAGTGTGGAACAGTTTACAAAAACATCAAAATAGCATTCTTTTTCAGATCATGTAAATGAAAACTTTCCATATTCAATAGATTAGTCCTGTGTCAAGCCATTAATTGCATGCGCAAAGCCCACAGGATGACACAAATATTTCAAATAAACAATTGTGATGATTATCATCTGCTCATCAGACAACAACAGTCACAAACAGCCATTAATCCTGTCCAGACACGCTTCTTTCTTTTCCAAAATCTGATGCTTTAAGTTAATTTATAAGACAGAACAGCAGTTGCCCTCCCTAGCAGGAAACAAATGAAATAAATATCTGTTTATCTCTGCACACTGACATGAAGTTTATTAAGCACTGAATGAAATCTATTAAGTGTGTAAATTTGTGTATACGTGTGGGTGTAAAAGTGTTTAATGGCATTTTGAGCGTGACCATTTTGGCACCTGTTCAATCAGGTATTGGTTACAATTTGTGTGTTTGTGTGTGTCCAAAATTGAGCTAAATCTGACAAAACCTCCTTTTAGGGACATTCAGTGACCTCATTGTGTAAGTTACTCAAAAAGCAATCTGCTACAAATTACTTCTCTAAAAATTGCAACCAGATTACTTTGACTCATTTAATGGAAAGAGTAGTCACATTACTGATTACTTAATGTTTATGTAACTTTCTAAAACGCTTTTTGCTGAAAAAAGTTTGTATTTTCACTCAACAAATTCGAAATAATGTCTATATTTCTTACTTATTGTCACATGCATGCCATACCCTCAGCACTTCTGCATTTCAGCCTTATATGACTCGTTTTGGAGCAGTATGCCCTTCAGCTGAAATGCAAACAGATGTACATATGAATTTATTTGTTTTAAATGTATTTTACATAAATACAATTATTTTAGGAATATGTTTAAAAGTAATTAAGACTCCATTTACACCTGGTATTAAGATGTGTCTCAGGTGATCCGATCACATGTGGTCAGGCATGACACATCACTGTTTACACCTGGCCGCTTATCTCCTTTGACCATTTGTGTTCGGATTTCGAGGGGAGGGTCTCTGATTTCATGACAACATACATCAATCACTATGTCACTGTGTTACTGCATGATAATAAACCACAAAAAATTCAGAAAAGTCAAAGAAAGCGCAAATAAGGCACACTGTTTCTCCCAGATGCAGTTGGAATTTCATCTAAGCACAAATGCAACATTTCAAGCAGAATTATCTGTTACTTTAGTGGAGTACCTGAGTTTTAAATGTGTGTGCTTCTCATCTGTGTCTCTGCATGTTGATCTCGGATACACTGAAGAAGTTCAGTGAAGTTCTCGTGCTAGTGTATGTATCCGCTTTTTTTTCCCCCTTTTTTTTTTCAATTGGACGTTTATATCCTTTTAATGCTGCTCGGAATCGGCAAAGTTTAAACCCTTGTTTTAGAGCAGCAGTTTGTTGACAGGTGAGGGCTGGTGTTTCACTGATGTCCAGGATGCATTCAGGATGGATTAGCATTTACACCTAAAATGTGATGTGGTCACATGCGTTTTTGACTACCTTCATATGTGGTTTTTGTGATCCGATCACAAAACATTTTAGACCCTTTTTAGACCTTTATTTAGCGCTGACTACATGTGATCGGATCACCCAAAACGCATTTTAATGCCAGGTGTAAATGGGGTCTAAAAGTCAGTAATTGTAATCTGATTACAAGAATCTAAAATGTAATGGATACAGTTACTAATAACTTTGTAACCAGATTACGCCCAGCATTGGTTGTACATTGAAAAATGTATTAATAAATAAAGCAAATACTGTATTTTGGGGTTTAAGTGTTGTCTAAGGTTAGCTTCATATATACTGTAAACAATAGAAGTCTATGGTACCTTTGGTCCTCATTTTGATAGCGAAGAAAACGTGCGTGCGTGTGTGTATAGATTTCACTATACAGTATTTGTGAGTGCCACATTTTTAATGTGCTTACTTATATAGAGAAACTTGTTGAAAACCCACTTGTGAGGACATTTTAGGTGGTCCTCACTAGTAAAAAAAGGTGCATAGATCGTTGTTTAGCTTTAAATCTGCTGATGTGTACATGTTTCTGTGAGGGGTAGGGTTGGGGTTAGGGAATAGAAAATATAATTAGCCTGCTATGAAAATCGATGGAAGTCTATGAGATGTCCTTACTTATATAGTGAAACAAACCTGTGTATGTGTGTGTGTCTGTGTGTGTGTGTGTGTGTGTGTGTGTGTGTGTATACAGGTTTCATTGTATTTGTGAGTGACAAAGTTTTGAAAATGTCCTTACTAGTATAGTAAAACTTGATGAAAACCCACTAGTGAGGACATTTTAGGTGGTCCTCACTAGTAAAAAAGGCTCATAAATAAGCCAAACCTTGTTTAGCTTAAAATGAAGTGCACAGGTTTCTGTGAGGGGTAGGGTTAGGGAATAGAAAATATAATTAGCCTGCTATGAAACTGTAACAGGTAAAGGTTGGTAAGGAGGAGGAGGCGGGAACCGGCTGAACAGTCAACATAAAGGTTTAATGATTTAAATGAATTTAAAACAACATAAAACATAAAACAAACACAGACACACATGCAACGTGGCCGCGTACGTCTCTCTCCTCTCTCTCTGTCTCTGTGTCTCTCGCTCGCCCTTTCCCTCAACCCCACACCTCCCCTCGTCTATCCCCCAGGTTCCCAGGAGGCGGGGTGGACCACCGGCTGACAAAACGGCCGGAAGGGCAGCGTCTCCCCTCCAGAGATGGGGGGAGTAGGTCAGTCCGGTGGCACCCAGGCCTGAATCGTGCGGGGGAGGAATATGACGAGGAGGGGGGCGTGGCCGGGCCGTGAGGGTGCACGGCCGGCGTTGAATCAGATGATCAGCAGGAGAGTGAGAAAAAGGGGAGCCGTAGACGCCAGTTCGAGAGAGAGAGAGAGAGACGCACGCGGCCGTGTTGCATGCGTGTCTGGTCCTTATGTTTTATGTTGTTTTAAGTTCATTTATATCATTAAATTTTACGTTGATTGTTCAGCCGGTTCCTGCCTCCTTCTTGCCTGCCCTTTATCTGTTACAGTGGTGCTGAAACCCAGGAGGGAGGAGGGATGCACTGTCGTGGAGTCCTTGCCACTGCCATCCGCCAGGGGAGCATCTGCGGCCATCTGCCTCGGGATGGAGGAGTTGCTGCCGGAGGAACTACTGCCGTCCGCCGAGAAGGGGAGGAGCGAGCTGTCATCCGCCAGAGGGCAGAGGAGCGTTTGAGGACCGGATGACAGCATGTCCGGGAACCGGCGAGCAAGTTTTTCTTTTTCTCTGTGTCTCCCGCCCGCCCTTTCCCTCTCCCCACACCTCCCCTCGTCTCTCCCCCAGGTTACCAGGAGGCGGGGTGGACCACCGGCTGACGGAACGGCCGGAAGGGTAGCATGGAATGTGACGAGGAGGAGGGCGTGGCTGGGCCGTGAGGGTGCACGGCCGGCACTGAATCAGATGATCAGTGGGAGAGCAAGATAAATCATGGCTGGAGACGCCAGTTCAAGATAGAGAGAGACACAAGCGGCCGCGTTGCGGTTCCTGCCTCCTCCTCGCCCGTCCTTATACTGTTACACAAATCAATGGAAGTCTATGAGATGTCCTCACTTATAAAGTGAAACAAACGTGTGTGTGTGTGTGTGTGTGTGTGTGTGTGTGTGTGTGTGTGTGAAAGTGAGAGTGTTATGGGCCGCATTATGGAAGGCAGCCATCAGCAGTCTTCAGGCAGGTGATCCTTTTGTTTTATCTCAGACAGAATGAGGGGTGAATGCCTGCTTTAAACTGACAAAACACTACAGTCAAATATCACATCACACACACCCACACACACACTCAATTTCATTCTGTCACTACTGTCAGAGCTGCATGTCTCTTCCCATTACACCAGTCCTTAATTTCTCTTCTCTCTGGTTTCATCTTTCTTGCCTCTCCTCCTACATTTGTCCTCATGACAGTCCATACAGAGTGAACAGGCGTATTGCTGTTTCACACACACTGCATGAGGAGCACTGTCTCTGCTCACTGCTACTATCTTTTAATTAGAATACACTTCTTCACAATTCCTCTCAATTTCTCTCAATTCATCTCATTAGTGTGGGCATATAACTAGCAAATCATTGGAATGGTAATTTTATTTTCACTATTAAGGGTCTTATTTGGGCTCATATTGAATTCATGATTGAAAAGCCACTTGAGAAGGGGAGTATGGCATTGTTTAATGCATAACTTGATTCCCAATGTTAAGATAGCAGGGTGGTTAATAAGGACCGCAGACTTCCATATGTATATAATTTCTGTGTGCTTAATTGTAATATTGACCTTTAAAGAAACAAATTTTTTTTTTTTTTTTGCAAGACATTTAGTGCAGGCTGTTGTGGAGTGCTGTGCACTACAGTTTGTTTACTGAAACTATTTAATGTCTGTAATTTATGATTGGTCAAATCCTTTTGTTAATCCACAAGGATTAAAACAGAACATTTTTAAATCCAAGCAATAGAGTAATTCAAATCACAAATAACATTCTAGATTAACACATTTTACAGAAAACAGATGACTTATTGAAGAATATTTCACCCAAAACATTTCTCATAATTTACTCACCCTCATGCCATCAATGCCTGTATATGATTTTCTTTCTTATGCTGAATCCAAAGATTTTCTGAAGAATATTCCATCTTTGTAGGTCCTCACAATGCAAGTGAATGGGTACCAAAATGTTGAAGCTCTGAAAGCACATAAAGGCAGTATACAATCTACCCATAAGACTCCAGTAGTTAAATTCATATTTTCAGAAGAGACATGATAAGTTTGGGTGAGAAACAGATCAATATTTAAGTCCTTTTCTACTATCAATTTCCACTTTCACTTTCACATTGTTCTTCTTTTGTTTCTGGTGATTCGCATTCTTGCATATTGCCACCTTCTGGGCAGGGAGGAGAATTTATAGTAATAAATGACTTAAATATTGAAGTGTTTCTTACCCACACCTATCAGATCACTTCTAAAGACATGGATTTAACTACTGGAGTCTTATGTATTACTTTTATGCTGCCTTTGAGCTTTTTGGAGCTTCAAAATTTTGGTACTCATCACTTTCATTGTGAGGACCTACAGAGCTGAAATATTCTTCTAAAAATCTTTGTTTGTGTTCAGCAGAAGAAAGTCATGCACATATGGGATGGCATGAGAGTGAGTAAATGAGTGAGTAAATGATGAGAGAAATTTCATTTTTGACAGAACTATTCCTTTAAGAGATAAAATAAATAATATACAGTAAAGCGTGGCTTTATTATCACAAAACTGAAGTATTTTTTCAAGCAAAACTATTAACACTGGTGACCCTTAAATGCATTGCAAAGAGAATTCTATGGTTACATTAGAACAGTGAATCAAAATGAAAACCAAAGCATCAGTTTGTGATGGAGGAAAGAGAAAATAGTAATTAAAAGGAATAATTCATCCAAAATGACAATTCTGTCATTATTTACTCACCACCATATCATTCTAAATGTGTATGACATTCTTCTGTAAAACACAAAAGGCAATGTTTTTAAAGAATAACCTGGATGATTTTTACCAAATAATGAAAGTGAATTCAAACCTATTGTATTGCTTCAGGAAGAATATTGCACAGGAGTTATTGTGATTCACTGTTATACTATAACCATGGAATTCTCTTTATAATGCATATATGGGTCTTCAGTGTTAATAGTTTTGCTTACCAAAATGCATATATTTTTATGATTATAATGCCACACATCTCGATGTCATCTGCTTACACTATAACATGTCTTTTGTAAAATATGTTCAACTAGACTGTTCATTTCTATTTGAATTCCATCTGTTACTTGGACTTACAGATCTATGTTCTTTTCCTTACAGATACACAACAGGTTCTGGAGTCAAGTGATGCCATGCGAGGAGCGGACGTGTAAACGGCGTGCTCTGTGCACTTTGCTAGTTTTTAATTATTTTTATGTCATAAATCGGTGAGATTCGATACACCCTGCTACATATCTGTTCTTTGAAGTCAACATGGCAAAGAATTCAAAATCCTCGGGCTCTGGAGATATTAAAAGACACTTATGTGCTCAAGCTGATACCTCAGATAGGCCCGCAGACCAGGGACTCAGTTTGGACGGTGTGGCGGGAGAAATTCAACGGCAACTGTCCAACATGGGTGTGATGCTGACGAAAGCTGTTACTGACTTAGAGAATCTTGCTGTAATACGTCGATCGATTACTGCAATGGAAACAAAATTCTCTGAGTTGGTTACAAGAATTGGGGACATCAAGAGACGGATCGATTATCTGGATTCATCGGAGAGGGAATTAGCTGCTAATACGCAAGCGACCAGAGTAGATTTGGAACGCATGTGGAGAATCGTAATTGGCGAAACAACGTTCGAATTGATGGAATTCTTGAGCATGAAGAAGGCAGAGATATGGTGAAATTCCTAGACGAGCTCTTCCCGAGTCTGCTTGACATAACAGGCCACAAGCTGGAAATCGAGCGAGCTCACAGAGTCCCGGCTTGCAGATCGGCTGAGGGAGACAGGCCCCGATCAATTCTGGACAAATTTCTGAGATCATCCGATAAAGATCTGGTGTTGCGCAAGGCGAGGAGCAAAGAAAAGCTTTCTTGGAAGAATCACAACATTTTCTTTTTCCCAGACTTTGCAAATTCAACAAGAGAGAAATGTGATCGATTCAAGGAATGCAAGAAACTCTTACATCAATGGAAGATCGCTTTTGCACTGATGTTCCCGGCCAAATTGAGAATAGACACTAAGGATGGCCGCAAAATATTTACATGCTCACAACAAGTGATGCCTTTCATAAAATCAATGGACTGAGGAAGTCATGGTGTGTTTCTCACGTGCCTCCAAGTGAGCTTCTCTCGCTGAACATACACTTGATCGTCCGAGGAAGCTGGGCGCCTTTTTTGTTTCTTTTTGTGCTGGTTCCGCCTAGCAGCTGACGTTTGTTTAGTGGAATAACACTCCTTCGGAACAGTTGTGGATGAATCTGCTCGTTCTTTGTGTTTATGCCTCCTATTGGCTGGAGTTTGTTTTGTGGAGTATTTTTTGCAGGACATTGGAAGGATTAGGGCATCTGCTGCACTTATGAAACAGCAGGCTCACTGAACATTCATTTGACTGTCCGAGGAAACTGAACGGCTTTATTTATTTATTTATTTTATGTGCTGGTTCTGCTAGCAGCTGGAATTTGTTTTGTGGAGGAACACACCTTCGAGACAGTTTTGTGAATGAATCTACACATTCTATGTGTTTATTCTGGAATTTGATTTATTATTTTCTGTTATGTAATTCTGTCTCACAAAATTTGTATAGAAGCACTGGACTTGAGCAATACAACGGCAAAGTTGATCATAGTGAAGCAAAAGTGTGCAAGCCCCCTAGAGCAACACTGACACTTCACAGGATGTGTAAAAATCTTGGTTTTACAGATATTTGGAGACTTTTGAACCCATCTGGTAGGGACAATACATTTTTTTCATCAGTCCATAAGATTTGTTCTAGAATAGATTTTTTATTTTATCTGTTGTTGATTGTTCAGTTGGAAACATCTTAGTCTCAGATCACGCCCTGGTGAGTTTAGAGGTGTTGCCAAATATGGAGAAAAATAAATCGTGTAGTTGGCGCTTTAATGTATCCCTTTTGCAAAATTCTTATTTCCAATAAATGTTAAAGGCTGAACTCAGTGTTTATATGGAGACCAACTGGTCCTCAGTATCCTTGGTGGGCGTGGCTTGGGAGGCACTTAAGACAGTTCTTAGGGGTCAGATCATACAGTATGCCTCATTCATCAAAAAATCCAAAGCACAAGAACTCGTGGAGTTGGAAGAGAATATTAAAAGTACTGAGACAGAACTGAAGCGTTGACTGTCGTCTGATGGCCCCAGAGAATTGACCCGATTGAAATACAGATATAATAGTATTTTGTCTTGGAAGGTGGAGTTTTTGTTATTTAGGGCAAGAGAGTCATATTTTGAAGTGGGGGACAAAGCAGGGAAGCTTTTGGCTAGATATATAAAGCAGAGAGTAGATCTTTTTCTACCATTCCCTCAGTGAAATCTGCTGGTGGTGAAATTTTTACCTCTGCCATTGATATTAATATTGCTTTTAAAGAATTCTATCTTGATCTTTATAGTTCCAGGTCTTTGTCTACTGATGAAGATATTATAAATTTTGTGGAACCATTAGATCTCCCTAAACTGACGAGAAATTATCTTGATTCTGAGATAAACTTGGAGGAGCTTGACGAGGTAATTGAGGCCCTGCCTACAGGCAAGGCTCTAGGGCCAGATGGCTTTGCCGCTGAATTTTTTAGATCTTATGCTACAGAACTGGCTCCACTTTTGATAGAAGTTTATATGGAATCATTAAAGAATGTAAATCTTCCCCCAACCATGACATAAGCCCGGATCAGTCTGATTCTTTAAAAGGACAAAGATCCAAGCGAGTTTAAGAGTTACCATCCAATTTCCCTGATTCAGCTAGACGTTAAAATTTTATGAAAAATTTTGGCTAACCGATTAAGTAAAGTTATGACGTCTTTTATACATATAGATCAGGTGGGGTTTATTCGGGGCCGTAGCTCTTCTGATAACATTAGGTGTTTCATCAATATCATGTGGTCAGTGGTGAATGATCAGACTCTGGTTGCTGCCATCTCACTTGATGCCGAAAAGGCGTTTGATATGGTAGAATGGGATTATCTTTTTAAGATTTTGGAAATGTACGTGTTCGGGAATACTTTTATTGAATGGATTAAGTTACTTTATAGACACCCGGTAGCGTCAGTACAAACAAATGGATTAATTTCAGATTATTTTACTCTGGATAGGGGTCCCAGGCAGGGTTGTCCTCTTTCCACATTATTGTTATGTCTCGCCCTGGAACCATCAGCGGCCATGATAAGAAAGGAGGATGATTTTCCAGGGGTGATGGCAGGAGGTCTGGCGCATAAGCTTTTGCTTTACGCAGATTAAATTTTATTATTCGTCACTGACCCCATTAGATCTATGCCCTGTCTCCACAGGATTATTAGTTCCTTCTCTAAATTCTCAGGTTACAGAGTCAACTGGTATAAATCTGAAGCTTTGGCTCTGACAGCGTAATACCCAGTAACAGATTTTCAGCCGGGCACCTTCCAGTGGCCCAAACAGGGCATTAAGTATTTGGGCATTTTATTCCCAGCTAATTTGTGTAATTTAGTTCGACCCTTTAATAAAAAGGTTTTCGAGTGATGTGAGTAGGTGGGCTTCATTACATTTATCAATGATTGGGAAGGTTAATGCTATTAAAATGGATTGTATTCCAAAATTCAACTACCTGCTACAATCTCTCCCTGTAGATGTCCCCCTCTCTTATTTCAAGCCATTTGATAGCATAGCAAAGTCCTTTATTTTGAATGGTAAACGTCCCAGATTACATTTCAACAAGTTACATAGGCCGATTGACAAAGGTGGGCTTGGCCTACCCAAGATTTGTTTTATTTTTATGCATTCGGTCTCAGACATTTGGCTCATTGGTCACTTCCACCTGAGAGAGTCCCTCTCTGGTTTCGTATTGAACAGGAAGTCATTGCCCCTATTTCGCCATTGCAAGGCCTTTCTATCAAACTAACCGGAGAAGTTAAATCACACCCTGTTATCTCGCATTTGCACGTGGTTTGGACAAAAGTGTCCAGAGTGTTTAATTCAGACATTTATTTAAATGTTGCCTCAAGCATATGGCTGAACCCTAAATTACACATTAATAAGTACCCTTTTTGTTGGTCAGAGTGGATTGTGAGGGGGGTTACTACACTCAGTGATCTGTATGAGAATGGAGTGTTGAGATCTTTTGAGAATTTGGTTCATCATTTTAGGATTCCCAGATCTGTAATGTTTTTGGGAGTAGCAACTTTGTATTTTGGGTGATGGGGTGGTCATAAATTTGGGGGACAAATATATAAAAAAAAATTGGGTTCTGACTAGTATTATGATTGGCAGACAAATTATTTTAAGGGGTTGGAAGTCAGATGGAGCACCATCATTTCCGGAGTGGTGTGCGGAGATGGGGAGGGTGGCAGATAGAAGGCTGGGGTTTGGGGATTTGCTTTTCAGAAAGTGGGGTAGGTATTTGGCAGTTTTGGGGGACTCTCTGGGAAGGGATGAGGAGAGAGAAGTTTAGTTTAATTATGTATGTTTATTATATATTTTATTTATTTATTTATTTATTTTTGGTTTGTTTGTTTGTGTGTGTATTATTTTATGTGACCACAGGGGTGTTCATTGGGGGTTAGGGTGGGATTGGTGTTTGGGGAGGGATATTAGTGGGGGGTAAAAGTTAAATGTTGATTCGGTGTGCATGTGTTTGGTTTTTCTCTGTTGGGTTTTTTTCTGTGAATCAATAAAAAATGTTAATTAAAAAAAAAAAAAAACAGGATCTGACCAGTCATTATTTATAGCTCCAAGACCCAACCAATCATTATCAGTAGGCCTACTAGGGAGGGATTAGTGAAGGCTTTATACACTATATTGCCAAAAGTATTTGCTCACCCATCCAAATAATTGAATTCAGGTGTTTCAATCACTTCCATGGCCACAGGTGTATAAAATGAAGCACCTAGGCATGCAGACTGCTTCTACAAACATTTGTGAAAGAATGGGCCGCTCTCAGGAGCTCAGTGAATTCCAGCGTGGTACTGTGATAGGATGCCACCTTGTGCCAACTGTGAAGTTTGGTGGAGGGGGGATTATGGTGTGGGGTTGTTTTTCAGGAGCTGGGCTTGGCCCCTTAGTTCCAGTGAAAGGAACTCTGAATGCTTCAGCATACCAAGAGATTTTGGACAATTCCATGCTCCCAACTTTCTGGGAACAGTTTGGGGATGGCCCCTTCCTGTTCCAAGATGACTGCACACCAGTGCACAAAGCAAGGTCCATAAAGACATGGATGAGCGAGTTTGGTGTGGAAGAACTTGATTGGCCTGCACAGAGTCCTGACCTCAACCCGACAGAGCACCTTTGGGATGAATTAGAGCGAAGACTGCGAGCCAGGCCTTCTCGTCCAACATCAGTGTCTGACCTCACAAATGCGCTTCTGGAAGAATGGTCAAAAATTCCCATAAACACACTCCTAAACCTTGTGGAAAGCCTTCCCAGAAGAGTTGAAGCTGTTATAGCTGCAAAGGGTGGGCCGACGTCATATTAAACCCTATGGATTAAGAATCGGATGTCACTTAAATTCATATGCATCTAAAGGCAGATGAGTGAATACTTTTGGCAATATAGTGTGTATACTGTACACCAACAGTTGGATTTAACTTGTGTTAGATCACAGTCCATCTCAGTGTTCATTTTGATAACCAATGTATATTCACAGTCATAGGCAGCAATATTGTTATTTTAGTGTGTAAGATCACAGTTTTGAATTGCAAATGCTCTGACTTTGTTGTGCTGAAAGTGATGTTGTGTGTGTGTCATGTTTTGTCTTAAAGGGATAGTTCACCTAAAAATGAAAATCCATCATTTACCACACTGTCTTTTTCCAGAGCAGCCTGTATTTCTCCTGAGGTTAACTGTGGGTTTTTCTTTGTATCCCGAACAATTCTTCTGGCAGTTGTGGCTGAAATCTTTCTTGGTCTACCTGACCTTGGCTTGGTATCAAGAGATTCCCAAATTTTCCACTTCTTAATAAGTGATTGAACAGTACTGACTGGCATTTTCAAGGCTTTGGGTATTTATTTATATCCTTTTCCATCTTTATAAAGTTCCATTACCTTGTTACACAGGTCTTTTGACAGTTATGCTCAGTGCATCCACGTGAGAGCTAACAAACTCATTGACTATTTATACATAGACACTAATTGCAATTTTAAAAGCCACAGGTGTGGGAAATTAAACTTTAATTGCCATTTAAACCTGTGTGTGTCACCTTGTGTGTCTGTAACCAGGCCAAACATTCAAGGGTATGTAAACTTTTGATCAGGGCCATTTGGGTGATTTCTGTTATCATCATGATTTAAAAAGGAGCCAAACAACTATGTGATAATAAATGGCTTCATATGATCACTATCCTTAAATAAAAGACAGTTTTTTTGTATGATCAGTCATATTTTCAAAATCAATGCCAAAATTTCACAACTTCTGCCAGGGTATGCAAACTTTTGAGCACAACTGTATGTTGTATGTTGTAAAATAGTCATATTTAGGGGTCCAAGCACCAAAGGTGCAGGAACCCTATTGTATTTGTCAGGATTTTTATTATTTAGGGGTTCAAGCCCGAAGGGCTGAAACCCTATTGTATTTGTCAGGATTTTTATTAGGGATTCAAGCACTTAGTGCTGAAACCCTATTGTAATTGTTACGATTTTTATTATTATTATTTATTAATATTATTATTATTATTATTATTATTCCGCCATAAAACTGATCGGGCAGAGCAAACCGTAAGGCCTAGAGACTTGAAACTTGGTCAGATGATAGCAGTATTGCTCGCTACTCAGAAACACGGACTCAGCCAAATCGGTCAATGGGGGCACTACAGAGATCAAAAATGCAAAACTGCTCATAACTCCTAGACCGTTTTTCATAGACTCAAGTGCTTTATACCATTGGAATCCTTGGCTCAAACCAAACAAAACGTATATCTCCGATTTCATTTCCGCCTATAAAAATTTTTCGCCATCTTGGATTTTTCGTAAAACCTACTTTTGCAGGTAATCAGGACCAAACCAGTGCCAAACGATTCTATGGAGTGTCAATATCAAAAGATATCAAAAAAAGTTTGAACTTTCGACACGAGCTAGCTACGGTATGCGAAAACATAGGAGGTAGGAGTGGCCAATTTTACGTAAATGGCTATAACTCTTGAAGGAAATGAGATATCTTCACCAAACTTGGCATGCTTATGTAAGAGGTCAATCTTTGGTTGCCCAGAAAAGTTGGTGCAGTTTTGCCACATGGTGGCGCTATAATACCAAAAAAAACATGGAATTGGCTGTAACTATGAAACCGTTAATCCTATTGACTTCAAAATTTGCATACACTGACTTTGTCTCGGCTGCCATCATTGTCTATATGGACATTCACGTATGTTGAAAAACATGGCCGCCATTGGCCAATCAATTTTCAGCAGCTATTACATAAGGTTAACAATGACCGATCGGAACGAAACTTGGTGGACCTATTTGACTATTCTGAGAGGGTTGTGCAAAGTTTAAAAAAAGTCGGCCACTAGGTGGTGCTATCACGATTTTTGAAGGTGTTAATGGTTGTATATAATGCAGTATTGTGAGAAAACACAAGTAATATATATCACCTGATAGCTCTTCTCATTCTAAACAACTTTAACTCAAGAAGCATTGGTGTCTGTCAAACTGTTCAGTAAATATTTCAGATAATATTAAAAACCTACTTTTGCAAACTAGTCCTAGGTTTTTCACCCGATTGGAAGCAAACCAGTGCAGAAATACACTCTGGAGTCTTATTATCAATAATTATTAAAAAAAAGTTGAAATTTCGACTCACGGTCGCTAAGGGGTGCCAAAAAGTTTGAAAAGGGCGGGCCATTTTTACTAAAATGGCTATAACGCCCGAACTAAATGAGATATTTTCACCAAACTCAGTACACATGTGTATGAGCTCAATCTGAGGTCACAGTGGTAAAAAAAAACTGAGGAGTTTGGCCACTTGTTGGCGCTATAACAGGAAAAAAACATCTCTAACTACACAACCGTTAGTCTGATTGAATTGAAAATCGGTATGAAGTGTCTTTGTCCAAGGTGCCATGATTGTCTATGAGGACACTGGTGTATCTCAAAAAACATGGCCACCATTGGCCAATGAAATTTGAGCATCTATTAGACAAGGTTAACGGAGGCCGTTCGGCACAAAACTCAGTGGGCCTGTTCGACTCCTGGCCCTAGAGGTCTGTGAGAAATTTGAAAGAAATCGGACACCGAGTGGTGCTAACGAGTTTTACACCTCAGTAATAATGCTGTTTCACACATACACAAAATAAGCTATGATCTCCTCATTCTGAACAACTTTGCCTCAAGAACTACTGCTGTCAATCAAATCGTTCATTAAATATTCACGATTATGTAAAAAACCTACTTTTGTGAACTAGTCCTAGGTTTTTTGCTCAACCTCAATAAACCAATGCAGTACAATTCTCTGGACTCTCTAGGTCAATAATTATCAAAAAAATTTTTTTTAACTTTACCCTTTGGGTAGCTACAACAGTGTCATTTCAAAAATGGTCGTGGTCAAGAGTACAAATAAGCCCAAAATTCCTAAACAAAAACTCAGAACTTCACGAAATTAGGTGAGCACATGCGAAATATGATTCTAAACGAGCATGCAGACTTTTATGGAGATCGGACCATCGGTGACGCTATGAGCTTTAAAAAGCTTTAAAAACCATGTATTTCCATAGTAAATTGCCTGTATTGGCTGTAAATGGTCTATTCCATCTATGATCTAGGTGGTTACATGCTTGCTAAATAAAACATAATACCTTTTTACGCATGTGCTTAAAGGCCTTAAACCGCTTGAACCCCGTTAATTGCTGCTCGCAGCTATATTTATTATTATTATTATTCTGCCATAAAACTGATCGGGCAGAGCAAACCGTAAGGCCTAGAGACTTGAAACTTGGTCAGAAGGTAGTAGTTTTGCTCGCTACTCAGAAACACGGACTCTGCTAAATTGGTCAATAGGGGGCGCTCAGAAAAGTTGTTGTGGTTTTGTCACATGGTGGTGCTATAATAAAAAAAAAATTGGCTGTAACTATGAAACCGTTAATCATATTTACTTCAAAATTGACATACATTGTCTTTGTCTCAGCTGCCATCATTGTCTTTATGGACATTCACATATGTTGAAAAACAAGGCCACCATCGGCCAATCAAATTTCAGCAGCTAATAACATCAAATCTGAATGGCCGGCCATTATGAAACTTGAGATATTCATACACAGTGTCAAAATGAGGCTGTGTACCAAGTTTTGTGAGAATCGGCCACAAGGTGGCACTATAACAAAAACATTTACGTTTTTGCTAATTACTTCACATCCAAGCACATTAAAATCAAAATGCTTTTTACATCTAAATCCTTGCGTCAAGTCCTACAAAATGTATATCTCAGTTTTATTTCATTTGATAAAATATTTCTGCCATTCTAATTGACTGAAAACCCTATTTTTTCGAACTCCTCCTAGGGCGTTAATCAGATCTTCACCAAACTTGGCACAGGTCAGCGCTAGACCATGCAGGCAAAAACTAATCAAAATAATTTTTATCCATTAAATCGCCTAGAAGATACAATCCGATATATTTGACTAGTGTGGCCCATTATGTCTAATACTCCTGTATCTTGTGTGCACAAATGCCAAACTTCACAAAACTGTGTAAATATGGAAAACGTCCTGGTTACTTGCGTAACCTCCATTCCCTGATGGAGGGAACGAGACGTTGTGTCGATGTAGTGACACTAGGGGTCACTCTTGGGAGCCTGAGACACCTCTGGTCTTTGATAAAAGGCCAATGAAAATTGGCGAGTGGTATTTGCATACCACTCCCCCGGACATACGGGTATAAAAGGAGCTGGTATGCAACCACTCATTCAAGTTTTATGCTGAGGAGCCGAGACAAGGTCCGGCCATTTCAGTGGGTAATTCAGCATTGTGGCAGGAGGGACACAAAGTCTCGTTCCCTCCATCAGGGAATGGAGGTTACGCAAGTAAACAGGACGTTCCCTATCTGTCACTCACTCGATGTTGTGTCGATGTAGTGACACTAGGGGTCCCGATACAAAATGCCGCAACTGGCTGAACTGTGTTACGTGAACTGGCGGTGTGTGATGGGCAGACTGCTGTGTGCCTCATTGCCAGCACACCAGGCCGACACGTAACCTCCCCCGACACTGTTATGAGTGTCGAACGGCCCTTTGGGACAAGTCGACTACCAAAAAGATAGAGACAGGCTAGCCCAGTCGTGGCCTCTTTTCCCCTTCTTTTTTTCCACTCCCTAAAAAAATTATCTGACTGGGCCGACCAGGTCTAGTCGGGGGGTGTCCCTCCCAGGGGAGGACACCGAGGAGACCACACCTCGCCCGGGGGGGGGGGGTATTTAAGTGGAAATACATCACATGGTCTTGCCGAGCTATGTCGGAAGTATGCCATGTGGAGAAGTCTCATGGTAGGTCCTACCCTACGGGGGAGGAGTTACTACAAGCATAGAGACTGGGGCAGAGGGGCCTCTGCCCAAGAAAGACACAGTTTGCCAACAGGGAAACAAATTAGTGGAAGAATACATCGCATGGGGTTACCACCTACGGGGAACCACCACATGCGGAGCACCTACCACAGTACAGGGCTTTAGTTAGCATGTGTACTGGGCCAGCAGCGAGTCTCTCCATAAACTCGACTGCCACAGGGCTCGGAGGAAGTCAACCAGGGAACACAGTTTGTGAACACTACTGGGAGTAAACGGCGCACGTCTTCAGCTCAGGGGAGGTGAAAGGCGCTATATGCAAGCGATACACCCAGCCGGCTGTCCCGGACTTACCTGCTTGTGCGTGCCACTATATGGGACGGAACCGGTTCCACCCGGAGGTTGTAGAACCTCGCAAAGGTGTTGGGTGTTGCCCAGCCTGCTGCTCTGCAAATGTCTGTTAGAGAGGCGCCCCTGGCCAAGGCCCAGGAGGCTGCTACACCCCTGGTAGAATGAGCTCGTAGCTCTACCGGGGGCGGCACGTCCTGGGTGTGATATGCCATAATTATGGTGTCAATGGGCCAGTGGGCAATCCTCTGCTTGGAGACAGCACTTCCTTTCCGCTGTGCACCAAAGCAGACAAAGAGCTGCTCAGAGACTCTAAAGCTCTGTGTGCGATCCAAATAGATGCGTAAAGCATGCACCAGACACAGCAATGTCAGGGCTGGGTCTGCCTCCTCCTGGGGCAGCGCTTGCAGGTTCACCACCTGGTCCCTAAAAGGGGTCGTGGGAACCTTGGGCACATAGCCCGGTCGGGGTCTCAGGATCATGTGAGAGTAGCCTGGACCGAACTCCAGGCACATTTCGCTGACAGAGAATGCTTGCAGGTCTCCTACCCTCTTGATGGAAGTGAGCACAGTCAGGAGGGCAGTCTTCAAGGAGAGTGCCTTAATCTCAGCTGACTGCAAAGGCTCAAAGGGGGCTCTCTGTAGACCCTGAAGAACTACAGAGAGGTCAAATGAGGGAACGAGGCACGGTCTGGAGGGATTCAGCCTCCTGGCACCTCTCTGGAACCTGATGATCAGGTCGTGCTTCCCTAAGGACCTACCATCCACTGTGTCGTGGTGTGCTGCTACAGCGGTTACATACACCTTCAAGGTGGAAGGGGACAGCCGCCCTTCCCACCTCTCCTGCAGGAAGGAAAGCACCGATCGGTCTGCGCATCTCTGGGGGTCTTCCCGTCGGGAATAACACCACTTAGCAAACAGACGCCACTTAAAGGCATACAGGCGCCTCATAGAGGGGGCCCTAGCCTGAGTGATTGTGTCTAGTCCGCTTAGATCTTCTGTGTCCCATCCAGGGGCCAGACATGGAGATTCTAGAGGTCTGGTCGCGGGTGCCAGATGGTGCCCCGTCCCTGAAAAAGAAGGTCCTTCCTTGGGGGAATTCGCCAGGGGGGGCTGTCGCGAGGAGCGTGAGGTCTGAGAACCAGGTCTGGGTGGGCCAGTAGGGTGCTACCAGGATGACCTGCTCCTCGTCCTCCCTGACCTTGCACAGGGTCTGTGCAAGTAGGCTCACTGGGGGAAACACATATTTGCGCAGTCCAGGGGGCCAGCTGTGTGCCAGCGCATCTATACCAAGAGGTGCCTCGGTCAGGGCATACCAGAACGGGCAGTGGGAGCATTCCTGGGAGGCGAACAGGTCGTCCGGGATGTGAGTGGCTCGCAGCGACTTGAGGTGCTGCTGACTCCAGAGGAGGAGACGGCGAGCGAGTTGTGACATACAACGGGAGCGCAGACCGCCTTGGCGGTTGACATATGCTACCGTTTCTGTGTTGTCTGTCCGAACTAACACGTGCTTGCCCTGGATCAATGGCCGGAACCTCCGCAGGGCGAGCAGAATTGCCAGCAACTCGAGGCAGTTGATGTGCCAACGCAGCCGCGGGCCCGTCCATAAGCCGGTGGCTGCGTGCCCGTTGCATACAGCGCCCCAGCCCGTTTTGGAGGCATCTGTCGTGACCACGACTCACCTGGAAACCTGCTCTAGTGGAACACCTGCCTGTAGAAACGTGAGGTCGGTCTAAGGGCTGCAGAGACGGTGACAGATCGGCGTGATGACCACGCGATGTGTCTCACGGTGCCATGCCCATCTCGGGACTCGAGTCTGAAGCCAGTGCTGAAGCGGTCTCATATGCATCAACCCGAGTGGAGTGGCCACCGCTGAGGATACCATATGCCCCAGGAGCCTCTGAAAAAATTTCAGTGGAACCGCTGTTTTCTGTTTGAATGCCTTCAAACAGGTCAGCACCGACTGTGCGCGCTCGTTTGTGAGGCGTGCCGTCAATAAGACTGAGTCCAACTCCAAACCGAGAAAAGAGATGCTCTGAACCGGGAGGAGCTTGCTCTTTTCCCAGTTGACCCGAAGCCCTAATCAGCTGAGGTGCAAGAGCACCAGGTCCCTGTATGCACACAACATGTCCCGAGAGTGAGCTAGGATTAGCCAACCATCAGGATAGTTGAGGATGCGAATGCCCACTTCCCTTAGCGGGGTAAGGGCTGCCTCTGCGACCTTTGTGAAGACGCGAGGGAACAAGGACAGACTGAAAGGGAGGACCTTGTACTGATACGCCCAACCCTCGAATGCAAACTGCAGGAAGGGTCTGTGTGGAGGTAGAATCGAGATGTGGAAGTACGCGTCCTTCAGGTCTACCGCCGCGAACCAATCAAGCTTTGGGCGCCCACACCAAGTGGCGGCGCTCTGCGGGCATAGTTGCAACACGTGCGACTTTATCCACCAGGGGGATTGCCGAATAGCCCTTGGCCGCCCCACCATCAAGGGTAGTGAGGATGGGGAAGCTGAAAGATCGGGACCGGGCAGTAAAAAGTGCCTCCCACAACCTTGTCAGCTCTTCATGCACTTCCGGGATGAAAGGAACGGAGGCGGGGCATGGCTTTGAGCCCAGGAACCAATCATCGAGCCGCAAGGGTTCAGGGGAGAGCGGAGGGTTCCACTCTAGCCAGACACTCGCGGCTGCCCGGGAAAGCATGTCATCATCTCCGCATCAACCTGTGACTGGGCGACCGCGCCCGAAGGGAGGAGCCCAGCTGAGGCTTCCGCGTCCGACTGGACAAGCCTGCTCTCCGATGCTGCGCTCGAGAGCTCATCACCTTCGTGGGCTCCAAATAAGAGGTCGAACTCACCGTGAGACGAGTAGATCGGGGCAGACGAGTGTGCTGGGGAATGGGAGGTCCGTGGGGGGATACCCGGCAGAGGTGGTCCCATTGGGGTCCCCAAATCGCCCCCAGTGCTAGCCGTGCTGGCCTCATACCCGTGGGTAGAAGGACCGAGGCGGGGAGCCTCTGGTCTGGCTTGCTTTCTTGCGAAGGTAAGCCGCGACCGCATCATTGCCATGGACATGTTCTCGCAATAAGTACATGACCCATCCACGAATACTGTCTCCGCGTGAGCAGTGCCCAGACACGAAAGACAGTGATCGTGACCGTCAGAAGGCGAGAGATAACGAGCGCAACCAAGAATAACACACAAACGGAAAGGCATCTTTAAAAAGACACGTCTTTAAAAAGACATTCCATGTGTGCCGCTCTTTTAGAGATATATACTCTTTTAGAGAAATATACTCTTTTAGAGAATATACTCTTTTATTTCTGCCGAAGCCCCCGGGGGCATTCTCTGCAATGCACCAGTGCAGAGGGGGGAGAAGCCGCTGAAATGCGCCGTCAAAACCAGCAGAAGTGAATGAACATTCGTGGGAATTCAGCTCAATAAGCATGACCGTTCAGCTCCGAAAAGAAAATCTGAATGAGTGGTTGCATACCAGCTCCTTTTATACCAGTATGTCCGGGGGAGTGGTATGCAAATACCACTCGCCAATTATCATTGGCCTTTTATCAAAGACCAGAGGTGTCTCGGGCTCCCAAGAGTGACCCCTAATGTCACTACATCGACACAACGTCGAGTGAGTGACAGATAGGGAACAGGACATTCTGAGGAATCATACTAAATTTCATGGATTTATGATAAACGGGGGCTAACAGCAAATTTTAAATAATCAGCCATTTATCTGACCAATGAAAGCTGTAATACTATTTTTTTGTCCACCAGAGGGAGCCATAGGATAAGAAATCCTTTTAAGTCTAAGGCTTTCATGAGTGCATGAATGCATATAAATGTATTTGAAGAAACGTGGTATACTGACAATGTCTTCTGACTTTTATAATATTAGTTTGCAAATAAATCTGTGATTTCCAAAATGATTATAGATAATCAAATGTCACCTTAATTTTACATATCCTAAAAATATTGAAAACATATTTGTCAAGTTGCCAGACGTGATTAACTGTCATATTGTTTTAGGGATATGTTTACATATGTCTGGAATTATATTATGTGTTTATTTTTCCATTATCCCCGTTTCTGTCTCGCGTCATTTCTATATGGCTGCGTCCGAAAACTGTAAAATGCTGCCTTAAAACCAGCCCAAATTTGCCCCATAGGCATACAATGGCAAGGCTCTTGCTCATGAAAACAATTGTTTCCTACTATGACAAGGCAATGAATTTTGTGGGATCATATCTCCCAGTCAGAATGTGGTAGAGACATAGGGGCAGGCTCATTTCACTCGGGTTACCAATCAGTCTTTATCTTCTTGGAAATGGCCCTAGCAACTACCCCCATAGATTTCCATTCAAAATGGCTCAGAAGGGTATCTTTAGAACAGAATTTTGTAGACACTTGGCGATTGGATCTTTTAAGTCAGGTTAGTAATCAGCCAATAAGAATCTCTCTGGTCACTGGCTAGCCCTGCCCTAGCAACCATTTAGAGCACCCTAGCAACCAGCCCTATTGACTTCCTTTAAAAATGGCTGAGAGTGATATCTTTGGATCAGAATATCCTAGAGAAATGACAGTTTGCTTGTTTTACTTGGGTGAGCAATCAGACTTCAGGTATCATCATGGAAACTACTTAGCCACTCCCTAGCAACCATTTAGAGCACCCTAGCAACCACACCCCATTGACATCCATTCAAACTGGCTGACAGTGATATCTTTGGATCAGAATGTCCTAGAGAAATGACAGTTTGCTTGTTTTACTTGGGTGAGCAATCATACTTCAGGTATCATCATGAAACTACTTAGCCATACCCTTGCAACCATTTAGGACACCCTAGTAACCAAACCCCATTGACTTCCATTCAAAATGCTTAGAATGGCATCTCAGGATCAGAATGTCATAGAGACTTCTGGTTTCGTTCATTGGACTCAGGGTAGCAAGGAGCCTTTTGAGTATCACCTTGGTAATTGCCAAGCAACCAGATGGGGTTTCCTTAGCAACGAAGTAACAAATCATATATCTCTGCACCAGAACATCATATCGACATCTGGTTTCATTCATTTGTCTCAGGGTAGCAAGCAGCATTTTGAGTATCACCTTGGTAACTGCCTAGCAACCAGATGGGGTTACCTTAGTAACCAAGTAACAAATCACATACCTCTTCACCAGAATATCGTGGAGATTTCTGGTTTCGTTCATTGAACTCAGGGTAGCAAGGAGCCTTTGGAGTATCACCTTGGTAACTTACTAGCAACCAGATGCGGTTACCCTAGCAACCAGGTAACAAATCACATATCTCTGCACCAGAACATCGTAGAGACTTCCGGTTTCATTCATTTGTCACATGGTAGCAAGGAGCCTTTTGATTATAACTTGGTAACTGCCTAGCTACCAGATGGGGTTACCCTAGCAACCAAATTAGAAATCACATTTTCCCCAATTTTCAACAAATTTAGTTTAGGCAGGATCTATTCTCTCAATTTGTATTATTTGACATCCACTGGATCTTTTCTGTCAATTCTGATTATTTTGGTTATTTCTTCACATGTGCTTGGACCCTGATGATTGCCGTTTGCGGCTATATTTAATATTATTATTTATATTATTCATATTACAAAATGGTCTAGCCATCAGTGAACTCAAATAGTAAAAACTTGTTTGGGACTCTTTTGAAATGCTAATATTCTGCTGTCAGTGACACAATATAACAGCCTGTATGAGTAATCTAACCCAAAGCTGCTCCAATCTCATGGCAAGCATTCTCTGCTGAGGGCACAATTACAGAATATGCTGAATAAAGCTTTTGCTCTCTCATTTGCTTGAGCTGTTATTGTTTGAAATGATGAATAAATCAAATGCACAGATGAAAAATGGCCAGTCCTCGATTAGACGGGTATGTTTCTAGTGGAGCATGAAGCTAATCTGAGGCTTTTTTCCTTTCACCACTACCCATAATGCAGATTCAAATGAAAACATGCACTGATGACTTTCTGACACTTTCTACTCATTTTCTGCCTTCTCAGAGATGAGAGATGGGAAGATTGAATGTAAAAGTTATTAATCCTCACTGCTGTTTGTAAGGAAATCTTGTGTGTGTCCACTGACATCAAAAATCTGTAGTATTTGTCACAATCTTGTCACTCTGTCAGGCTGGTTTTTTGTGTGACAGGATTGTGACATCATTGTTCTATGTATGTCTTGTGTTTTGTCTTTGTTATGTCACGATCCTGCCTCTCTGTCAGGCTGGGTTTTTGTGTGACAGGGTCGTGACACTATGGTTCGGTCTATCTTGTGTTTCATGTCTAGAGCATGGTGTCTGGATCCTGATTTCCCTGTCTAGTTTCGGTTTTGGTGTCGGGGTCCAGACACTCATGCTCCATGACTTGTCTTTTATTGGCGTGAGTGCATTGTGCTTACGTCATCTTGGTGGCATACACTCACGTCAATCTTTTGTGTCTGTCTCTTGCGACCGCGCTTCACGTTGTGCTCACTTTGAGCACCAGGGTCACCATCCTTCTTCACGTCGTGCTGAGGTTCGGTCACTTCGATCTGAGCTGTCGGGTTTATTTGTGGCCGAACTCTTGCACTGGTGTCTTGTCTCATGTTGTCGCCTGTTTGCGGTTCGTCTGCCCTAGCCCTGCCTCAGTGTACTTCCAGCACTGGACTGTGTTTTCCCCTACAGGGTAGTTTATGTTTGTTTTTTCTGTTTTTGTATAAATAAAGCCTTAGTTTTTTCACTCTAGTCCACCCAAGTCTAGTGTGACCACTGTTCAATGGCTGCCCAAGTCTGACTGGACGTGGGTGGCCATAGGGCAGTGGTCAGACTGGACTTCGGCAGCTGCTGAACAGGGGTCAGACTGGACGTGGGAAGCCGCAGGACAGTGGTCAGACTGGACTTCAGCAGCCGCTGAACAGGGGTCAGACTGGACGTGGGAAGCCACAGGACAGTGGTCAGACTGGACCTGGGCGCCCATTGAGCAGTGGTCAGACTGGACTTAGGCAGCCATTGGGCAGTGGTCAGACTGGACTTGGGTGGCTCCTGGGCAAAGTTCAGACTGGACATGGGAAGCCACTGGACAGGAGTCAGACTGGACATGGACGGCCATTGGCAGTGGTCAGACTGGACTTGGGCGGCCATTGAACAGTGGTCAGACTGGTCTTGGGCGGCCATTGGGCAGTGGTCAGACTGGACTTGGATGGCCGCTGGGCAGGGGTCAGAATGTATGTGGGCAGCTGCTGGGCAGGGTTCAGACTGGATATGGGAATCTGCTGGACAGGAATCAGTCTGGACGTGAGTAGCCATTGGGCAGTTGTCAGACTGGACTTGGGCAGCCATTGAGCAGTGGTCAGACTGGACTTGGATGGCCATTGGTCAGTGGTCAGACTGGACTTGGGTGGCCACAGGGCAGTGGTCAGACTGGACCTTGGTGGCCGCAGGGCAGTGGTCAGACTGGACTTGTGAGCTGCTGAACAGGGGTCAGACTGGACGTGGCAAGCCGCAGGACAGTGATCAGACTGGACTTGGGCAGCCATTGAACAGTGGTCACACTAGACTTGGGCGGACTAGAGTGAAAAAATGAAGGCTTTATTTATACAAAAACAGAAAAACCAAACATAAACTACCCTGTAGGGGAAAACACAGTCCAGCACTGGAAGTACACTGAGGCAGGGCTGTGGCAGATGAACTGCAAACAGGACCGACCGGAACTGACAGGACAAAGAAGACTTGACATGGACTAGTCTCATTTTCAGAGAAGGAAAATTCTGTTCAAGTGTGGATGAGTCTGGAACACCGTAAACAAGTGCAGTGATTCAAACAGTGAAGCAACCTAGTGTTGTTATACTAAATATCAGCATTGCAACACTGCCTGTTCAATCAGATTAGAGGACTGAAGCTAACAGTTCATCTCATTTAAATCAATGTGTAGGGCTTTACTGGTTGTTTAGATCAGTGTTACTATCAGAAAAAATTAATAATTATTTCTGTAGTTATTAATCAATATTTAAATTAATTAATTGGATCTAACTCATTAAAACCTCATATGGGACTCCAGTAAATGTAGTGTGCTACGTTTAGGAGCAAGTTTGGTTATTAGCAATAATTAATAATTATCAAAGATAATTATTAATTATAAAAATCAACAGAACATTGATGAGAATCAATGTTAGCTTTTCTTTAATCCTTTAAAATCAACACTTATCAAAGATAATCGTTAATTGTTAACATCGATGAAACATTAAAATTAACACTAGCTTATTGATCATTCAAATTCAATCAAAGATAATTATCAATTATCAAAAATCAATAGAATATTAATAAGGATTAACATTGACAGGGCACCACCTTGGAATCAGGGACTAATAACCAAATATTAAAACAGTCTCAATATTAGATTGTTTTCTTAGGAAAATCGACATCCAAAGAATATCGATTTTCGGGAAAAAAAACAATGAATGAAGGTTTGAATCCGAGCACTGACATCCCGTCAGCATGACACAGGCGTATGCAAAACACACCAAAACACTTCTCTTTGTAATATAAACAAAAGTTTATTTATGCAGTAATATAAATTAATAATTAATACAATGCAGTCAATAAACTTCCAACTTACAACTACAAACTAAACAGTGACATGATTAGATATGGAAATAAAAATAATCCTATAACACATAAGGTGTGTGTGTGACAGTGTGTGTGTGTCAGTGTGGTTAGTGAGAGAGAGAGAGAGTGAGAGAGAGAGATTATTCAGTGACAGCCCGAAAGCTGAGTTCGCGATAGCTGGAGATAAAGCAGCCGTGTTCATCACTCAGAGACGCGGTTTTACGAGCGGGTCCTGCGTTATTTGACTCTAATGGATGAACTCAGTTTCTGTCTCACCCGCGATGGCGAAAATGCACAACAATCCAATTTGGTTGGACCACAATACAGCAAACAAATTCGTGATAATTAATACCCTGAGTATTAATAATGAGCAGACATGGCGATCCGTAAACTGTACAAGCAAAAACCTTGAAACACAAGAATAACACGCTATAATATTCTATCTCTGCCCAGACGTAAACCTCTTACTTGAATCGTATGAGGACACAGGTAGAATGTGTTTTCCTCTGTCCTTTAACTTTGACCCGGTTCCTTGAGGCTCGTGTGATGACGGGGGGCCGTTTCCTCGCGCTGTCGGCGGGCGGTACGGCTGTTGATTCTCGGCGGGCTGGCGGAGAACTCAGAAATGTCGACTTGATTGAAGATGGAAGAGAAATCTTTAATCTCTTCACTTCTGTAGGCCAACGGATGAAGATGCGAATTGCTCGGCGGTCTCCTTCGGATCCGTTAGAGTGTTCGGTTGAACACAGAGTAATCTCAACTCGTCCAGCGAGATGGAGATTGTATTGCTACAGTTTCAAGTCGGACATTACTTCCTTATGCCACGAGGCTGCACCGGAGAGCAGCAAAAAGCTACGTCCGTATTCGGTGAACTAAGTCGCTGGAAGCAACTCTGGAAGCATTTCAGAATTATTTGAAGTCCTGATGATGTCATGTTTGAGGGATGTTCTGTGGTGTGCCTCATCCAATAGGAGTTGAGAGCTCGATCCTTTAGAGGGCAAGGCTTCATGGATCTGTAGTCTGTTTTGGACTCCCTTTGTTTGATTTTGGCGCGATTTTTATCAGTAAAATTTACGACTTAGAAGGTGGGGGCTTGAGTTATGTTTTTATGACTGTTAGGCCTGCCTTTGTCTTCTATCTGAACACATGAGGCCCAACAAATGTGTCAGTGCATCTGGCCAACAATGTGAGACAAAAATGTAACATATTTTCACCATTAAGACCTCTTTGACTGCCAAAGAGCTGCTATCACCTCTAAAAAAATAAAGAACAAATGTTGCTCACTGAAGTAAACTTTCACAAAATCAATAAACCAATCCATTTATTTGTGAATTGTTTCAGAATTGGATGAATAGGTTGATACTACCACGATTAGCAGAATTGAGGCAGGACCAAAACGCAGAGTGAAAAAAATAAGGCTTTATTTATACAAAAACAAAAAAACCAGACATAAACTACCCCATAGTGGAAAACACAGTCCAGTGCTGGAAACACACTGAGGCAAGGGTGGGGCAGACGAGCCACAAACAGGACTGACCGGAACCATCAGGACCGAGAAGACTTGACATGGACTAGGGAACACGAACAAGGAACAAGCCAAACAAGAACAAGATGAACTGGCACAAGACAGCGCACACGAGGAGACTAAAATAGGGGAGAGAAATCAACAGGTTAACAGGCAGGGCAGGTGAGACAAATGAACTGATAATGGGCAAACAAGGAGGCGGGGTATGACGCAGGACTGAGAGACATGAGGCAAAACAGAAACAAAACAAAACCACGTGCTCTCACAAAAAACAACACCCGAATGGCACGAGCACACCTCATCAAGACAATAAGGCAATATGCACCCATGCCAACTGACAGGTAAGATGAGAGAATGCTTGGCAATGGCAACAAAGCAATGCCATGCATTCTCACACTAGACAAAACCTGAGTGCACATCACGATGCAAACACCATGCGATGCACACAACAGGCGACAACACGAGACAAGACACCTGTGCAAGAGTTTGGCCACAAATAAACGTGACAGCTCAGACCGAAGTGACCGAACCTCGCCCAAGTCTAGTGTGACCACTGCTCAATGGCTGCCCAAGTCCAGTCTGACCACTGTCCTGCGGCTTCCCACATCCAGCCTGATTCCTGTTCAGTGGCTGCCCAAGTCCAGTCTGACCACTGCCCAATGGCCGCTCAAGTCCTGTGTGATCACTGTTCTATAGCCACCCAAGTCCAGTCTGACTCCTGTCCAGCGGATTCCCACGTCCAGTCTGACCACTGCTCGGCGGCTGCCCAAGTCCAGTCTGACCACTGCCCTATGGCTGACCGCATCCAGTCAGACCCCTGTCCAGCGGCTGCCCATGTCCAGTCAGACCACAGTCCAGCGACCGCCCTTGTCCAGTCTGATCCCAGTTCAGCAGCTGCCTCTTTCCTGAAGCCACCTCTCATGCCACCAGACCCCGCCTCTTTCCTGAGGCCTCCTCCCAGGCCACCGTACCCTGCCCCTTTTCTGAAACCTCCTCCCTGGAATATGCGCCCATGCCAACTGAGAGGTAAGACGAGAGAATTCTTGGCAACAGCAACAAAGCAATGCCATGCATTCTCACACTAGACAAAACCTGAGCGTACATCGCGAGGCAAACACCATGCGATGCACACAACAGGCGGCAACACAAGACAAGACACGTGCAAGAGTTCGGCCACAAATAAACCCGACAGCTCAGACCGAAGTTACCGAACCTCGCCCAAGTCTAGTGTGACCACTGCTCAATGGCCACCCAAGTCCAGTCTGACCACTGTCCTGCGGCTTCCTACGTCCAGTCTGACCCCTGTTCAGCGGCCACCCAAGTCCAGTCTGACCACTGCCCTGCGGCCACCAAAGTCCAGTCTGACTCCTGTCCAGTGGCTTCCCATGTCCAGTCTGATCCCTGCTTGGCAGCTGCCCAAGTCCAGTCTGACCACTGCCCTATGGCCGCCCATGTCCAGTCAGACCCCTGTCCAGCGGCTGCCCACATCCAGTCAGACCACGTCCAGTGACCGCCCTTGTCCGGTCTGACCCCAGTTCAGCAGCTGCCTCTTTCCTGAAGCCACCTCTCAAGCCACCGGACCCTGCCTATTTCCTGAGGCCTCCTCCCAGGCCGCCGTACCCTGCCTCTTTCCTGAAACCTCCTCCCTGGAATATGCGCCCATGCCAACTGAGAGGTAAGACGAGAGAATGCTTGGCAACAGCAACAAAGCAATGCCATGCATTCTCATACTAGACAAAACCTGAGCGTACATCGCGAGGTAAACACCATGCGATGCACAAAACAGGTGACAACATGAGACAAGATACCTGTGCAAGAGTTCGGCCACAAATAAACCCGACAGCTCAGACTGAAGTTACCGAACCTTGCCCAAGTCTAGTGTGACCACTGCTCAATGGCCACCCAAGTCCAGTCTGACCACTGCCCTGCGGCCACCAAAGTCCAGTCTGACTCCTGTCCAGTGGCTTCCCATGTCCAGTCTGACCCCTGCTTGGCGGCTGCCCAAGTCCAGTCTGACCACTGCCCTATGGCCGTCCATGTCCTGTCAGACCCCTGTCCAGCGGCTGCCCACATCCAGACAGACCACAGTCCAGCGACCGCCCTTGTCTGGTCTAACCCCAGTTCAGCAGCCACCTCTTTCCTGAAGCCACCTCTCAGGTCACCAGACCCCACCTATTTCCTGAGGCCTCCTCCCAGGCTGCCGTACCCTGCCCCTTTCCTGAAACCTCCTCCCTGGAATATGCACCCATGCCAACTGACAGGTAAGACGAGAGAATGCTTGGGAACGGCAACAAAGCAATGCCACGCATTCTCACACTAGAAAAAACCTGAGCGTACATCGCGAGGCAAACTCCATGTGATGCACGCAACAGGCAACAACACGAGACAAGACACCTGTGCAAGTGTTCGGCCACAAATAAACCTGACAGCTCAGACTGAAGTGACCGAACCTCGCCCAAGTCTAGTGTGACCACTGCTCAGTGGCCGCCCAAGTCCAGTCTGACCACTGTCCAGGGGATTCCCACGACCAGTCTGACCCCTGCTCGGCAGCTGCCCAAGTCCAGTGGCTGCCCATGTCCTGTCAGACCACAGTCCAGTGACTGCCCTTGTCCGGTCTGACCCCAGTTCAGCAGCCACCTCTTTCCTGAAGCCACCTCTCAGGCCACCGGACCCTGCCTCTTTTCTGAGGCCTCCTCCCAGGCCGCCGTACCCTGCCTCTTTCCTGAAACCTCCTCCCTGGTTTCCCTCCCATTTCTTTAGTTTTTTCTGTTCTGTGTTAGTTCCTGTTCTGTTTGTTGTGTCTGTTTGATGTTTTCTTTGTTTTCGCTTTGAGGGGGGGTAATGTCACGATCCTGTCACTCTGTCAGGCTGGGTTTATGTGTGACGAGGTCATGACACTAATGTTCAGTCGGTCTTGTGTTTCATGTCTGGAGCATGGTGTCTGGATCCTGATTTCCCTGTCTAGTTCTGTTTCGGTTTTGGTGTCGGGATGCTCCATGTCTTGTCTTTTATTGACTTGAATGCATTGCACTTGTCATCTTGGCAGCATGCACTCACATCAATCATTTGTGTCTGTCTCTCCTGACCGCGGACACACTTTGCGTTGCGCTCGCTTTGCACTGTGCGCCCGAGTCATGATCTGTCTTCACGTTGTGCTGAAGTTTGGTCACTTTGGTCTGAGCTGTCGGGTTTATTTGTGGCCGAACTCTCGCACGTGTCTTGTCTCATGTTGTCGCCTGTTGCGTGCGTTGCGTGGTGTTTGCCTCATGATGTACGCTCAGGTTTTGTCTAGTGTGAGAATGCATGACATTTCTTTGTTGGCGTTGCCATGCATTCTCTCGTCTTATCTGTCGGTTGGCATGGGTGCATATTGACGATGTGCACTCATGCCATTCGGGAGTTTGTTTTTTGTGAGAGCACATGGTTTTGTTTTGTTTCTGTTTTGCCTCATGTCTCTCAGTCCTGCGTCATACCCCACCTCCTTGTTTGCCCATTAGTTCATTTGTCTCACCTGCCCTGGCTGTTAACCTGTTGATTTCTCTCCCCTATTTTAGTCTCCTCGTGTGCGCTATCCTGTGCCAGTTCACCTTGTTCTTGTTTGACTTGTTCCTTGTTCGTGTTCCCTAGTCCATGTCAAGTCTTCTTGGTCCTGTCGGTTCTGGTCGTCCTGTTTGCGGTTTGTCTGCCCCACCCCTGCCTCAGTGTGTTTCCAGCGCTGGACTGTGTTTTCCACTATGGAGTAGTTTATGTTTGGTTTTTCTGTTTTTGTATAAATAAAGCCTTAGTTTTTTCACTCTGTGTTTTGGTCCTGCCTCAAGTCTGCTAATCGTGGCAGTATCAAACTATTCATCCAATTCTGAAACAATTCACAAATAAATGGGTTGGTTTATTGATTTTGTGAAAGTTTACTTCAGGAGCAACATTTTTTCTTTATTTTTTTAGAGGTGATAGCAGCTCTTTGGCAGTCAAAGAGGTCTTAATGGCGAAAATATGTTACATTTTGGTCTCACATTGTTGGTCAGATGCATTGACACATTGATATAAATTAGATGAACTGTTAGCTCCAGTCCTCTAATCTGATTGAACAGGCAGTGTTGCAATGCTGATATTTAGTATAACAACACTAGCTCACTTCTTGAATCACAATAAAGATTTAAAACCTGATTGAAAAATTTCATATATAGAATTTATAATCAAAAATGATTGTAACTGAATCAATACCACTTTCTCCAAAATTTTCAAGGTTTGGTTTTTTAGATATGGTGACACTACAGCATATTTGAGGCAGTTTGGGAAGGAACCAGTAGATAACATTTGTTAATGACCAACAACAGTGCAGACATATGGTTGGCTTTATGTGACCTACAATTTCCCTACATAAGCCCAAGTCAATAGTCTTGAACTCAGACCATGTAACAGAGCATAATGAAACATCGGGCAAAGTATAGTTCGAATGAGACATCAGAGATCTTAAAGTTGTAATCTTATCTACAAAAAACTTTCCAAAATTTTCACAGAGAGAAACAGAAGACTCAGAAAAAGGATGCACAGAAGGGTTTAGAACTGAGTTATTCGTAGAGAAAAGAATTTGTGGTCTATGGCAATGGCAAATTCCACTCTTTTTGGGGAGAAAAGAGAGGGAAAGAGGCCTCGGCTGGGCTAGCCTGTCCCTATAGTTGGGCAGTCGACTTGTTCCTGATGGACTGTTCGACGCTCATAAGAGTGTTGGGGGAGGTTACATGATGGTCTGGTGTGCTGGCTATGAGGCACACAGCGGTCTGCCCGTCACACACCACCAGTTCATGTAACAGTTCTGATAGTTGTGGCATTTTTTATAGGGACCCCTAGTGTCACTACATCGACACAACGTCGAGTGAGTGACAGATAGGGAACGTCCTGGTTACTTTTGTAACCTCCGTTCCCTGATGGAGGGAACGAGACATTGTGTCCCTCTTTCCACAACGCTGAACTACCCGCTGAAATGGCCGTGACCTGGTCTCGGCTCCTCAGCACAAAACCTGAATGAGTGGTTGCATACCAGCTCCATACCACTCGCCAATTCTCATTGGCCTTTTTTCAAAAAAGCAGAGGTGTTTGGGCCTCCCAAGAGTGACCCCTAGTGTCACTACATTGACACAACTTCTCGTTCCCTCCATCAGGGAAAGAAGGTTACGAAAGTAACCAGGACATTAGTGCCTTTTTTTTTTTTTTTTTTTTAAGAAAAGGAGGGACAAGTCAAAATAATTTTTTGTGGTAATCAACATTATGCCACAAATGCTGTCGATTGATCTTAACTTGTGTTGAACCAGGAATATTCCATTAAGGCAAGATTTTAAATGATGTTTTCCAATGAAACTGCTCAATGAGGACTTTAAGACACTTAAGACATTACAAACGTTACAGCATGATTTTCTGTAAAGCTGCTTTGAAACTATGTGTATTGTGATAAAGCACTATACAATTAAAAATAATTTGACAGGCAGACTTGTTGCAATAGACCCATTCAGCCATGACGTCAATTTGTTGGTGACCCCGGAAGATAGATCTTCAAGAAATGTTTACCAGAGACCTTATTTTACTCATAAATCCAAAATTGCCATAATAAAAATCATAGGAATATCCACAGGGAACCCATGGCTGAAAAATGCTAATTCTCATCCTGGTTTTTGAACTACAACCTGAGCAGTTCTAAATGCTGTTTTGTATTCAACACTCACATTAAAGTCTTCTTTGCAACCTGAATTTCTTCAGAAATGTTGAACGAGACCTTACGCACAGCTGGTGCAACCAAGATGGCAATCAACTGACTGTGAATAAGTCATGCGTGCTCAGAAAAAAGATAAACGCTTTTTGATTGGTTAAATCTCTTTGTGGGTGTGGCTTGGATGTGACACTTTTTATTTACAATCGTGCGTGCCAGCTGAGGAGTTGTTACCTAGGTTGCTGTTGTTAAAATGGATAACTTTGAAGCCCGTCTCTAAGAGATTGTGTGGAAGTATACTTTTTTACATGATTTGCAACACAAACTCTACAAAGACAGTATGGCCACGACAAATGAGTGGAGAGAGATTTGAGTTTTTAAAAGTGAAATGGGCCGTGACAAATTTAATAAAGCAAAGAAGCAGCACAGTGCTAAAAGCGGCGGTCCACAGAGAGAAAAACCTGCATTATTGGCTTTACTTGTGGTTGGAACATTAAGTTAAAAACCGTGACATCACCCTAAACGAACTAATTTTAAAATGATGTCGTGCATAGTATAAACGGTGGCTTTGTTCACCTATAGGGTGTTTTAGTTCGTCCAGGAGAAAAAAGTTCAGCTTCTTCCAAAATATATACCAGGCTTTAATATCTCGATGAGTACCTTTTGGCTTTTAGCAAAGCTACTGAGATTGCAGTGTGGCCTCATGCCAGAATTTACAAGCAGTAAAAAGGTTTAAAGGTTTAGTTGTAATTTTGGTTGAACTAAGAGAATTCCATCACTGAACGCATACATTTATTCATACTCATCATTTATATGTCTATTTAAAGACTATACTTTAAAAAACTAAAAACGTAAAGGGAAATTCAGCCATTTACTCACCCTCATGTTGTTCCAAACCTAAATTATTTTCTTTCTTCCATGGAACAAACATCATATGGGTTTGTAACAACACAAGGGTGAGTAAATGATGATAGAATTTTCATTTTTGGATGAACTATCTCTTTACGTTTTTAGTTTTTTAAAGTATAGTCTTTAAATAGACATATAAATGATGAGTATGAATAAATTTATGCGTTCAGTGATGGAATTCTCTTCCATTGCCATTTCCATACACTGTTGAGTTGGACCCTAGCTTTGCTCAAGACGCAAATGGCATTGAGCAGCTTGTCACATTTAAATGCAACTTCCTTTAACCTTCAGCTCAGGCCTGGCCAAGAATAGCCAACAGGAGTTGGTTGATTGACTTTTTCTGTGAAGGGTAATTGATTGGCAGGGATTACATGGAAAGCCTGGCCCTTGATAAAGTGAGACAGGCTCCGTGGCTGAGTAGCCAAGTGATTTTTCCTGTCCATACATGTCCCACTTCATTACCATATGGCTCTTACCTCCCCCTACATCACACAGCATGGGGGTATTTGTAACATCCTGGTGCACTTATTGCTTTCTTTCTTGATTAAAAACTACCTACTTTACTTTTCTCAGTCCTTCCCATCCCAGACTGAGATATATGGCTGGAGGGAAACAGCCACAGAAGAGTCTGTGGATAAATATTTATGTAATAGCTGCCAAATGGTCCCATTTTGTTTTTGTTTTTTTTGTTTTTTTGGTCACTGATGAGACGGGCAGAGGGAGAAAGTCTCCTTTATGAGGCAATCAGACAAAACAGGCTAATAAATCACATGCCGACCCGCAAGCATCTGTGTATCAATGAATGTGTCATTGAGGTAATAACACAGACTGAGAACAATTTCCCAGCGTGAAAATAATCACATAGAATTACTCTTACTGCATCACTATGTTATTTTAGGAAATTACAGGAGCTCTTTGCAGAAATGTGCTCCAGTGAAATGGAGACTATACAAATAAAATTTTTGACGTGCATATTGTAAAGACAAATTTGGGCACTAGCAAGGGCCTTGATCCACTAAACATTGGGACACTAATGATTTAATTATCTGTGATGTAATTGCGCATTAAAGGGGACATATTATGCCCCTTTTTACGTGATGTAATATAAGTCTCAGGTGTCCCCAGAATGTGTCTGTCAAGTTTCAGCTCAAAATACCTCACATATAATTTATTCTACCATGACTTTATACCCCTGTTTTGTAGCCCTGTTCCAAACGGGCTGTTTTAGTGTCTTTAGCTTTAAATGCAAAGGAGCTGCTGCTCCCCCTGCCCCTTTCTGGAAGTGGGCTTTGCATTTCCTGCTGGTGCCATAGATACCACGGCGACAAAAATGCAGGAGAAATTAAACAGTTAAAAAATTATAAATAACACACTAAGTCAATGTAACAAGTTCGTTGTTTGGGCAATGAAGGAGTCAGGAGGCAGCGAACTGTCAATGTGAGTATTTGTTTATTACTCTTCAGCTTCGTACATAAGCATAACAAAAAGGCACTCAGTGGCCAAGTAGTCACACACACAAATGAGTAAGGGCTTCTTATTGAGCACACACAGGTTCAGTCTCACTCTGTTACTTTGACGCCTCATGTGCCTTTTTATGTGTCCCTCCGATTACTACAACAAGAAACAGGTGTTAGAGATAATGACAATCCAGGTGACGAGCCTTACCTCACTCTCTCTCCTGCAGACATAATCGTTTTTGAAATAATGACCGGTTTAATACACAGAAAATCTTCATTGCATGACCACACAAGCGGGACTGTGGTGGAAGCCAATCAGTTTATATTGTAACTGAAACAGAGCTACAGCTTCATTGTTATGGAATAAGGTAGTTAAGGACTAGTTGCTACGTTACACACAGCACAATGTTTTCACAACAAGCGTTTTTCGTGCAACGTGCAAACAAGCAAATTCAGAAAGCCAAATTTCAAAAAGTATAAAGTGCGAAACTTACGACTTGCAAATCTGAAGTTGGGTCATGGAGAGTTTGTATCAATCCATCCTTGATCCTTAACTTTGAAGCAAATCCAGCCTCATGTTGCAGTCCAAGTTAGCACAGCAGCTCTAGTGAGGAGATAAATATTGCAGACTGTGCGCTGCTCACTCAGGTTTTAATGAGGGCGGATCTAAGCTACTCGGGCGGATCTCTTCGTCGGCCGTGGGCGGTACCTTTCCCCTTTTGTCATCATAAGGGGCTGCAAACCTGAACGGCTCATTCAGAGACACTGTTCTTTATTGATGGGGACAGGAAAGAAATGAGGGGATGTTCTTTTACCATATTTTGTGGTTATCTATACACAATGGGGACACATAATTATGTTCCAAAAAATTTAAAAAGTGGATTTTTGCATAATATGTCCCCTTTAAAATGCAGCTGGTATTATCAACAACGTCACTGTAAACATGTCATCATGCATCTTCGCTGTAGCTGTTAAAAGTACAGTAATATCATTAAGAGCTTGTCCTGCATTTTTTCATTGTTTTTTTTTTTATTTTTAATTAACAAGACAATACATGTACTTTTACAGAAAAAAACATTGTAAAAACATGTTTTAGAAGTAAAGAGTATGAATTGTTGTTAACTGTGATAATTTCTATTATTTTAAACAAGACAATACATATATTTTATTGTAAGCAATTGTTAATATTACTGTGAAAAACAATAATTGGGCATTCCCAGAAGTCCCAATATAATTATCACATTTGATTATATTTTATGGAAATATTTATGTTTCTTCTTATTTTTTTTATTTTTTGTTAATCAGTTATGTACATTGTGTGCTTTATGTCCTAACAGGTTGGACAGCTGTATTCTGCTGCTGTGCGAACATAGCAAATGTGATGTATCAGTGAATCTACTGATTATTCACTAAAATATACTTGTTTTAGTAAATCTTCAGTCTAACTGATTGAGAGTAGTATTTCCTTTCGTGTTGGGCCCAGATTTGTTTAGTATGATGGACACCAGGCTGGAACTCACTGTGTATCTCTACACCTTTCTGCTTGACTTACTACAGCAATCTGCAGACAGCAATCACTCAAAAGCTCTTTTCTAGCAGAGAGCAGGAATATCCTTGAAACATTGCCCAGATTTGTGCTGTATTTACTCAACCAATAAGAAATTCAACATTTGCTGAAAATCTCATGAGTTATTTTTAAGAAGATGCCTAACCTTTTGCTAGTGAATTTGCAGCAAGTTTGTCATCCTGAGAGTGTTTGTGTACACATTTGCAATGAATATGGTGTAAAGTTTGTTTTCAGAGTTCTGGTGACTACTGGGATTTGAAGATCTTGAGAGAATACACCTGCAGTTACTACTTTTCCCATCAGCCTGTTGAGAGGGTAAATGCAAAAATCAGTCTGTGTGCCAAAAACAGAACATCACGGTAAGAGAGCAGCAAACCACAGTGGTCTCTAAATTATTTGATTTACTTGCATATTAGAATTAAAGCAATACTATACTCAAGTCACTGTTCAGATTAATGCGCCTCTGGATGTTTCGTAGCCTAGTATTTCTAGCAGTAATTACAACATGTGGCTTGCTGTCAAACAGTCACAGTCAAAACTGAGGCTTTTAGTTAAAGTGTTTGTTGACGTCTGTGAAGGACATTTTGCTCTCTATCAATGTACATGTGTGATTATGTGTGCCTTTTAAATATGTTTATTCTTAGCCTCTGCATGATGATGCAGACACTACCTACACTTTCGCTTGACACAGTAAAGTATAGGCCTATTTTTCAGAATGATGGGCATAGCTTTTAACACAGATGCTGTGCAAAGAAAAATCTATTTAATATCAGTAGCTGTGCTATAAAAATGTTGACTGAAGACCAGGAGTAGCTACTTGCTATTTGTTTAAACAAAAATAATGGGCACAAGCAACAGAATCCCTATGGGTGCATAATACAACCCATTTTTTAAGGTATATTAGCTGGGAGGGGTTATTTTTGTGGGGTCGAAGTTCACTTAAACTATGCATGAATGTATAAAGCAAACCCAGTTGCTGATGGTGATGACTTTTTGTCTTTATCTGTCAAACAAACACTATTTCTTTTCTGGTGGATTTCGTGATTTGTCCTTGGTTTGTCTGCCTTGTGAATCTGTTAATGTTAGCCTGTATGTTTTGACATGGGTCTGCAACTCCGCATTTAAAAGTCCTTTAACACATTGATTACAGCCTGTCTGTACTATATTATAATCAATCATATACTGGCTGTAGCACTACCATTACAGACCATACAGTTAATGGGAGCCCATTGGTGATTCATGTTTGACTGGTTTGATTACAGTAATGTCAATGTCAGGTGTCTACTTGCTTTACAAAAAGCATGAGAACTGAGGTGGAATACTAAAACAACACATAATTCCAAAAAGATGTATTATATAACAGAATTTAACCTACTGGTATGGTACCTATAGTTTAGAAGAATCTTGTGCTCAAATCACCATCCTTTTCACCCATAAATAAAAGGCGGAATGCATCACAAAGTATGCTAGCCTACTTACCTCTGTGATACACTACATGGCCAAAAGTTTGCAAATATCCCTAGCTAATTTATGGATTTGGTTATTCCAGTAACTCCACTGAAGTCTAATTTTAGTGCTATTTCATCATCTAGCTGAAAGCCTTCCCAGTGGTAGCTGTTGTGGAAGCTACTTTTTAAACTGTAATTTGACAAGCTACAAGCTACTAATAATTTAAAGTAGTTAAGTTACAGTCAAGCTACCCTTTTGAAAAAGTAGTTAAATACACTTCAAGTTACAATCAAAAAGTAACTAACTACATTGCAGCTACTAAATGAGGCATTTTTATTATTATTTTTTTTTTTTTTTTTACAATATTACTATCAAACCAATAATAGTAATAACAAAATTTTAAATAATGTGGTGAACAATTGGACCAGATGATATTCCAAGAGCCAGTTTATGGCAGAGCCCTTCCCTAACTGTCAAGGCAAAGAAGAGTGGCTCCATTTTGATTGGATCGTGGCAGGACCAACACAAACAAATGCCAAGCACAAACAAATGGGCATGCAGTGGTGGCTCAGCGGTTAAGGCTCTGGGTTACTGATCAGAAGGTTGGGGGTTCAAGCCCCAGCACTGCCAAGATGCTCTGTTGGGCCCTTGAGTGAGGCCCTTGACCCTATCTGCTCCAGGGGCATTGTATCATGGCTGACCCTGCACTCTGACCCCAGCTTAGCTGGGATATGTGGAAAAAAAAGAATTTCACTGTATATGTGCAAATGTATAACATGTGATAAATAAATACAATTATTATAAAAAAATGCCAAGCGCAGCCATCAGATAAGCTGCTCAGACAACTACCAGATACTTCAGAAAGTACAGCCCCAGATCTTCCAACACATTGGAAAAGACTTCTCATTGGTCTGTGAGTCATTTCTTAGCAACCTCTCAAAACCCACCTAAGGTTTGTCCTAAGACCAGAGGTGAAAAGGACCATAAAAATTCCTCAAGACCTCTCGAAGCAGCATTAAAGGAATAGTTCACCCAAAAATGAAAATTGGTTGAAAATATCTGAGTTTTTTCTTCATCAAAACAGAATTTAAGACTTTTAGGATTTCATTTCAGGCCTCCTACTTTAAACAATGCAAGTGAATGTCCTCCATTTTTTGACACTCCAAAATGCATATTTAGGGTGCATCAAAATAATCCACTCGAATCCAGTCGACAAATAAAGTTCTTCTGAATGCAAACAATTTATTATTTTTAGAAACAAAACGATACTTATATACTTTTTAACTACAAATGTTCACTTCCGTACATCTCTGTGACGTGCGCTCATGAGAGGGATGACGTAAGCTCGTTGGTAAGGTCACGCATCACGTGGAAGAGAAGTCAGGAAGCACGTCATTGTTTACATTGTTTTTTATTATTATTATTATTATTATCTATTATAAGTATTGTTTTGTTTCTCAAAATAATCAATCGTTTGCATTCAGAAGAACTTTATTTGTCAACTGGAGTCAAGTGGATTATTTTGATGCAACCTAAATATGCATTTTGGACCGTCAAAAAATGGAGGACATTCACTTGCATTGTTTAGAGGAGGAGGCCTGAAATGAAATCCTAAAAGTCTTAAATTCTGTTTTGATGAAGAAAAAAAACTCGGATACATCTTGGATGGCCTGAGGGTGAGTAAATTATCAGCAAATTTTCATTTTTGGGTGAACTATTCCTTTAAGATACCAAGTGGCAAAATCTGAAACAAAGAAGCCACAAAGACAAATCTTTACAAACAAACTTTAGCTCCTAAAATGGACATTAACTGCAACACATCCACTCCATGTTTGTTCGTAGAACTGTTTATATGAATTGCAGTTGTTCAGTTAGCACAATAGTTCACACAAACTGAACTATGGTGGTATAATGAATGCATGCGTAATATTTAATCTTTCAATATCATGTTTGGTCTCTATTTCCTCAAAAAAAATGCAAAGAGCATTTTTATAAAGAGGTTTGGAAAGGAAACAATACATAGATAAAACTTTAAAGACACTGTTCTTACTATGTACTTTAAAACATGCAAATACTCCACACAGAGAAGGAAGGATGGGCCACACTGTGTGTTCCACTTCTTATCTTAACACCCAATTATAACCCTCAAAGAGGAAGGTGCCAAACTGAAATCTCCTCCTCATCAGGAAGGTATAAAACTATCCTCCGGACGACCACACCTTTGTTCTGAGTTCCCGGCTGTTCGAGTTCGGGAACAATAACAGAATAATAATCAACATTCTGGGTCCCCAGCCTGAGTGGTGGGAGACGTTAACAGAATAACAGTAACATTATTAAATCCAAATGGTTGCACTACCAACAGGATACACTACCAACAGGATACACTACTACACTTCTTTATTCTGGTTTCACTCCATGATAGAGAGGATAACAGATCATCCAACGTTCTTAGTCTCCATCCGAGAGACAGTAGAAGGTCGACAAAGTACCAAGTCTCACTAAAAGAGTCTATTGCAATGCCAAGTTCGGAATCCCTATACAAGGGAAATAACTGCAGCAGCAAAGTTTAGCTTTGGTGAGCAAACCATTTCTTCAAGTTTTGTGCATCTGCGTGTTCCAAATGTAGAAATTGCACTGACATAAGGACTGTATATCTGCATGTTCCAGATTGCAAGAACCCTCTCTGTGCCTCCAGGAGATCAGCATTCCTCAGCTCCTTCATGTCCAAGGCTGCTGAAATGGAATTCAGACCCTTCCCCACTGTAACGTGGCCCTGAGCCCCAGTGGAAGATGTCGACATCACCAAACTCATCGATCGATCAAAGATAATGTAAATATTATTACTTAACCTCTTTCAAGAGACCTTGGCATTAGTATACTATCAGTTTATGATTTTCTAATGTTCTTTAGATTACATAACCCGTGTATCAAATGTCTTGCAAATAATCTCTGCGTTATTTGTTTAATTTGGAATAAGGTTTTCACCATATTAATTAATAGAGAAACAGCAACTTATATTTCATAAGATAATAGCCTAGTCAGACTTTGCCATTGCTAAATCCACTTGCATTTTTCCATCCTATGCACTTATATTTACCTATTCAATTATATTATTCTTTAACAAAATAGTAAAATTATGTAGTTTTTGTTAGTAATTCTTGTATATCTTTTTGTAAATAAAATTTTATTACAACTATGTGTCTGAATGTTCAGATTATTCAGATGACCAACTCCCAACAATTTACATAATTTGAATTTACTGAATGGTCCATTTGGATCATTCTTTTAATGTTAAGGTGAAACTCCTTAGCTGGTGCTCCGAGGATGGAGGGAGGGGTATTAATAATATTAATGAAACACAAACACACCTTAAGTGACGTGTGATCAAAAATCACCACATACTTTGGTGTCGTGTGTGAGGCCCAGTTCGTTTCAGTTGGTGTCAGTGTGATTCTCATTACACTAATAAAAAGTTTAAGTAATAAATGCATTAATTAAATACATTTAATGATAGTAACATTAATACATTTAATAATGGCCATAAAATAAAATACAACAGCAAATAAAAACAGAAAAGACGCCAAGTCACGCCATTACAAATCATTTTTATACTATATTGAACTTTTCAGTCATCCTGCTGTGCCCAGGTGTAGCCTACTTCTCTAAAGATCAAATTTGTATGCAGCTTGGGCTGATGTTTTGCGCTTGTCACATAATATGTAGTATGGATAATATGTGAATAGAAACTCAGGGCTTGTTTCTCCCTTCACCTGTGTTCTTGTTCATTTTTGTATGGTCACCCTATAATAGATAATCGCATCAAAATACATGCCATAACAAATGATTTCTTTAATCAGTAATTTTATTTTACATGAAAATAATAGATAATTAAATGCTAAGGAATGGAGAAAATGTGTTATCAAATTATTATGTAGGAATTATTTCTCTCGCTGCTCCCAATAACGCACAAATGAGAAACAAAATAAACATATTCAGAACAGAAAATAATCCCTCAAAAGGCAATAATAAATTATTTAATTATTTTATTAAAAAAATTTAAAGGTAACTATGCTGTTGTGTTGTCTATTAACAACAAAGTTTCTGAAACATTCTTTGTTTCATAAAATAAAATGATGTACTCATTTTCAGATTTACCCGCCCCTGCAGGTCTTGTAAAAGTAAAACTGTGGTTGGTCACTTTACATAACCGCCAGTCTCTTCTTATCCAAGTAAGCCATAATAAGATGCCAGTAGATGGCAGTAATGCACTATTTTAATTTGTAATCTACCGTTACAAAAGAAGAAGAAAGACGCTGCCTGATTCTGAGCAGCAGCCAGAATACGTTCCTCTGCATGTTTGTCAGATGTTTTACCAGTTGAAGTTTGGCTTCTATGCAATAAAGAAAGCTATTAGTTATAATCTGACCAAAACAGGATGTAGCGTTTGGTCGTGCTACACCGCTACTTGCTGGAAAAAGTAGTTCACTACTGGAAAAGTTACACTGGAAAAGCTACACTGTTTTAAAAGCAGCTGAGCTACTGTCAAGCTGAAAAATGTAGTTAAGTTAGTAGTGTCGCTACTTGTAGTTAGCTACTCCCCAACACTGGCAAAGGGAGGGATTAAAGCATATGGTTTTTAAATGAAATGTTGAACAAGCACATGCCTGCTGAAAAGACCTCCATTGCTGGTCACCAGCATATGTTGTGTTTTTAGTCTCCATCCAGCATTGGATGCCAGTGTGCTGGTGCAACACAATCAGCATGGTGCAACAGCAGGCTTTTCAACTAGTTTCACCAACAAGACTATCTTGGTCAAATAGCTTCATCTGAAAGACGATGCTGGTCAACCAACTTTACCAGCAGAGTTTGTCTATGCTGGTCCACCAGTGAGACCAGCACCAGAACAGCACTAATCAGCATAAACAAACCTTGTCCAGCATGGAAATGTATGGTGGTCTATGCTGTTCATATAGAAGTTAACCAATCACTGACCAGCTTTGTCCTCATTGTGTACAACCACTGACTCGATATTAATAGAGATCCACCTCATGACTAATTCACACAGAGAATCCAACAAATCTGGCAAGGGAAAAATGAAAACTTTTGAGGCAGGTGTAGCCCTAGTGTCAGGTTATTATTATTTTCTTCATTTTTCGTCAGAAGGATTACAGCTTTAAACCCACATCAGTGCCGATTTAGACTGCTTTCATGGAAGTCAGATGTCATTCAGACCCACTGAGTGTGTGTTGTCAGTCTGCTTCAGACAGCTTTTAAAACTCTGCACCTGAATCTTTCTCTTCTGGGAGCGTACACACATACACACACACACACACACACACACACAAAAATACATAGAAACACAGGAGCGGGTGATAGCATAGCATTAGTCAGAGTACACAGACATACACACAAACAGGATTTGCATACTGAGCTGTTTGTGCAGACCTTTGGGATATCTCATCCGTATAAAGTTGGTTGTTGCTAGGCAGCTGTTATATGATGGACTAATGGAAAGTGTTGATTGGGAGATGAAACACTACAATGAGCTATAAAAAGCCATTGGATCATTCCTGGTTTACTTTTGTACAATTAAGTTTCTGCAATTATTGTATCTAGTGGCCCCAAAAAGTACTGTATTTTGGCACTTAAGATACATAAATGCATGAATGTCTTTGCATTTTATGACTAAGTATCAAACAAAGTGGCAGTAACATGCACCATAGGTGCCGTATTTACTTTGAGAGTTGCAAAATGATTGGCATGAATAATTCTACTAAATTTCGGTCTTTTCACACAAAGCTATCATATTAATTTAGGAGACTTGGTACTGTAGATAGCGCACAAGTAGTATGGACTTTGTTTATGAAGCCTTTATAGTGCTTTTTTCATCCTTTTCGGAGCTTGACAGCCTGTGGTCACTTTGAACTGTCGTTTTATGGAACAGAACTTCCAGATTCTTTAAATAATTGTTTTGTGTTACAGGAGAAAAATAACAGCGTAAGTGCTTGGAATGACACAAGGTTGAATAAATAATTAAATTTCATTTTTGGTTGAACTATTTCTTTAAGTTTCTTTGACTTAAGTGTCCAAATTCAGTAGCATATTATGACGTATATGAGGTTAGTATGGTTTATTGTGCACAGAGGAGCCATAACTGCTTTAATCAGATCAATATATATTTTGAGATGGAAAACATAATTTATCCTATATAGCTATAGGCCTACTATGAGCATTGGGCTCAGTGTTTTCTTTTAGATTTTAAATGAAATTCCTTATGATGGTTGAAAGACTATCAGCAGACAGGATGTGTTTAAAAATAACACTTCCAAATCCTATCCTGGATCATCACTGCTGGTTGTTGATCATCATACACACAATATCAAATCATTATCTGAGGAACAGACCAAAATTTTAGTCCTTATTCATTGAAAATCCTTCCTTCGGCCATTAGAAATTCTATGTTAGATGGAAGAAAGAAAGACATATGTGTTTGGAATGATATAAGGGAGGGAAAACTACATTTTATTTTTGGGTGAACTTTTCCTTAAAATGTGCAGTTTATCAGTGAAAGTATCCGGCCTGGATAAAAACTTTGTTTTTAATTAAATAAGAAATGTAAAGCCTTTCTTAATATGTGAGGATTTTAATCTCAACAGATGCTTCATTCAGTACAGCATTTCTGCCTGCTTGCCTGTCCAGTGCTCTCAATATTTTGTTACATTTATAATTTAAACTCTGTGTGAAATATGGTTTTAACCCATTTTATTACATTTTTATCCAAAGACCCAAAGGAGGCCTTCAAAGCTGCTTTTGTATTTTTGTGTTTGTCCTTGCTTAGCATTTTTTCCTGTTACAATTTTAGTCAGATAACCCAGCAAACAGCCAGTGAGCCCTCAAAGATTATTCCCAAAGCAATAAGCTTTATCTGTTCACCGAAAAACAGATTACAAAAGCCTGTAAATGCTTCATCACAGCTTATCACAAACATTGGACAGATCACAGCCATTGATTCTAATGGAAAGACACTTGGAGAGGCTGAAGTGGAGAGCAGAAGATGTCAATATGTGCAAGAGGATGTAATTAAAACAGGTAATCCCTGATGGGACGATGTGTTGATTCCTGCTTGTGCCTGAATCAGCTGTTTTCGCTCTGCTATATTTAGCATCGTCTGATTGTTTGGGAGGCACTGCTGGCATATGTTGTATTGCTTACTGCATGGACATAACATTTAGGATTTATGTTATGTCCTCCAGAGACAGACTGTGTATTCATTTTTGGTCCAAGCTTTACAAAAGGAAATTTACTGTAGTACAATCTCTAAATCATCTGTGACCTCTTGTGTCCTCTATGTTTGTTCGAAGCATTTCACACACAATATGAAGGTGGTTTCATCAAAAGTCTCGCGAATTTTAAGCACGTCCTTATTTTCTGCTGACGTTGTATAAGACACACTGGAGACAATGCTCTGTGGGTGGTGAAAGGATATTGTTTTATATGAAAGTCAACATGAAACAGCATTCACAAAACATTCTATTTTAGTAATGTGACATATTTCTCTGCTCTGCTGGTCCATTCAATGCAAGTGATTTCTAAAGCTCCAAAAGGCACATAAAGGCAGCATAAAAATTATCCGTAAGACTCCAGTGGTTAAAACCATGTCTTCAGAAGTGATATGATAGGTCGGGGTAAGAAACAGGTCAATATTTAAGTCAGTTTTTTACTATAAATCTCCACCTTTGACCAGCCCCAAGCAGTAGGTGGTGAATGTGAATCACCACATAACAAAAGAAGAATGTGTAAGTGAAAGTTGAGATTTATAGCAAATAAAGGACTTTTTTTTATGTGTTTCTCACTCACATGTATTATATTGCTTCTGATGACATTAATTTATTACCATTACCATTGGAGTCATATGGATGACTCTTAGGCTGCATTTATGTGCGTTTTGAGCTTCAAAGGTTTGGCCCCATTCACTTGCATTGAATAGACCAACAGAGCTGAGATATTCTTCTAAAAATCTTAATTTGTGTTCTGCTGAAGAAAGAAAGTCATACACATCTGGGATGGCATGAGAGTAAATTATGAGAGAAATGTCATTTTTGGGTGATCTAGCACTTTAAAGTCATCTTTTGAGCAGTTCTTGACCATTAATTATTTGTGTTTACTTGAGCAATTAGGAACATAGGCGAGAGAAGGCTGTGGTTGCTTTTTCTTGTGTGCTTTATTTACAGCTGTGGCCTTTAAGATGTGTGGCATCAAAAGACTCATGCCTCTCCATCTCATCATATCATTCTCGAGTCACTGACCTCCATAAAATTGCTTTTTCTTTTATGACATTTGCACATTCACAGACCATGTTTTGCTGCACTAGACCATTTTCTGTAAACTATTTTCCAAAGAGAAAATTGGGATTGCCAATACATTATTATGTCCAAGGCTATCTAGTCCTGCAATAAATTCATCCTGTGCAAGGTTGGACCTGCTCCACAGAAGCTCTGTTTCAGTATGAAACATGATGTTCATAAATTCAAAAGTGTCATACCCATTCAAACTGAGATGGCACATGCCACCTGAAATGTTTGAGGCAAAAGGTTGAGGCAACATATTTAATATATTAGGTTGGGATTTTAACACTGGTGGCAAGATGGCGCCAGTGTGGTTGTTGGCATGCCGTTGTCCCTGTCCCGTGTTACCTGTCCTGAGTCTGTTCATGTTCTTTGTGTGTGTGTGTGTGTGTATGTATGCACAAGGAATTAGTACTTTACTGTCCTATGTTGGGCCTCATGTATTCAGATAAAAGACAAAGGCAGGCCTAACACAGTCGTAAAACCTAACTCAGCCCCCACATACCAAGTCGTAAATCTTACTGATAAAAATCGTGCCAAAATCAAACATAGGGAGTCCAAAATGGACTACAAATCCCATGAAGCCTCACTCACTAAAGGATCGAACTCTCAACTCCTATTGGATGAGGCACACAACAGAACGTCCCTCAAACCATGACATCATCAGGAGTAGAAATACCTCTGAAATGCTTCTGGGATTTGCTTCCAGCAACTTCGTTCGCAGTGTATAGATGCAGCTCATCGCTGCTCTCAGGTGCAACCTCGTGGCACAAGGTGTAACGTCTGACTTGAAACTGTGGCCATACAACCTCCATCTCGCTGGACGAGTTGAGATTACTCTGTGTTCAACCGAACACTCTAACGGATCCGAAGGAGACTGCCGAGCAATCTGCATCTTCATCCGTTTGCCTGCAGAAGTGAAGAGATTAAAGATTTCTCTTCCATCTTCAATCAAGTCGACATTTCTGAGTTCTCCGCTAGCCCGCCGAGAATCAGCAGCCATGTCCGCCAACAGAGCGAGGAAACGGCCTCCCGTCATCACCCGAGCCTCAAGGAACCGGGTCGGAGTTAAAGGACGGATGAACACACATTCTTCGTCCTCATACGATTCAAGTAAGAGGTTTACATCTGGGCAGAGATAGAATATTATAGTGTGTTATTCTTGTGTTTCAAGGTTTTTGCTTGTACAGTTTATGGACCGCCATGTCTGCTCATTATTAATACTCAGGGTATTAATTATCACGAATGAGATTTGTTGTATTGTGGTCCAACCACAGTGGGCTGTTGTGCATTTTCACCATTGCGGGTGAGACCGGCAAACTGAGTTTATCCATTAAAGAGTCAAAGAACGCGGGACTGTTTACGAGCAGTCCACCGCGTCTCTGAGCAATAAACTAACAGCTGCTTTCTCTCCCACGATCGCGAAATCGTCTTTGGGGCCGTCACTTAATTCTCTCTCTCTCTCGTACTAACCACACATACACACACACTCGCTCTCTCACACACAAACACACCCTCATGTGTTATAGGATTATTTTGATTTCCATTTCTAATCATATCACTGTTTAGTTTGTAGTTGTAAGTCGCAAGTTTATTGACTGCATTGTATTAATTATTAATTGATATTACTGCATAAATAAACTTTGTTTATATTACAAAGAGAAGTGTTTTGGTTTGTTTTGCATATGCCTGTGTCATGCTGACGGGATGTCAGTGCTCGGATTCAAGCCTTCATTCATTGTTTTTTTTTCCCGAAAATCGATATTCTTCGGATGTCGATTTTCCTAAGAAAACAATCTAATATTGAGACTGTTATACTATCTGGTTATTAGTCCCTGATTCCAGGGTGGTGCCCCATCAATGTTAATCCTTATTAATATTCTATTGATTTTTGATAATTGATAATTATCTTTGATGATTGTTGAATTTGAATGATCAATAAGCTAGTGTTAATTTTAATTAATGTTTCATCGATGTTAACAGTTAACGATTATCTTTGATAACTGTTGATTTAAAGGATTAGAAAAAGCTAACACTGATTCTCATCAATGTTCTATTGATTTTAATAATTAATAATTGTCTTTGATAATTATTAATTATTGCTAATAACCAAACCCGCTCCTAAACGTCGTGCACTACATTTACTGGAGCCCTATATGAGGTTTTAATGAGTTAGATTCAATTAATTAATTGAAATATTAATTAATAACTAAAGAAATAATTACCAATTATTTCTGATAGTAACACTGATCTAAACAACCAGTAAAGCCCTACACCTACGATCACCAAGCCCTTCTTAATATACAATCCTCTGTTATGGATTTGTGTGTTTAAAATCCTGGTGGAGAGCGATTTTTCTATAACTGCTTTTCTTCACCTTTTCCCGTGGATGTGTGCCATATTCCCGGCTGCTCGCTTCATCGTAATAGATGCCACAGAAAGCAGGGTGGTCTCTTGGTTAGGATTAAGAGATCTCTGCACACGTCTACGGTGATTGTCGGTTCTGCGTTTGGCGATCTTCGTGGAGATGATGGCTGGCACAAATACATCATCCCTCTGAGTACTTTGGAGCCCTGAAACACCTGTCTACTGCCCATCCTACCAGATTTGGCATCATCTGCATTAGTGATGGGAAGATCGGTCGATTTTACAGACTTGGATCTTTGAGTCTCGTTCAGCAAAATGAACGAATCTTTATTCAAGTCATTTCGTTTATTTGAGCAGAATTAAATACAAATGTTACATTTTCAATAGCTAAATCCCCCCAACACGTCTGCTTACGCAAACTTTTATTATAGTCCCAATAAGAAAAAAATGATAATGCAGCCAAGGACAAAATATGAGAAACAGAAAGATTAGTTCACCTCTGGAATCTTCTTGTCCGAGTCATTTGTTCTTTTGTCATCTGGCAGCCATATACGCTATACAGTGCATGTCATGTGACAAAAGAACGAACGACTCGGACCAGATGACTCAGGAGGTGAACTAATCATTTCTGTTTCCTGTGTGTGTGCATAGCATATACGGCTGTCACGTGACAAAAGAACGAACGACTCGGACCAAAAGAGTTGAAAGGTGAACTAATCATTTTTGTTTCCTGTTCAGCGCCTATGTGGTTTTCACATAACAAACGAACGGAGATTGCGCAATGCCCATGCGCGGCCAACACAAAATGAACTAATCACTCTCTGAGACTACTTGTTCTTCTGAGTCACATAAAAGATTCATTCGAAATGAACAAATCGTTCATGAACGACCCATTACTAATCTGTGTGCGCTCCAGTGCAACCATGAATCATCAGAAGAGGCACCAATTTCTGAAATCTCTGATCACTGGTACACTCAAAGCCGTCAAAAGCATCATTGAATGCTGCTTCGCTACAAGCTGGAAATTCCTATCTTGCAAAGATGCCTTTTGAAAACGCAAGATCTATTAACAATAAAACCTTCATCTTAAATGACTTCTTCAAATCTTATGAACTGGATTTCCTATTTGTAACAGAGACTTGGCTTCACGTTGGTGAGTTGGATCCTTTATCTGAACTCTCTCCAAGTGACTGTGACTTTTTTAGCTCCCTTAGGACTGTGGGGTGAGGTGGGGGGTTGGCTTCAGTTTTTAAAAATTGGTTTAAGTGCAGATTATTGCCCTCAGAACATTACAATAGTTGTGAAGTACAGCTACTAAAGGCTCAGCTGTACAGTCCAGTACACTGTGCTCTCATTTACAGGCCTCCTAAATATAATAAGGACTTCATTCAGGAATTCGCTGATTTTTTTTATCTAGCATTGTGCCTACTACGGACAATCTTATCATTCTTGGTGATTTTAATATTCATGTTTGCTGCCCTTCCAAACCTCTAGTTAGGGAGTTTGTTCAACTTATTGACTCATTTAATCTCACACAGCATGTTACTGGCTCTACACATGATCATGGTCATACTCTTGATCTTGTTTTATCTTTTGGTCTTCCCATCTACAATGTTGAAATTACTGAGTTTTGTCTGATCATATTCCTGTTGTTTTTAATGTTGCACTTCAATGTCTGATTCCAAAATCACATTTCTCTGGGTCATATTCACATTCTATAACCTCTTCTACAGCCAGACATTTCTCTGAGGCCTTCTCTGCTTCTCCTTTATTGTGCACTATGAAGCAACTTCAAGTCTAGGCACAGAGGAGATGGTCACTCTTTTTAACAATACCTGTACTTGCATTTTAGACTCTGTTGCTCCTTTTAAAACTAGAAAACCTAAACTAAGGACCCAGCCTTGGCTTAACAATAACACATATGCTCTCAGACAGGAATGTAGGAAAGCAGAGTGTAAATGGAAAAACGACAGACTGCAAGTTTCTTATGAAATCCTTAAGAATTGTCTGTCTGCATACCAGCACTCTGTAAAAGATGCAAAAAACAAATATCTTTCTGATATAATCTCTAAAAATCCTCATAATCCAAAAATTCTGTTTAACATGATAAATACAGTGCTCACTCCTGCTGCCACCTCTTGTCTTGATGCTACACCTGAGACTTGTGTAGTGTTTTTAGATTTTTTTTATTGGTAAGGTTTATGCTTTACGATCTTGCATTACCACTAGTAGTCATGACCCCTCTGAACCAGTCACTTGTTCTGTTTTGTTTGATCGGTTTAAACCTATATCTCTCACTGAATTGATAGATCTAGTCCAACAGATAAAGCCTACCACCTCTTCTGCTGATGTTATTCCTGCTCGGCTCCTCAGAGAAGTGCTGGACACTGTTGGTTCTAGTGTGTAGACATTTATGTATAGCTCCTTATATAATGGCATTTTTCCATCCTGCTTTAAGCAAGCAGTGATCCAGCCACTTCTTAAGAAGCCAAACTTGGATCCTACCAACCTTAATAATTTCCGGCCCATTTCTAAACTGCCATTTTTATCAAAAGTCCTGGAGAAAAAAAAATTTCTCAGCTTTCTTCATTCTTATCTGAAAACAACATTTTGGATACATTTCAGTCTGGTTTTAGAACTCGTCACAGCACAGAGTCTGAACTACTCAAGGTGACGAATGATTTACTGCTCACTTTGGATACTGGTTGACTTGCAATTTTAATGTTGCTTGATCTTAGTGCTGCTTTTGGTACAGTTGATCATACTATCCTCCTAGACTGTTTTAGGTGTGAAGTCGGTATTAATGGCACAGCCTTAGAATGGTTTACATCTTACCTTTCAGATAGAACTCTGAGTGTTAGGATTGGGAATTCTTCCTCTCCTTCTGCACCTTTCACTTGTGGGGTACCACAAGGTTCCATTTTAGGCCAGATTTTATTTTCTTTATATATGCTTCCCCTGGGTTCAACTTTTAGGAAATATAACATTTCATATCATTGTTATGCCGATGATACACAGCTGTATGTCCCACTTAGTTCTGATGAACTAATTTTTAAATGCTTTGAGGATATTAAATGCTGGACAGCAAGAAACTTTATCCAGCTAAATGAGAGCAAGACTGAAATTGTTGTGTTTGGCCTCCCTATTGCTGTCTCTGATATCACTAGCACTCTAGTGACCCTGTCATTAAATGTTCACCCCTTTGCTAAAAACTTGGGAATGATCTTTGACATGGCTCTAAATTTTGAAAAACAAATAAGTGCTGTGGTGAAGGGCAGCTTTTTCCAACTCAGGTTGATTGCTAAATTAAACCCATTGCTCTCATTTAAGGATTTGGAGATATTCATGCCTTCATCTCATCCAGACTTGACTATTGTAATGCACTGTACATGGGTCTTAGTCATTTATCTCTGTAACGCTTGCAGTTAGTCTAGCATCTTGTCACTGGTTACCAGTCCAATATAGGATTCACTTTAAGATTTTGTTATTTGTTTTTAAAGCTATTAATGGTTTAGACCCATCTTATCTCTCAGAACTCCTTAGTCATCAACAATCATCCAGGACTCTCAGATCCTCTGATAAACATCTCCTGCATACACCACGCTCACGCTTGAAGTTTAAAGGGGATCGTGCCTTCCCCGTAGTCGGCCTTAGACTATGGAATAATATACCTCTGGACATTAGATCCACTCCTACGCTTCACATTTTTAAATCACGTCTGAAGACGTATCTATATTCTTTGGCATTTGTATGAATGTATATTGTATTATTTATTGTTTTTAATGTCAATCTTGTTTTTTTATTTCCCCTTAATTCATTGTCTTATTTGCCCATGTACAGCACTTTGGTATACACTTGTTGTTTTTAAATGTGCTTTATAAATAAATTGACCTTGACCCTTACACATTATACAAAAACACACCATTAAAATAATTTTTCTTATACATTTGTAAAAATTTGTTTTTTTTTTTAGTCGCCTAGAGCACCACGTGAGCCAGGACTGCCACTGGTGCCTCTAATGAAAATATGCACATGACACCCCTGGTTCAGTGTTAATTTCAAATGAGAAATTAAAAGTAAAAGATAGAGAGAAGTAAAGATTGTGTGTAGGGAATTAAAAAAGCTTATTGTAACTCCACTTATTGCTCCTCAGCCCTCTGCTAGAAGAGCCCTGGAGCTTTAAAACCTTCAGCCTCTTCTTTTGTGCTCTGTCAGCGTGTTCTTTATTTGAGACTCGTGTGTTGGTTTTATGAAGTCTCGTCATGAAGAAATTTGTGCCCAGATAGTAAAATAACTTTGATGTTGAATATGCATGCTTCCCTAAAACCATGAGTGTGTTAAGATGGAAAAGGAGTCTCGAGAGATAGAGACAGAGAAATTCAACTCTGAGAGATAAGCCTATGGTAACAGCTGGACTTTTATTGGTGAGACAATTGCTGTAATAACAGCAAGTGAAGAGTGGGAGAAGGTCGCCTCATAGTTAATCCATATGGACTCGAACTGATGTTCAGAACATGCTGCATCCAAGGTCAGTTCCAAGAGATTTAGCAATTGAGGTAATACTGTTGACCCTAAATTTTTTTATAACCCTGAAAATATTAAAGCTAAAAGGTGTGTTTTTTTTTATTTTTTTTATTTTAAAATACTCTCTCCTATCCGAGCTTAAAGGGGTCATGACATACTCTTTTTTTTATTTTATTTTTTTAAAATAATTTTATCATCTTCCCTGAGGTCCACTTATAATGTTAGGATAGTTTGTTTTTTTGCACCAAAACAGTCATCATTTAGTAATATATTATCATCTTCCACCCTATCTCTTGCCCTCTGTCTGAAATGCTCAGTTTTAAGCTCTCTGGCCCTCTGAGACTTCAATGTAAATGCCCACTGTTATGATTGGCTAACATCATGCAGCCCGTACAATACAGCCATATTTGAAACTCAACTGGAAGAAAATGAACAACAAGCTCCACAACTTTTAAAACTACATTTCAGGGTTTACACATAATGTAGACTACTTGAGTTCAAGTTTGAGTTCAACTTGCGTCATTTCCCAGTTCCATTGTCTTTCTCCTCTTCATCATTTCCTGTCCTCTAGCTATTATCCCTTACCATAAAAGTTGCAAAACAATTAACATCAGCAGCAGTAATCTGTGATAATCTGTCTTGAGCAGTCAGGGATAACACTATTATTATTTAAGAGCAAATGATTGATGAGATTTTAATTTATGTGGGTGAGTGAATATGCACACATGCATGAGAGCAAATGAGCATGCTTGTATCTCATTATTTAAGACATAATTTATCAAAAGTCTCATTGATTACTGTCTTGTGATTCAATTGTGGCTGTAAAATATGATACATAATGTTTGAAACCGATTGCTGACTACACCAGACTCTCATAATTCATCCATACACCTTATTTAAATGAAGCAGCAATTCTTCACCTGCTTGGCATTGTTAAGGAGGAACGTATTTGTCCCTATAATTTTGGTGTAGTAATATTACTCTTTCTCAAGGAGAATGGGCCCTGCTACCTGCTGCACAGATGGCTGATCACTTCTCTTTCATTATCTCTCTTGCCTTTAAAAAAGCCATAACACAATTACTGAGAGAGCAATTAGAGTCATGCTGTCAACATTAAGAAGCTGAAGGTTGTAATTACTGCCGTGAAATTTGTGACGGCTTCGACGACCAGCCTCTCCTTCTGCATTTACTGTTCTTTAACATCTAAATGTGCAACTTTCAATTTGCTTGACTGTCTAACAGTCAAGACTGAAATGTGTGAGAGAGGGGTAAAAAAAAGAGAGTAATAAAAACTATATAGAGCACAAAAGGCACTGACCTCTTTGTGCTGGATTAGTCACATTTAAGGTTTTATTGAGGGGAGCACCAGTGGAAGTCCTGACAAAGAAAAAAAGGCCTAAATAGGGCAGACCGGGGTAAGATTTGGATTCAAAAGTCCAGTTGTGCAAATGTGTTATCTATAATGTTTTGTGTGTGTGTGTGTTTAACTAGTTCAAAACCTTAAATTGAATTCTACCCTCAAAAAGTAAAATTTTCACGATCACAATATTTTTGTTGTAGCTCTTCTGTAACATAATCAAACCACACTGGCATACATCAAGGCAAGGGTCAACTATATTATGTAGGTTTTTTCTGGCCGAAAAGTTTAAATGTGTTCTTAAGAAACTATTTTTAATGAAGTCAGGTCAGGGCATGATGTCATATTTTTACTGGCCCAGGCTGTCACATAAAGTTCATTGTGTCTTCAATGAACTGTATCTTTCTTCCTGAGTAAGAACAATAAAAATACTCAAAAGCATTCTTAGAGCCAGTATTTTAAGGTATAGGGTTATGTGGAAATTCACTTCTATATACAATATACCTGTATATACCGGTAAACCAAACAACATTCTAAATGTGTATATATAAATGAACCACAGTGTCACTGTCACCTCATTAAAGCTGCGTGTTTCTCAGAATGGCGGTCTCTCTCTTTTCTGTTCAGCAAGGCTGAGGGGCCTCATGTTAAATTTATTGTGCCATTGCTCCGTGTTATGGGCCTAAATGTCTTCTCTGAATGAGAGGGAAGTCACTCCATCAGTACAGGCCATCAGCACTAACGTTGATTGATTCAAGGAAATTTGCTTTGCCTGCTCAGTCACCCATGACTGGAGCTGAGAATGGTACCATGTGTTTCTGTAGCCATATTCTGCAGGTTCCTTGCAATGTACGCCTGTCACTGACTCCCTGTACTGGGCCCCTTGGATGTGATATTAATGTGCTTGATGCGCATTGCATTTAGATGCACTTCTCTTGCATTCATTGTTCATTTCTTCTTTGAGAGTGACAGTGTTTCTTGGACTAATTAGAGTGGAGGCAGGCATCTATGCACAGATCTCTCTCCGACTGATAAGTGTCTTTGGCAGTGCGATCGGGTCCCTATGTTACATACTAGCTGAAGCTTCTGCAGATGCCGTGGACTCTCTCTCTCTTTACAACAGCACCATTCATGGACAATTGCTGCAGCTATTTTCTTCTCTCGCTATTGACACTTAATTACTGCCCAATTAGTTGGTTTCTGGGAGTTGACTCCAAAACGTACTATTTACCAGAAACTACTATTTACAGCTCCACATGCTAGAATCTTTAGTGTCAGAGCTGCAGGCATTAACAAATACTGGTGTCAAAGTAAATTGTAAATAATGTCTGAAATAGATGCTATTTAGATCAACACAGGCATTTTGACCAAAACTGAATCAATGCGCCTTAACCATATAAAAAGAGAAAATTCCCAACTTTCTTCAAGATCTTATTTGTCATTCCACTGATCTGTTTTGACAACAAGAACAGCACAGTTTGTGATGCACAGAAATATTGTTTCCCAAATACAACAGCTGCAAGAACAGTCTTATAGCTCAAACAGACTTACAGAGTCTCATATATAAAGAAGGATATCTGTAATCTCCGCCATAATCTCCTTAGAGCAAAAATGATTGCTACACATGAGATTGAGCGCTCTTATTTTTTGCTCTTTTTTTCTCTTCATGTGGCATCTGTTAAAGATGTGAAGATCTATTATTGTCTCTATGCTTTAAATCCCCTGGTTAGTATTCAGGAAGGTGGCTTTAGCTCAGTGTGAAATATTGAGCTTTCTGTGCCCCAGCAGTTTTGCATGTGATAAAAGTGCTACTAAACTCTGTGGTAATGCCTTCCTCCTTTTAAAATACCCACAATGCACCCTCATAACAGAATTACATCAACACCCTGCTGTCCCTGGTGGAAAAAAAAAAAAATCCTGGTTAATTTTGTAACCTCCGTTCCCTGATGGAGGGAACGAGACGTTGTGTCGATGTAGTGACACTAGAGGTCACTCTTGGGAGCCCCAAACACCTCTGCTTTTGTTAAAAAAAAAAAAAAGGCCAATGAGAATTGGCGAGTGGAATTTGCATGCCACTCCCCCGGACATACGGGTATAAAAGGAGCTGGTATGCAACCACTCATTCAGATTTTGTGCTGAAGAGTCGAGACCAGGTACCGGCCATTTCAGCGGGTAGTTCAGCATTGTGGCAAGAGGGACACAACATCTTGTTCCCTCCATCAGGGAACGGAGGTTACGAAAGTAACCAGGACAATCCCTATCTGTCACTCACTCAACGTTGTGTCGATGTAGTGACACTAGAGGTCCCTATAAAAAAACGCCACAACTAGCTGAACTGTGTTACGTGAACTGGCGGTGTGTGATGGGCAGACTGGTGTGTGCCTCGCAGCCAGCGCACCAGGCCATCACATAACCTCCCCCAACGCTCTTATGAGCATCGAACGGTCCATCAGGAACAAGTCAACTGCCCAACTATAGGGACAGGCTAGCCCAGCCGAGGCCTCTTTTCCCTCTCTTTTCTCCCCAAAAAGAGTGTCCCTCCCAAGGGGAATACACCGCGGAGACCACACCCCGCCCAAAAAGAGAGGGGGGTATTTTGAGTGGAATATGTCACACGGTCTTACCGAGTCTTGTCGGAAGTATATCATGTGGAGAGGTCCCATGGTAGGTCCTACCCGAAGGGGGAGGAATTTCTACAGAGCATGGCGACCGGGGGCAGAGGGGCCTCTGCCCAAGGAAGACACAGTTTGCCGTCAGGGAAACAATTTTTGTGGAAGATATCACATGGGGTTGCCTTCAGGGAACCAGCACATGTGGAGCACCTACCTCAGTACAGGGGCTCATTAGCATGCGTACTGGGCCGGTCAGCGAGTTTCTCCGCAAACTCAGCCGCCAGAGGGCTAAGGAGGAAAGTCATCCAGGGATCACAGTCTGTGAACATGACTGGGAGTCAAGAGCGCATGTCTTCACCTCAAGGGAGGGAAAAGGCGCTATGCACAAGCGGTACACCCAGCCAGTTGTCCCGGAACTTACCTGCTCATGCCTGCCAATACACGGGACGAGACCGGCTCAACCCGGAGATTGTAGAACCTCGCAAAGGTGTTGGATGTTACCCAGCCCGCTGCTCTGCAGATGTCTGCCAAAGAGGCACCACTGGCCAGGGCCCAGGAGGCCACCACACTCCTGGTGGAGTGGGCTCATAACCCCGCAGGGGGTGGCACATCCTGAACCTGATATGCCATCGTGATGGCGTCAATGACCCAGTGGGCAATCCTCTGTTTGGAGACAGTGCTTCCATTTCTGCTGTCCACCAAAGCAAACAAAGAGCTGCTCGGAGCTTCTAAGGCTCTGCATGCGACCCAAATAGATGCGTAAAGCTCGTGCTGGACACAGCAACACCAAGGCTGGGTCTGCCTCCTCCTGGGGCAGTGCTTGCAAGTTCACCACCTGATCCCTAAAAGAAGTCGTGAGAGTAACCCGGACCGAACTCCAGGCATGATTCGCTGACAGAGAATGCCTGCAGGTCCCCTACCCTTTTGATGGAAGTGAATGCAGTCAGGAGGGCAGTCTTCAAAGAGAGTGCCTCAAGCTCAGCTGACTTCAAGGGCTCAAAGGGAGCTCCCTGCAGACCCCGAAGGACTATGAAGAGGTCTAGGGAGGGATTCAACCTCCTAGCGCCTCTCAGGAACCTGATGATCAAGTCGTGCTTCCCTAAATACTTGCCATCTACTGCAGCGTGATGCGCAGAAATAGTGGCTACATACACCTTCAGGGTGAAGGGGGACAGCCGCCCCTCCAGCCTCTCCTGCAGGAAGGAAAGCACCGATCCGACTGCGCATCTCTGGGGGTCTTCACGTTGGGAAGAATACCATTTAGCGAACAGACGCCACTTCAAGGCATACAGGTGCCTCATAGAGGGCGCCCTAGCCTGAGTGATCGTGTCTACCACTGCGGGTGGTAGGGCACTTAGGTCTTCCACGTCCCGTCCAGTGGCCAGATGTGGAGATTCCAGAGGTCTGGTCACGGGTGCCAGATGGTGCCCCGTCCCTGAGAAAGAAGGTCCTTCCTCGGGAATTCACCAGGGGGGGCTGTCACGAGGAGCGTGAGATTTGAGAACCACGTCTGGGTGGGCCAGTAGGGTGCTACTAGGATGACCTGCTCCTTGTCCTCCCTGACCTTGCACAGGGTCTGTGCAAGTAGGCTCACTGGGGGAAAGGCGTATTTGCATAGTCGAGGGGGCCAGCTGTGTGCCAGCGCATCTATACCGAGGGGTGCCTCGGTCAGGGCGTACCAAAGTGGGCAGTGGGAGGATTCCCGGGAAGCAAACAGGTCTACCTGTGCTCGACCAAATCGACTCCAAATCAGCTGGACCACCTGAGGGTGGAGTCTCCACTCTCCCCTGAGGGTAACCTGACGTGACAGCGCATCCGCTGCGGTGTTGAGGTCGCCCAGGATGTGAGTGGCTCGTAGCGACTTGAGGCGCTGCTGACTCCAGAGGAGGAGACGGCGAGCGAGTTGTGACATGCAATCGGAGCATAGACCACCTTGGCAGTTGATGTACACTACCGATGCTGTGTTGTCCGTCCGGACCAACACGTGCTTGCCCTGGATCAACGGCCGTAACCTCCGCAGGGCGAGCAGTACTGCCAACAACTCAAGGCAGTTGATGTGCCAACACAGCTGCAGGCCATTCCAGGAGCCGGTGTCTGTGTGCCTGTTGTATACGGCACCCTAGCCCATCTTGAAGGCATCTGTTGTAACCACGACGCGCCTGGAGACCTGCTCTAGGGGAACCCCTGCCCGTAGAAATGCAAGGTTGGTCCAAGGGCTGAAGAGGCGGTGATAGATCAGCGTGAAGGCCATGTGATGTGTCCCGCGGCGCCATGCCCATCTCGGGACTCGAGTCTGGAGCCAGTGCTGAAGCGGTCTCATAAGCATCAACCAGAGCGGTGTGGCCGCCGCTGAGGATGCCATATGCCCCAGGAGCCTCTGAAAAAGTTTCAGTGGAACCGCTGTCATCCATCTGAATGCCTTCAGACAGTTCAGCACTGACTGTGCACGCTCGTTCGTGAGTCCAACTCCAGACCGAGAAAAGAGATGCTCTGAACCGGGGAGAGCTTGCTCTTTTCCCAGTTGACCTGAAGCCCCAGTCGGCTGAGGTGCCGGAGCACGAGGTCCCTGTGTGCGCACAGAAACTCTCGAGAGTGAGCTAGGATTATCCAGTCGTCGAGATAGTTGAGGATGCGCAAGCCCACTTCCTTTAGCGGAGCAAGGGCAGCCTCTGCGACCTTCGTGAAGACACAAGGGGACAGGGACAGGCCGAAGGGGAGGACCTTGAACTGGTATGCCTGGCCTTCGAAGGCAAACCGCAGGAAGGGTCTGTGTCGAGGTAAGACCAAGACGTGAAAGTACACGTCCTTCAGGTCTACCGCCGTGAACTAATCTTGATGCCGGATGCTCACTAGAATGCTTTTTTGCGTCAGCATCTTGAACGGGAGTCAAAGCCCGGTTCAGTACTCGCAGGTCCAGGATTGGTCGCAACCCACCGCCTTTCTTCGGTACGATGAAGTAAGGGCTGTAGAACCCTTTCTTCATCTCGGCTGGAGGGACAGGCTCTACTGCACCCTTGCGCAGAAGGGTAGCGATCTCTGCACGCAAGTTAGCGGCATTCTCGCCCTGCAGACGCCGCTGAACCTGGGCGGGTGCCTGGCGAACTGAATCGCGTAGCTGAGTCGGACGGTCTGGGTTAGCCACCGCGATGGGTTGTAAATTGCGAGCCACGCGTCCAAACTCCGGGCAAGGGGGACCAAGGGAATGATCACGTCGGATGTACCGGCGGATGAGGCCTCGCGGCGGGGCGGAGCTTGAGGTGCCACGTTGAGGGGATTCGAGCCCCGTGGCCATGCTGAGTCCAGGGATATCGAAGCACTTACCTGGCTCCTGCCATAACCATAAGATTGGCCGAGGAGGGGGGAGGAGGAGTCTCGTCCCCGTAGTCCACCGGACCCAATCCCGTGTGGGCATGTTTGTGCCACAGCTGGGCGCACAGGGGCGGGGGGACCACCGCTGCGGCACCATACCTGCAAAGATGGGACGGTGGACATGATGACGGCCGTGCACACCGAACATGTGACCCAGGGAACAAGAAAACCGCTCTTTTGTTGAATTTTTTGGTTCCGCAGTCTCTTGGACATGTGGCAAAATTAAATGAAAATGAAACAAAATATTCTCCTCCTCGCCCTCCACCAGGTGATGGAGTGGTCTGCTCACCAGCTCCGGAGAAGCGAGTCTCCTTGCCGCTGGGTCGCCCATCTCAGGGGTGCTTCAAAGCCTTCCTCGGGTCCTTGGAGGCCGGCCGTGAGATGGGTGGCGTTTGCTTCCTGCGATGGGCTCCACGCCGGGGCCGGGCCACGGGTGCGGGCTGCGGCGGAGCCGGTGTTGTAGTTGCAGGAGGACGCCCTTGGCGACGAGCAGATGGTGTGTGTGGTCTTGAGCTGCGCCGGGGCAGGATGTGCTATATGGCTTCTGTCTGCTGCTTCACCGCCGAGAACTGCTGGGCAAAGTCCTCGACAGCGTCACCGAATAGGCCAATCTGGGAGATGGGGGCGTCAAGGAACCATGCCTTGTCAGCCTCGCGCATCTCAACCAAGTTGAGCCAAAAGTGGTGCTCCTGGACCACCAGGGTGGATATCGCCTGCCCAAGAGACCGCGCCGTGACCCTCGTCACCCAGAGAGTGAGGTCGGTCGCCAAGCGCAGTTCCTGCATCAATCCCGGGTCAGAATTACCCTCGTGCATTTCTTTTAGCGCCATGGCTTGGTGTACTTGCAGGAGAGCCATGGCGTGCAGGGCGGAGGCAGCTTGTCCAGTGGCACCATAGGCTCTAGCCATCAGGGACGACGTAAACCTACAGGCCCTGGACGGGAGTTTTGGGCACCCACGCCAGGTGGCGGAGCTCTGCGGACACAGGTGCACCGCGAGCGCCTTATCCACCTCGGGGATCACCAAATACCCCCTGGCCACTCCGCCATCGAGGGTAGCGAGAGCGGGGGAGCTGAAAGACCAGGACCAGGCAGTAAAAGGTGCCTCATGCACTTCCGGGAAGAAATGAATGGGGGCCCAGGAACCAATAGTCGAGCCACGAGGGTTCAGGGGAGAGCGGAGGGTTCCACTCTAGCCCGACACTTGTGGCCGCCCGGAAAAGCATGTCCGTCATTTCCGCATCAGCCTGGAACTGGGCGACCACTCCCGAAGGAGGAAGCCCAGTCGAAGCCTCTGCGTCCGACTGGACGAGCCTGCTCTCCGATGCTGCTCTTGATAACTTGTCTTCTTCCCGGGCTCCGAACAAAAAGTCGAACTCACCCTGAGATGTCCAAGCGCCCGACCGGAGCAAGCGAGCGTGCTGGGGAATGGGAGGTCCGTGGGGGGATACCTGGCGGAGATGGTCCCATTGAGGTCCCCAAATCACCCCCAGTGCTAACCGGCACAGCCTCATACACATAGGTAGAAGGACCGAGGCGGGGAGCCACTGGGGTGGCTTGCTTTCTTACGAATGCAAGCCGCAACCGCAACGTTGCCATGGTCATGTTCTCGCAGTGAGGACAAGACCCATCCATGAACGATGTCTCTGCGTGGGCAGCGCCCAGACATGAAAGACAATGATCGTGGCCATCAGAAGCGGAGAGATATCGACCGCAATCAGGAATAACACACAGATGGAAAGGCATCTTTAAAAAGACGTGTGTGCCGCTCTTTTAGAAAGAAAATATACTCTTTTTTTTTTTAGAATATACTCTTTTATTTGTTTCTGCCGAAGCACCCAGGGGTGTTCTCTGCACTCCATGGGTGCAAAGTGGGAGAAGCAGATGAAGTGAATGAACTTCGCGGATGAATTCAGCTTCAATGAATAGAACTGCTCGGCTCTGAAGAGAAAATCTGAATGAGTGGTTGCATACCGGCTCCTTTTATACCCGTATGTCTGGGGAAGTGGCATGCAAATTCCACTCGCCAATTCTCATTGGCCTGTTAAAAAAAAAAAAAAAAAGCAGAGGTGTTTGGGGCTCACAAGAGTGACCCCTTGTGTCACTACATCGACACAACGTCGAGTGAGTGATAGATAGGGAACAGCTAAGACAATATACACTACCGGTCAAAAGTTTTGAAACACTTGACTGAAATGTTTCTCATGATCTTAAAAATCTTTTGATCTGAAGGCGTATGCTTAAATGTTTGAAATTAGTTTTGTAGACAAAAATATAATTGTGCCACCATATTCATTTATTTCATTATAAAACTAAAATTTAATAATACAAAATAAATAAAGTTTTTGAAATTGATGACTTGGACCAAATAATAAAGAAAAGCAGCCAATAAGTGCCCAACATAGATTGGAACTCCTTCAATACTGTTTAAAAAGCATTACAGTGTGATACCTCAAGAAGTTGGTTGAGAAAATGTCAAGAGTACATGTCTGCAAATTCTAGGCAAAGGGTGACTACTTTGAAGATGCTAAAATATAACACAGTTTTGATTTATTTTGGATTTTGTTTAGTCACAACATAATTCCCATAGTTCCATTTATGTTATTCCATAGTTTTGATGACTTTACTAATATTCTAAAATGTGAAAGAAAAAAAAAAAATTATAATAAAGTTTAATAAAGTATTTTTGACCAGTAGTGTGTGTGTGTGTGTGTGTGTGTGTGTGTGTGTGTGTGTATATATATATATATATATATATATATATTGTCTGTTGGCTGGTTATGGAGGTGTTTTGGCACTTTTTAAGCTGTCTGACTTGGAAACCATCTTAAACCAGCTAAGACCAGAAAACTAGCTTTGGCCAGTGTAGACTGTTTTTCCAGCAGTGATATGAACACAGAAACACCACAGAAAACACATTGAATGACAGTGGCAGAGCCTGATAAACAATCAGATGCATTACACACTACACAAGTGAAGAACAGTGTTCAGTGCTGAGGGGAAATTTAATTTGGTAAGGCTCAAATGAATACACACCTCCACAGATTTATAAGCAGATTGCTCAGTAATCAATTAACACTTGGCACATAGAGCTGTTCCTTCATAAGCTCCTTCACACAAACTGGATGGTCAGTTATTTTACATCATCTGTAGCAGGGCTTCCTTTAAAAGCTTTTACAGATGCCCATGAGTTACTGGGACAGCTGTTTGAGCTGTTAATAGACAGGATGATAAGCAGTGATAACAAACTATTATACCCTGGAAGTGGGGAGTTCATGACACTGTGTTTGTCATGAAGAGCCCTCATTTCATTGTCTTTTAACATGGTGTCAGAGTCTTTCAGAAGTGGAATTTTGCAGTCTCAAGGATTCTTAATGTGCACAGACATGAACAAGACCTTTGTAATTTCTGAAGTACATTTGCATTAGAAATTTCAGATAGGCTACATGCTCTGGGATAAAAACAAAGGGAAGAATTCACTAAACAGTTGCGCCACTTTTGCACATTTTATTTCAGCGCAAAAACATGCTTCTTATTAGCACGATCAGCCTGTGTCTTGAGTATTTAAATTAAGTAATTGTTAAAGTAAGTTAAAAGTCCAAATTGGCTGGTGCAATTAACATTGCACTAAAACAGGCAGTAAAATTAATTTTTCTATCAATAATGTCAGCAGTAGATCATCAAATAATGATCAATAGCAGAGGTGTAGCCTATAGTAACGAAGGACAAATACTTTGTTACTGTACTTAAGTACAGTTTTTTTTATATATATATATATATATATATATATATATATATATATATATATATTTCTACTTTACAAGAGTATAAATATTTCTTTGGACTTTTACTTCATTACATTTTGAAGAGAAAATTAATACTTTTACTCCGATAAATTTTATCAGACCCTTTCGTTACTTTTGCGACTGAACATAAAAAACATAGCTGTACGTGTAAATTGCATGCAGATCGGTGATAGTGATGTCTGATTCGTGAAAGAATCATTTGAGTCTAATCTTTTACATCTGATTCATTTGAACCAGTTTAAAAGATTCAAAAAGCAGTCTGAATTATTCATTTCGCGAATCATGAATCTGAATCAAAATCACAAGCGAAGCGTGCGCCAGTTAATGTGTGTTCCTTCGTCTCCACTGGGGAAGACAAGAAACTGCTCATGTAAGGTTAAATTTGTTTTTTGACAAATTAATTTGACACGTTTTGGCTTAAACATTATGAACGCTGTGAAATAATGAAGTTGTGCTATCAGCATATGAAAGACGAAGGGGGGTATTGTGTGGGGGAGCGGGAGACTGATCCGTCCTCAAATCTCGTTCACTTTCACACATTCAAAATAATAAAAATAATAATATTTACAATACACAGAAGAACCAATGTGCGCAATTTATTTTCCCCTACCTTTTCTCCTGCCTTGTTTAAACTTTCACCTTGCAATGCAGCGCATGTTGAGCGCACAGCTCCTGTTCATGGTGTCAGGTGCACTCGCAGCTCTCATGTAAACAAGCTGTTCTTAAGCCAGTTTCAAATGGATGAAGAGGTGAATTAACACTTAAATTTCGGTCCGTTCCTCACACAACACACTATATGGCTTCAGAAGAATTTAAATCTTAGGCACGAGTGTTATGGATGAATTTTTAAGGCGCTTTTATGTGTGCTTTCGGACAATCACAATCCTCTCATCCCTCAGTCTTGTGTTTCACAGATGAAAAAAGTAATTCTAGTTTAGAATGACAAGGGTGAGTAAATAATGGCTGAAAAAAGTTTTATTTCAGTGATTATGAAAGTTTGTGCAAGCGTTTTTCTTGTTTCAAAGGGGGGCATGAACCGGAAAAATTGAGAACCACTGGTTAAGGTGAAACTGCGTTCAAGTCCTCCTGTTAAGTTCGTACTTACGATGTTAGAAGTCGTAATTGTGATTTAATGAGCATTCAAGGGATTTTAGTTGGACAGAATGGGCCTGTTTTGCAATTTTTAAACTTTTTCACTTTCACCAATGCAACGACATGTACATTAGGTGTGTCTTAGGGGCCGTTTACACGACAACGTTTTCAACTAAAAACTGAAAACTTTGTATGCGTTTTGGCTGTTCATTTACACGACAACGGCGTTTTGGGGCCTGAAAACGCAAACTTTTGAAAACGGTTTCAAAGTGCACGTTTTTGAAAACGATGCCGTTATCGTCTCCGTGTAAACATACAAAAATGCGAATTTGTGAAAACAATGACGTCATGCGAACGCGTATTACGTTTTCAGTCTATAGGCATGCGCGCGAGACATTCAAAACTACAATGGCGGACTACAGGACTGTGTTTGTGCTGCTCAAGATTTTGAGTTTATTGACGCTTCTCCAACAAAGTGTAGATTTACTGCATCATTACTACGACCAGCGATCGCCATCTTCATTGTTTGTATTCATCGCTCTGTGGAAGAATGCTTATGTGCCCAGGCGTGTAATGTTTCTTTACAAAGTGACATCGCCAACTACTGGCCTGGCATGCATAATACAGCGTTCTGTCATTTTCGCGGATCCGTGTGAACGGGGATCTTTTTGACAACGTTGTCGCAAAACTTTTCAAAAACACAAAGGAAAGACTTTTCCATTTTTAGTACATCGTTGTCATGTAAACATACCCTTATTTTCATCATTTTTGTGTTGGCCACATATACTGGTGGGCAATGCTATTTTGTTGCACAAGCCTCATAGCCTATAAACTAGCTTAATGAGTTTTATTTTCTGGCAAACTTTATTTTTCATCAATAGCACACAAAAAATAAAAAAATAAATAAAATAAAAATTTCAGTCTAAACTGTACAGTCACAAATATGCTTTATTCTTACCTTGATTCTTAAATTGACATGCCCCCATCTCAGAAAATCAACATTCAAAGAAAATCTCACTGGATTTACGACTTTGTGGTGCTGTTCACCACCACCAATAAAGGATTAGTTCACCCAAAAATGAAAATTCTCTCATCATTTACTCACCTTTATGCTATTCCAGATGTGTATGACTTTCTTTCTTCTACAGAACACAAAGATGTAAGTGAGATGCAAGCAAGGTGTACAGTGAAAATGAGTTACAATTTAGTTTGGTCTCACCCAAAATCGACTGGATCACTTCAGTAGACGTTGATTTAACCACTGTATTCTTATGTATTACATTTACAGTATGTATTACATTTATGCTGCCTTTATTTGCTTTTTTGAAGCTTCAAAGTTCTGGCCACCATTCACTTGCTTTGTATGGACCTACAGAGCTAAAATATTCTTCTAAATATCTTCATTTGTGTTCTGCAGAAGAACAACTGGGATGGCATGAGGGTGAGTTACTGATGAGAGAATTTTCATTTTTGAGTGAACTATCCCTTTAATTTATGTTGTTATATTGTTATTTTGCACCAGATGAGTAGTACATTTACTTGCTTGGTCTTAACTGATTGGTCAGAGCAGTTCTTGAGTTAATTCCTCCTAATATAAACTCCAGCACTGCACCGCCAGTCAAATAAGTTGCCATGGGTATAATTAGCTTTTCCGTAGTTTATGCAATTTACTTGTACTTTTGAAAATTAAGTAAATTTAAAATAATTTACTTTATACTTTTACTTAATTATTTTTCTCATGAACTACTTTATTTTTAACTTGAGTGAACTGCCATGAAGGTATCTTTACTTTTACTTAAGTATTAAGAATGGATAATTTATACAACACTGATCAATGGAGAAGAGTGTTATAACTTGCCATATATCCAGATGCATGGTGCATTAAAGAGCACTTTTGGCAAGTTCAAAAGATGATTCAGGTGTCTGGATCACAGTAGTGGGGTGGTGCTGTACAGTCCTGACAGGTGGTCTGCTGCATCCAGAGGTGGGTAGTAAAGTGCTACATTTACTCTGTTACATTTATTTGAGTAAATTATTGGAAAAAATTTACTTTTATGAGTATGTTTTATGGTGGGTACTTTATACTCTTAAGTAAATTTCTGATGAACATTTTTTACTTTTACTTAATTTCAATGGGTAGCGTTCCTGTCGTTACATTACTGGTTTTAATTTAATAACTGTTAATAAATGCGTAATTTATTGAGATTTTTGAATATGACTCTTATGACAGCGTAACTTCACAGCTGCACATTGTCAATACTACAGCAGCGAGCGCGCAAAGTGTCTTGGTTACTGATGTAACCTCTGTTCCCTGATGGAGGGAACGAGACGTTGTGTCGATGTAGTGACACTAGGGGTTTGATCTTGAGAGCCCCAATCACCTTTGCTTAAAATAGAAAAGGCCAATGAAAATTGGCGAGTGGAATTTGCATGCTACTCTCCACCCTGGACATACGGGTATAAAAGGAGATGGCGTGCATCACTCATTCACTCGACGTTGTGTCGATGTAGTGACACTAAGGGTTCCTATAGGAAACGCTGTAGGCGCTGAACCGTGTCACAAGGTATGGAAGAGAGGACACGGGCAAGCTGCTGCATGCCTCGCAGTGAGCGCTCAACCACGTCGTGCCCTTCCAGCAAGTTAGGTAAGGCATCTCCCTAGTCCCGTTAAGGGGGGTGGAGGCACTTACCAAGGAGGCTACAGGCGGTGTCTTAACCGATTGCTGTTAAGCAATATCCCGCCGAGCACTTTTCCAGAATAGCGCTGGGAAGTGCTCTTCCCTCTCCAGGAAGGAGAGCACTACGGAGACCACATCCTGCTAAAGGGAGTGAGCATGTGGAGAATACCTCACAAGGACTTACCAACGGGGAAGTTCACATATGGAATGATACCACAGGAGGACCCTATCTATAGAGAGGGTATGCAGCAAAGTGGCCGAGGCAGAGAAAGCTCTTTCGAGGGGAAACATACGGGATTACCAAGGGGGAATCACCACGCATGGAGCACTGAGCCCAAGCACACGGGCTCACCTGAAAAGGGGAATACCAGGAGTACTGGGCCTGGTGGCATCACTCCTCCGCCGAGTTCGTCACCTGAACAGTGCTAAAGAATTAAAGAGGTGTCCGGAGTTTGCCGGAACGGGGAAATGTTGTGGACAAAAAAAAAATGCACATTATCACCTTTGTAAAAAGGGAAAGGCACAATGCAAGCGGTACACCCAACAAGCCACCTGGTCTATCTGCTGTTACCACGTAACACTCGTGTCGAAACCGGGTCTATGCGTAGGTTATAAAACCTTGCAAAGGTATTGGGTGTAGCCCAACCCTCAGTTCTGCATATGTCTGCAAGAGAGGCCCCCCTTGCCAGTGCCCAGGAGGATGCAACACCTCTAGTGGAGTGCGCCCGGACTCTCAAGGGGCACAGCAAGTCCTGAGACTGGTATGCGAGGAAAATGGCATCCACAATCCAATGGGATAATCTCTGCTTGGAGACAGCTTTCCCCTTCTGCTGTCCTCCAAAACAGACAAAGAGCTGCTCCGAGCATCTAAAGCTCTGCGTGCGGTCCAGATAGATGCGCAGAGCACGAACTGGACACAGCAACGACAAGGCCGGGTCTTCCTCTTCTGAAGGGAGCGCTTGCAGGTTCACCTCCTGGTCCCGAAAAGGAGTGGTGGGAGCTTTGGGCATGTAACCGGGCTGGGGTCTCAAGATCTCTGTAGGGCAAGTAGGACTACAGAGAGATCCCAAGAGGGGATCAGGCGCGGTCTAGGACGATTCAACCTCCTCGTGCCTTTGAGGAACCTGTTGATCAGGTCACGCTTTCGTGAGGGTCTCCCATCCAATGTATCGTGGTGAGCTGCTATGGCAGCTACGTACACTTTCAGGGTAGAGGGAGACAGCCGTCTCTCCAGCACAGACCCGACGGCGCATCTCTGTGGGTCTTCCCCATGGGAAGAACACCAGTTAGCGAAAAGACGCCAATTCAAGGCATACAGCCGCCTCGTAGAGGGGGCCCTGGCCTGAGTGATCATGTCTACCACCTCTGGAATCTCCACGTCTGGCTCCTGGACGGGAGGCGGAAGACCAGGTCTTCCGCATTCCATCCAGGAGTCAGACGTGGAGATTCCAGAGGTCCGTCCGTGGGTGCTGGAGCCCTGCCCCTGAGTGAGAAGGTCCTGCCTCAGGGGAATGCGCCAGGGAGGTGCTACTGTCAGGAGCATCAGATCCGAGAACCAAGTCTGGTTGGGCCAGTACGGCGCAACGAACAGGACTTGCTGCTCGTCCTCCCTGACTTTGCACAGAGTCTGTGCAATGAGGCTCACAGGAGGAAATGCATACTTGAGTAGCCCCGGAGGCCAGCTGTGCGCCAAGGCATCCGTGCCGAGGGGGGTCTCGGACAGGGAGTACCACAGAAGGCAGTGAGAGGAGTCTTGGGAGGTGAACAGGTCTACCTGTGCCTCCCGAATCTCTCCCAAATCAGCTGGACTACGTGGGGGAGATAATTGAGAATGCGAATGCCCTTCTCCCTCAGCGGGGCCAGGGCAGCCTCTGTGACCTTGATAAAGACGCGAGGAGACAAGGATAGACTGAAGGGGAGGACCTTGTACTGGTATACTCGTCCCTCAAAGGCAAACCAAAGAAAGGGTCTGTGTTGAGGAAGGATCGATACGTGAAAGTACGCGTCCTTCAGGTCGATGGCAGTGAACCAATCCTGATGTCACTGATGCCAGGATACGCTTCTGCATTAACATCCTGAACGGAAGCCTGTGTAAGGCCAGATTGGGCGCGACCCTCCCCCTCTCTTGGGCACGATAAAATAAGGGCTGTTGAAGCCCTTGTGCAACTCGGCAATGGGGACGGGCTCTATTGCTCCCTTCGTCAGAAGGGTGGCAACTTCCGCCCGGAGAACGGAGGCACCCTTGCCCTGCACCGTAGTGGAGAGGATGCCACTGAACCGGGGCGGGCATTTGGCGACCTGGATCGTGTAACCGAGGCGAATCGTCCTAATGAGCCACTGTGAGGGGATGGAGTGCTCTAACCAGGCCTCCAGTCACCATGACAGTGGCACCAGGGGGACGACTGGACTTACCGTGCCTGGGCAGGGGGGTTCATGGCAAGGGAACGGGAAGCACTCGCGTTTGCCTGATTGACCGGAAAGACTTCCAGCACCTGGCCATTGCGAGTGCACTGGCCCACGGAATGAGGAAACTGCTCTTTTATTGACCATGTGGGTGCCGAGGTTCAGAGGGCACTCAGCGATGTTATACTCACCATGCGCTGGCCCAGGGGTGATGATGGGGCTGGAGAGATGCCCCGGGCCAGACCGGTCAGGAGTAGTCGCCTCATCCCTGGGCGGGCCATATCAGGACCACCTCGAAGCCCATCTGGGGTTCTTGGGGGCCGGCTGACCAGCAGGTGCCGGCATGCAGGCCCCGATGGTACAGGAGCTGGGGCCGGCACCACAGGGGAACGGCTCTGGTGAGAAGCAGACAGGGTCCAGGACCTCGGTGGCCTGAAGGCGGCCTCAGTCTGCTTCCTCACAGTCGAGAACTGATGGGCGAAATCCTCGACAGTTTTGCCAAAAAGCCCCCCTTGGGAGACAGGCGCATCAAGAAAGCGGACTTTCTCTGTGTCTCGCATCTCCACAAGGCTGTAGTCCAAGAGTGGCACCTGTGGCTCAAGCGTGGACATTGTCCGGCCCAGGGTGCGTGCCGTGACTTTCGTCGCACATAAGGCGAGGTCGGTCGCAGTGCAAAGTTCCTGCATCAGCCCTGGGTTGGTCCTACCCTCGTGCAGATCTTTTAGCGCCTTGGTCAAGGGAGCCTTGTTCGGTCGCGCAAGGCGACTGTGCCCTGCGGGCATAAATGCACCGCTATGGAGCGCTCTACCTGGGGGAGCTCGACATATCCCTTAGCCGCTCCGCCGTCGAGGGTAGTCAGAATGGATGAGCCCGCGAAGCGTGTATGGGCAGTAAAAGGTGCCTTCCACAACTTCGTTAGCTCCTCTTGCACTTCCGGGAAGAAAGGCACCGGGGCGGGGCACGGCCGTGAGTCGCGCTCCTAGCCCAGAAACCAATCATCCAGCCGCGAATGCTCAGGGTAGTGTGGAGGGTTCCACTTCAGCCCAATGTTCGCAGCCACCCGGGCAAGCACGGCTGCCATCTCAGCATCTGCCTCATCCTGTGCTCTACTGCCTGTGGGAGGGAGCTCTGAATATTCGTCCGCTTCCGATAGCAGAAGTCCACACACTGATGCCACGACCAAAAGCTCTTCCTCGTTGCGAGCCGCGAACGACACATTAAACCCACCGTGAGGCAGACCACCTGCATCGCTTGACAGCTTGTCCGGACAGAACGAGCGTGCTGGAGATGGGAGGTCCGCGGGGGCTGATCCAGCAGAAATGCTCCCATGTCCACATCCAGATCGCCCACGGTGCTTGCCGACCCAGCCGGCTGAGCGTCAGCCCAGGACGGACCAGGTTGGGGAGCAGCCGCGGTGGCTCCTTGCTTAACGAAGAAGCAAGTGAGCCGCGACCGCAACGTTCTCATGGGCATGTTCTCGCAATGAGAACACAACCCTTCCATGAAAGCCGCCTCGGCGTGCTGGTGCCCCAGACACTCGAGGCAAATTTCATGGGTATCCGGAGGGGAGAGATAACAGCCACATCCAGTAGCGCAAACGCGGAAGGACATCTTTAAAAAGACGCCAAGCATTACTCTTTCTTGCATATACTCTTTTAGCACCTGCAGACTCAGGCTGCCGAAGCGCCCAGGGGAAGCTCAGCACTCAACCGTGCGAGGGTGACCGCTGATATGTGCCATAAAAATCCAGCAGCATAGCAAAAGGTGAGAGGACGAACACACACACATGCATTCGGCCCCGAAGAAAAAATCTGAATGAGTGATGCACGCCATCTCCTTTTATACCCATATGTCCGGGGCGGAGAGTGGCGTGCAAATTCCACACGCCAATTTTCATTGGCCTTTTCTATTTTAAGCAAAGGTGATTGGGCTCTCAAGATCAAACCTCTAGTGTCACTACATTGACACAACATCGAGTTAGTGACAGACAGGGAATAAACGTTTCTACATTCCACACAATGCCTTCATTTTACACCAAGACAAGGATATATTTCAAGATTAAAATTGCAGCTCCAAGTTAAGAAAACACGGTGAGGTACATTTTAGAGATTGTGATGATGTAGGCTTGTCTGTGTCATGGTGCTACTCATTCATTTTCAGCGTAAATCTGTAACTTTGACCTCAGTTTCTAAGTTTGCATTTTTATATCAGCACTGCAACATATCAGTGCCAACTGTATAAATCCTTGTAAACATCCATGTTAAGTGCAAATGTTTTGCCCTGCCTTTCGCGATTGTGAGCATTTCTGCACGTGCAAGGTTGGCACGTGCACGGCGTTTGACAGATGCGGGCGGCTTTGTCTTATGGACAACACGCTTCCAAACACAGAGATAAGGTGCAATTTACCCATAATGTACAGAACTAATTATGTAAATTCTTTCGACACTGAAAATGCTGGAACTACAACTGCAATAAATTCACACAGGACATAAAAAGCTGTGAAATAACGACAGAAAGCATGAATAAAACATGATCTTGCTTCAGAGTATAATTAAACATTATATATAACTTGGGACTGTGTGACATTGTTCACGTGTTTCACCGTAATAATTACTAGAAAAAGGTTTTCAAACTTTTTTCTAATTTACAGATTCGTTCAAATCTGAGAAGCATCCTTAAAGTGATAGCTCAGATTTTAATTAAATTATATCATCATTTCCCCGCCCTCATGTTCTTCCAACCCTGTGAAACTTTCTATATTCTGTGGAACCCAAAAGATGTTAGACAGAATGTTGGGGACTGACAGTCTCAGTCACCATTCCCTTTCAAAATATCAAGGGGGAAAAAAACATGCAGTGAAAGTAAATGATGATTTAGGTTAGCATTCTGTCTAACATCTCCTTAAAGGAAGAATTTGTCCAAAATTTTAAATTCTTGCATCATTTACTCACCCTCATGCCATCCTAGATGTGTTATTTTTTTCTTCTGCTGAACACAAAGGTTTTTAGAAGAATATCTCAGCTCTGTTAGTTTAAACTAGAATGCCAGTGAATGGGAACCAAAACTCTGAAGCTCAGAAAGCACATAAAGGCAGCATTAAAGGAGAAACATATCAATATTTAAATCCTTTTTTAACAATAAATCTCCACTTTCAAATTCTTCTTCTTGTGTATTTGGTGATTCAATTATTTGTGCATATCGCCACCTACTGGGCAGGGAGGAGAATTAATAGTAAAAAAAAAAAAAAAAAAAAAAGGACTTTATATATTATAAAGTTATATATATTCATCTGTTTCTCACCCACACCTATCATATTGCTTCTGAAAATCACTGGAGTCATATGAATTACTTTTATGCTGCCTCTATGTGCTTTTTGGAGCTTCAAAGTTCTGGTCACCATTCACTTGCATTGTATGGACCAACAGAGTGGAGATATTCTTCTAAAAAATGAGAGCATTTTAATTTTTTGGTGAACTAACCTGATTTGATGCATGGAAGAAATAAGTCATATGGGTTTGGAACAACATGGTGGTGTATGATGACAATTTCCATTATTAACAATAATATTAATAGTATTATTATTATTAATCATTCTGTAATACATTGTAAAATTGTGTATCATGTACTGGAATATAGGTGAGTAAACATCCATTATATGTGAAAGTAACTATTTACTCACTACTTGAGTATTCTTTTTATTGGATACTTTCTTACTCTTACTCAAGTAATTTTTAACCTGATTACTTTTACTTCTACTTGAGTTATTTTTTATTTATTTTTTAAAGTAATTGTACTTTTACTTGAGGAAAGTTGGCTACTCTACCCACCTCTGGCTACATCCTCCGCTATATAGCACTAAGAATCTGCCCACAAGATTTAAATTGCTTCGTACAAATTGCAGCAATTTTGTCGTCATATTTATTTATATAGCGCTTTTCACAACAGATGTCGTTTTAAAGCAGCTGTACAGGAAATTATGCTAGAACAGAAAATAAAGCCAATAATTTCTGTATCATCATTGTGCTATGTGATAAAAATATAATTGTTGATTGTGCCTTAATTAAATAATATTTGTATTTAGACCCCCAGTGAACCCAGCAAAAGGCAACTTTGGCAAGGAAAAAAAACTCCATAAGATGCTGGTTCATGGAGAAAAATAACCTTGGTAGAATTAAGGCTCACTTTGGGGCCCAGTACCCTTTTGGCTAAACAGCATGAATATAATGCTAATATTAGTTATTTATGTGTAGAACAAGTCATGGTTTAAATTAGTAAACTAAGTGAGTGTTGGGGGCCAATGTTTAAACAAAATGATTTTGTATGAACTATAAGTTTGGTGATAAAATCTTTGATGTCATCCCGAATTAACTGTGGAAATACACGTAGAAGCATTGTCCTTTGATATTTGGCTGATGAAGGCTTTTGTTGGCAGCTAATTCATCTATGTATTCCATTATAAGAGCGTGTAGTCCATCCTTTGACCAAGATGATACAGGCATCAGTCAGTGAGGAGCATCGCAGTCTGGCTGGAAGCTTATGGCAGGTAATTTTTAGTGAACTCCATCCTGAGCCTAAGCTTCAGACAGTGACTAATCCAACAGGGCTCCAGACTAAAAAAAAATGACTAAGGAGCCATTGGCTCCTACACTGAAACATTAAGGAGCCAAATGGCTGTTTTTAGTCGCCAAATCACAGAATTGCTCGATTTGTTCAGAAACAAGATAAAAATCAGAAGAAAAGAAAGACAGCTGATAACCCATTCATCGGAGGTTTAATAAATAGTACACAGTATACAGTTGAGAAGATACGTTTGCATTCCCTTTTGTCTCAAATGTTCACACCCCTTTCATAATTTATATAAATATAAGAGATAAAATATTTTTTTATTATTTAATACTGCTCTTCACAACCTACATTACAGATAATTACATAAAGTATAGTATGCATTCAGTAGTTTGTTGTCTGCTTAAGCATCAATGAATGCGTGCACCTTGTGTAATAGTTGTGAACAAGTCCCTCAATTGTCTTAAAAGCTTGATATCATATATATATATATACACATACATACATACAGTATATAAATTGTTTTACAATATTGGCTTAGTCTTTTACTGTTACCAGATGGCCCAGACACAGAGACTACAAGAGTGCAAATTGAATGAAATTCCAGATGCAGTTTATTGTGCTACTCCAATCCCAATCAATAATTACCAAGAGAAAAAAAAAGTGGTACACAATATGGGACTTTTAATTATAAAGAAGCCTGAAATACAAATGGGACTCTTATGAAATGTCTGCACTCCCAGTTGTGAGCTCACTGATGGCTGATTTGCTGAGAAAGTGAATCTGATTCAAACTTCTAACCTGAGCTCCTGAGTTCAAATCCTCAGTTCATTTCGGGTGATTCATGAAGAAGATCCGGTTCAATAGAGTCATTTATTCACGACTCTCATGCTGGGTTTGTTGTTGCGTGCGGTGCAGCTCGTCATCACAACAAAACGGGTGAAAAGCGGCACAAGACACACTGGTGTTCTTCAGATGTATTCAATAACTCACAAGATGATATCTGACAAATCCGCATATGCACACAACCCGACTGTCACCAATGGCGACTAGATTTTAAATTATAGTCGCAATAAATTATTTATATTTCATTTTAGTCGCAGTCTGGAGCCCTGTCCCATATCTTGGAGCTTGCATCAATTCCTCTTCTGTGAAGTCTGTCATAGTAGACTTAAGTGAAGTCTGGCTGGCACAGGCTGCAGTTGCTCATCATCACTCAGCGACACGTAGCAATGGGAGTTGGACAGACATCATGCAGGACCGGAGCTGGATCTGGCAGGCTTTGGTCACCAGATATACTGTATATCTAGAGGTTGAGACAGGAAAAGATATAGAATTGTAGTAGTGTAGATGCCATTCCCTTTAAAGCAGAGTTATAGAGTAAGAGAAGTGTTTTTGGTTCCACCAGTACAAACTTAAGCAGCATAACTATGAGTTGCGGGATAAATTAGGTGTATGCCTGGCTGAATAGATAAGTCTTTAGTCTAAACTTAAACTGAGAGAGTGTGTCTGAGTCCCGAACACTGCTGGGAAGACAATTCCATAGTTTAGGAGCCAAATAGGAAAATGATCTCCTTCCTTGTGTGGATTTTGATATTCTTGGTATTGTTAACAGGCCAGAGTTTTGCGATCGTATTGAATGTGCTATTTATATTATAGCATGATAGAAGGTCACTTAAGTAATTTGAAGACCATTCAAAGCTTTGTAAGTAATTAGCCGAATTTTAAAATGAATACAAAACTTAACAGGTATCCAATGTAACAACGATAAAATGGGGCTGATATGATCATATTTCTTGGTTCTAGTCAGCATTCTAGCTACTACATACTGAACCAATTTAAGTTTATTTATTGAACCTGCAGGACATCCTCCCAGTAATGCATTACAATAATCTAGTCTTGTGATCATGAATGCATAAATTAGTTTTTCAGCATCAGAAACAGCAGGTGCCATAGCTTAGTGTGGCAGGGTACGTTAAACCCTCCCTGTATTAGTGGCTCTCTTCATGTCATTATAACTTTGCTGACAGCCTATCAGCCATCATGGACCCCCCCATTTAAGGCCGGTACATGTCACCTGGGATGTGTCGTGGTCTGGGAACCAACGTTTTCTGCTCCCGGCATGTCCGGCTATGTATACATCTCCTGAGAGTGGGATTCAGAGACATCCCTGTGCTTCACCGCACGTCAACTGACTGTCTGCTTACTCCCAGGTCTGTTTTTATGGGTGTTTTTAATTAAGCGTTAGTGTCCTGAGGCTGTAACAGGGCTTAGCTGTTGCTTTTGAGTAACATTTTCTTTGTAATTTGTGTTTACATATTATGCCCAAACTGCTGCTTTTGCACTGGATCTGCTTAAGCCTTGCTTGATATTTATGACAAGGGCCTACTTGTATGGTGCCAACTGGTTTTGTTGATTCATTTATGTATTTATTTTTGTCTTGTTTATTGCAGGAGCTGTGGGCCCAAGGCAGAGAGGCTAGCCTTTTCCTTTATCCTTTAGAGGCTAGTTTTTTCCTTAACTATGTAACATAATGGTGCTGCAGATGGCCACCTCAGTATGGAGCTCTCAATTTATTTTGTTGTTTTTGTTTGTTTGTCCTGTGTTTAGTAATTTATTTCAGATCAGTTTTACCAGAGATGAGCTGCTGAATATTCGACAGCACACACCAGACAAACTTTCACCGGTTTTTGATTATTTAGACATTTTGCTGGACAAAGGAGCAGTGGTGCTGTACAAGCGCGTTAAAAGACGCATGTGTGGGAATCGAACCGACATGCTGGTCAAGCTCTAACAGCGCAACTTTCGAACCGCGCTGCCAAGCATCCATCTAGCGAATCTCCGCTCTCTTCCTAACAAAACGGATTAATTAATTCTCCTCACCCGCAAAAATAAGGACTTTGCAAATTCTGCTGCATTGTTCTTCACGGAAACCTGGCTGAGTGAAACCATTCCGGACAGCGCATTACATCTACCAGGCTTCCAGCTGTTCAGAGCGGATCGCAACGTGGAGATAACGGGGAAAACGAGAGGTGGTGGAACGTGTTTTTACATCAACGAATGTTGGTGTACAGATGTAACAATGCTGAAGATGATGTACTGTCCTAATTTAGAGGCGCTCTTCATAAACTGTAAACCTTTCTACTCACCGTAGGAGTTTTTCTTGTGTGTGTTTATATTCCTCCACATGTGTGTGTGAGTGCAGCACAGCAACAGCTGGCTGATCAGATCACAGACACAGAACAACAATACCTGGACTTACATATGATTATTCTTCAGGATTTTAACAAGGCAAATCTCACACGTGAACTGCCAAAATACAGACAGCACATTACGTGCCACACCAGAGACAGAAATATACTGGATCACTGCTACTCAAAAATAAAGGATGCATATCGCTCTGTCCCTAGAGCAGCTTTGGGACTCTCTGATCACTGTCTGGTTCTTCATCTTCCGATCTACAGGCAGAAACTAAAATCAGCTAAACCTGTAGTAAGGACTGTAAAGAGATGGACTAATAAAGCAGAGCTGGATCTACAAGACTGCTTTGACTGCACTGATTGGAGTGTTTTTGAGGCTGCAGCCACAGACCTGGATGAGCTCACAGATACTGTGACATCATATATCAGTTTCTGTGAGGATATTTGCATTCCTACTAGGACTTATTCAGCATACAACAACAACAAACCATGGTTTACAGCAAAACTCAGGCAGCTTCGTCAGGCCAAATAGGATGCTTTCAGAAGTGGGGATAAAATCTTGTATAATCAGGCCAAAAACAGACTGACAAAGGAGATCAGAGTGACTAAAAGAAGCTATTCTGAAAAGCTGAAAAAACTGTTTTCAGCTAATGACCCTGCATCAGTGTGGAGAGGCCTGAAAGTCTTTACCAACTACAAGACACCATCCCCCAACACTGTAGGGAATCAACAATTGTCTTGATGACCTAAATGTGTTTTACTGTAGATTTGAAAAGCCCAGTCTCACACACCCACACCCACTCTGACCTTCACAGCACACAAAAATCTACACCTGCAACCCCCCTCCTCACCTCTCCTGCTACTCTACCTGCACTTAAGATCTGTGAAGAGGATGTGTGCCAGGGCTTCTGGAAACAGAAGACAAGAAAAGCACAGGGCCCAGACAGTGTTTCACCCACTTATCTAAAATCCTGTGCTGGCTAGCTGGCCCCCATCTTCACACAGATCTTCAACAGATCACTGGAGCAGTGTGAAGTTCCATGCTGCTTCAAACACTCCACAATTATCCCTGTCCCAAAGAAATCCAAGATCAGAGGACTTATTGACTACAGACCTGTCGCTCTGACGTCTGTGGTCATGAAGTTATTTGAGAGACTGGTGTTGGCCTGCCTGAAGGACATTGCTGAACACTTTCTGGATCCCCTGCAATTTGCCTATTGAGCAAACAGGTCTGTGGATGATGCAGTCAATATGGGACTGCATTACATACTTCAACATCTAGACAGACCAAGGACTTATGAAAGGATGCTATTTGTTGAATTCAGTTTGCTTTTAACACCATCAACCCCGCTCTCTAATGGACTAAATAAACCCAGCTCTCTGTTCCTACCTCTGTCTGTCAATGGATCACTAGCTTTCTGACAGACAGGCAGCAGCTAGTGAGAATGGGGAAATTTACCTCCAGCATATGTACAATCAGCACTGGTGCCCCCAGTGATGTTTGCTCTCCCCACTACTCTTCTCCCTGTACACAAATGACTGCATTGCCAAGGACCCCTCTGTTAAGCTCCTGAAGATTGCAGATGACACTACTGTCATCGGCCTCATCCAGGATGACGATGAATCTGCATACAGAAGGGAGGTTGAGCAGCTCACAGTCTGGTGCAGTCAAAAACAACCTAGAGCTGAACACGCTCAAAACAGTGGAGATGACAGTGTACTTTAGGAGGAACACCCCAACATTGACCCCACTCCCCATTCTGTACAGCACTGTGGCAGCAGTGGGGTCATTCAGGTTCCTGGGCACTACCATCTCACAGGACCTTAAGTGGGAGACCCACATAGACTCAATTTTGAAAAAGGCCCAGCAGAGGTTGTACTTCCTTCGCCAGCTGGGGAGGTTCAACCTGCCACATCTACTCAGCAGTCACCGAGTCTGTCATTTGCATTTCTATAACTGTCTGGTTTGGTCCAGCAAACAATTCAGACATCAGAAGACTTCAAAGGATAGTTCGGACTGCTGAGAGGATTACTGGTGCTCCCCTACCCACCCTGCTTGAACTGTACACATCCAGAGTGATGAAAAGGACTGGTAAAATCACTCCTGACCCCATTCACCCAGCATACTTCCTTTTCTAACTGTTGCCCTCTGGCCAGAGTTACAGAGCACTGAACACCAGAACAGACAGGCACAGGAACAGTTTTTTCCCTTAGGCCATCCACCTCATGAACAGTTAAAACTGCCCCCAAATACTTTCCTTTTGTCAATACAACCATGTGCAATATTCAGTCCATCCGTTCCTACTTATATCCATATTTCATATATATTCTTCAACATATCCTACCTCTTCTTCATTACATCACTTGCACATAACTGTATATCTGTATATAAAATATTCAAACAACATTATTGCTCATATATTTCTTTTTTTCATCTGTTATATCTTTTTTTATGTCACTATATGCATATATGTTTAAATGTATATGTTTGTATGTATGTATATACTGTTGCGTTTGCATTGGAAGCCTCTGTCACCATGACAAATTCCTTGTGTGTGTAAGCATACTTGTCAATAAAGCTCATTGTTTATTGGTGGTGGTGTCCCTTTCACCAAATGCTGTGCTTGTCACCTATATCAAACTTCATTGCGTGTGTGTATTTGTGTGCACGGTTGTGTAGTGGAGTGTGATTTCTCGGGACCCATTGTTCCCTGGCTTTAGCTTGCCATCGGCCGGTAAGCCTCAGCCCTGTATTTTTTATTTCTGTTTGATAGTCAATTTTGTGTCAAGGACTAACAGCTCTTCTTACATATATGTAAATAGGAACTTTGTGACTGGATTCCAATACTGCATATGCCATTAAGTGTTCTTGCTTTATTGGTTTAAAACTCTGATTTTTTCCAATTTTATTGTATTTTTGTATTGTATAAAGAGGCTATATTTATAATTGGACCCACATCTCCTGCCCTCTGTGTAGAACGAACGTGTGTGACCTGTTTAGTTAAATGAATGAACGTTACACTTATATAGCACTTTTTTGACACTACATTCAAAGCATTTTACATGGTGAACAGGGGCTCTCCTCAACCACCACCAGTGTGCAGCATCCACCTGGATGATGCAACGGCAGCCATAGTGCACCAGAATACTCACCACACTCCAGCTATTGACGGATGTGGAGCAGGATGTGGTCGTGTGTCTGTCACTGGGGAGAGAGGAAGCGGTAAGGGCCATCTCCTGGTGATTACTGATATTAAACACCTGTGTCTCATTTCAGGGTCGATGGAGAAGGGCTTTAAAAAGCCACCTGAGCGACATGCTGGAAGAGAGACCAGAGATGCTATGTGCATTCTAAATACTATGTTGTGAAGCTGAAAAGCCAATACTTTGTTGTGAAGCTGAAAGCCAACACTTTGTTGTGAAGCTGAAAAGCCAATAATTTGTGCATTAAAAGTTTACTCACATGGACTGTGAAACCGGCTCCCATGTCCTTCCTACTCAAACCCTCTACACTGGTGCCAAAACCCAGGAATTAAGGAAGATGACGGGCCGCTATGGACACCTCACCGCTGGCAAAGTCATCCGTGCCCTGGCTAGCATCCAAGAGTCTCACCAGTGAGCTCTCCTCGAGCAGGAAAGCTGCTTCCAAGAGCTCCTCTAAACCCAGGCCAAAGATCAGCAGTCCTTACGGAGATGGCTAGCTTCAGGCAGATCCTCCACCGCGACCCCGGAGGCAGCGATGAAGATGCACCTCCTGCTCACCAAGATGGGTGCCCAGGATGATCCAGAGGCATTTGTGAGCCTTTTTGAGCAGTCAGCCACCGCCTCTGACTGGCCATGAACCAAATGGGCTCTCCACCTGCTGCCGCTGCTTTCCGGGGAGGCCCAACTCATGACGCAGCAACTACCAGCTGAGGACTGCCTGGAATACATCAAGCTGAAGATCGCTGTCCCTCACTTTGAGCGACGTCGGCCGCCCATTCGCGTTTTCCCAGCAGCTCTGTGATGCCTGCCGAAAATGGGTGCTGGCCGAGGATGGGCGTGGAGGAGACTATCGACCTGATGGTGCTGGAGCAGCTTACTGTTCGCCTGCCCCAAGGAACCGTGGAATGGGTCCAGTGCCATCGCCCCATGTCGGTGGATGACGCTGTCCAGCTGGCCGAAGCCCACATGGCGGCCTACCCGAAAGCCGGTGAGCAGCAGTCCAGATCTCTCTCTCTCTTGTTTCTCCTACTCCTCTTGCCCCTCCCTCTCGCCCTATACCCACTCCCCGAAAATGAGGAGTGGCTCCACCCAAACTGGCGCCCCAGCTTCGTGGGCTGCACTATGCTCTGGCCCCCTCCCCTACCCCTCTCCATCATCCTTCCCAGGTTGATATCTCCGCCACCATGGGTGCAGCCAGGAAGCCTGGGCCGGTCTGTCGGAGTGGCGGGGGGGTCAAGACGCCTCCAAGACCACCGGAGGTAGAGATGTAGATTTGGGTCCCCGAATGGCCCACTTTTATTGGTCGGGTATTCATGGGAATGTGCGCAGATGGTGTGCGGCATGCCGCAAATGTCAGTAGGTGAATCCACCGGCCACCCCAAGAGTGCCATTGCCCCATTAAAGTTGATCGTGTCCCCAAAAGAATTGGTATGGACCTCGTCGGGCCATTAGAACGGTCAACACACGGATATCGGTTTGTATTAGTCCTGGTGGATTATGCAACGTGATATCCGGTGTAGTGGCAGATTCCCTAAAACCGCCATCAAAGCTCAGTCGAGTCAAAGATTTCTTGGAGGCGCAAAGTTCTAATTCCAAAAATAGACTTCATAATAAAAATAACAAAGCCGAGATGGTTCATGAAGCATCGAAAGTTACATTTTAGAACATGCCTTTTTTATGCAGTTTCTGTTCTCTTTGAGGATGGCCTCTTCGTCCAAAATTTAACCCATGATATCATCCAATAATATCATCCAGTAATCAATATGCCATGATTATTTACATCATCACTCCTTCTAACAGGACATCCTGGCTTAACTTACTTCAGTTGTGGCAAAAGCATAACTATTTTATTTTATATGCATAAAACACACTGTAATCACTTCATATGGTTACATATTTTATATTAACTAACAATCATTACTTTCTGCATTAATTTGATTAGTATATTAAATGATCTCCCTTATTTCAGTTAATTGGTCACACACACACAACACATCCCTGTGAGAAGAAGTGTGTGTGTGATGCCACAGTGTTCCTTTTTTATCCTTGAGACTTCCTCTTGACGCATGCTTCTCAATTCACCTCAATACTCCCTATTTCTCTTGATGCATGCATCTCGATTCATCCCAATACTCCCAATTCCACCTATTGTCTGTATCAAATCATGCATTGTCGGACTCTGTTCTATTAAAAGCATAATTTTTCCTTTACACAGACAAATCATGCATTCACATAAAGGGCCTTACAAAGAGACACAGAGAGAGACTGTAATTCTCCCTAGAAAAGCCAAGCTGCATTTTTCCATTGATTTGCACTTTGATAATTAAACTGAGTAAATGATAATTAAATAAATAAATGAATGATTAAATATCTAACATGTTGAATAACATTCATAATGCAGTTATTTGTAGTACACTGATTACACATTGTCATTTTTAGATCATTGCATATTGCATACATGTTAATGCAATTATCAAAATGGACTAACTGAATGATTAAATGAAAATATACAATAACGGAAGCAGTGCCTCTTCGCAACATCTCAGCACACAGTGTTGCGGAGGCCCAGGTGGGGATTCTCACCAACCAAGGCACAACATTTATGTCACGTACATTATGCAAACTTTATGAATTGCTGGGAATTAAATCGATTTGCACCAGAGTTTATCACCCGCAAACTGACGGGCTGGTGGAACGATTTAATCGAACCCTGAAAAACATGATTTGCAAGTTCGTGCAGAAGACACTAGAAACTGGGACAAATGGCTGGAACCCCTATTATTTGCAGTCAGTGAGGTCCGCAAGCCTCCACGGGGTTTTCCCCCTTCGAGCTCCTGTATGGACGCCGGCCCCGCGGGGTGCTTGATGTCATACGGGAGGCATGGGAGGAAGGACCTTCCCAAAGCAAAAATGACTCAAAAGCTCAAAAGACACAAAGCCATCTCTATAACAGAGGTGCCCAGCTATGGGAATTTGCACAGGGAGACAAAGTACTTGTATTGCTCCCCACGTCGAGCTCAAAATTACTCAGCAAGTGGCAAGGACCCTTTGAGGTTACACGGCGATTCAGGGATCTTGATTATGAGGTTAAACGAATGGATAGAGGCGGGGCACATCAAATTTACCACCTCAGCCTCCTTAAATTATGGAGAGAGGTGGTCCCCATGTCCATGGCAATGGTAGTTCCGGAGAGGGCGGAGCTCGGGCCGGAGGTGAAGTTCAAAGTTGATCCATTCACCCCGGTCCCTTGTGGAGACCACCTCTCACTGTCCCAGCTCACGGAGGTGGCCAAGTTGCAAAAATAATTTTCGGACGTGTTCTCTCCTCTTCCCGGTCGTACCAACCTCATACAACACCATATCGATTGTGGTTGTGCGTAGTCGGCCATACCGCGTACCCGAACATAAGAAAAAAGTGATTCGGGATGAATTAGAGGCAATGCTCGAGATGGGGGTAATAGAAGAATTGCACAGCGATTGGGCCAGCCTGGTTGTTCTTGTACCTAAGAGTGACGTGTCAGTCCAGTTTTGTGTAGATTACCGGAAAGTCAACGCGGTGTCTAAATTCGACGCATACCCAATGCCCTGAATTGACGAACTTCTCGATCGGTTGGGTGCGGCTCAATTTTACTCGACACTGGATTTAAAAAAGGGATATTGGCAGATCCCCTTAACTCCATTATCCCGAGAGAAAATGGCCTTTTCCACACCGTTTGGATTACACCAATTCGTCACTCTTCTGTTCAGTTTGTTCGGGGCTCCCGCCACAGTCCAGCGCCTAATGGATAAGATCCTCTGGCCACACGCCGCATATGCTGCTGCCTACTTGGACGACATTATTATATACAGTAATGACTGGCAGAAGCATATGCAGCATCTAAGAGCTGTTCTTAGGTCACTAAGATGGGTGGGACTCACTGCAAACCCCAAAAAGTGAACAATTGGATGGGTGGAAGTACGATATCTGGGCTTCCACTTGGGTCATGGGCAGGTACAGCCCCAAATTGATAAGACCGCAGCGATAGCGGCCTGCCCACGTCCCAAGTCCAAAAAGGAGGTGAGACAGTTCATGGGGCTGGCTGGCTATTACAGAAGGTTTGTGCCTATTTTTCTGATGTCGCCAGCCCCTTGACTGATCTCACTAAAAAGGGGATGCCAGATCCGGTCCAGTGGACGGAGGTGTGCCAACTGGCTAGTGAAATCACTCTGTGGCGGGCCGCTCCTACATGCTCCTAACTTCTCTCTCCCCTTCATTTTACAGATGGATGCATCAGAGAACAATCCAAAATCACTTGCTTAAATGACTGGCTTCTTGTTGCTCTAACCCCCATCATCGGCAAATGCTTTGAGAGACTAATCGGAGATCACATCTGCTCTGTGCTGCCTGCCTCACTGGACTCACTGCAGTTTGCTTACTGCAACAACTGCTCCACTGATGATGCCATTGCATCTACACTACACACTGCTGTCTCCCACCTGGAAAAAAGGAACACATATGTGAGAATGCTGTTTGTAGACTATAGCTAAGCATTCAGCACCATAGTGCCCTCCAAGCTTGATGAGAAACTCCGGGCTCTGGGCTTAAACAGCTTGCTGTGCAACTGGATCCTGGACTTCCTGTCAAGCAGATGCCAGGTGGTTAGAATGGGCAGCAACATCTCCTCATCACTGACCCTCAACACTGGAGCCGCGCAGGGCTGTGTTCTCAGCCCACTCCTGTATTCCATGTACACACATAACTGTGTGGCAACACATAGCTCCAATGCTATCATTAAGTTTGCTGATTGTAACGGTGATATATTTTTCTCTAAGGGACTTTTATTTTGGTGGGTGGCGTTGTCTACATTGTGCGTGAGAGAGAAGTCAGTCGCGCCTTGGATGTTGGAGAAGACAGTCGCGCTGCGCTCTCTGTGTGTGAAGAGAGACATGCTGTGATCGCTGTGTAAGAAGTAGACATTTTCTCCGCTGAAAATGTAAAGGACGACAGAGGCACACAGTCAGTTTAAGTTTTGTGAGTTAAGTGTACATCAACATGATCGTGTGAAACTGAAGACGTAGTTGAAGCAGAAGTTCGATTGATTGCGCCATTGAACGGAGAACGGTGTTAGAGACAGGCCGAGAGCACGAAAGAGAGTTGCTAAGCCATGAGTTTCATTCAGAACATTGTTGTTTCTGGCGTAATACTGAATTTAAGTTTTTGTAGAATCATACTGCGTTTTTTTTTAGTCATCTATGAACCGTGTCATAGATCGTGATACGTTGTTTTCCCGTGAATTGCTTTAGTGCACTTGTAAGTGCGCTAGAACGAGAGTTAGATTTGAGTGATTTTTTTCCCTTTTTCTGAGTATTTTTGGCATTCAGGAGAGTCTGACAACTGCAGACGATCAAAATTTGCTTTCAAGAAGTGTTTTTCTTGTTTTTGTGGATCGACCCTTTTCAAGTGGGCCACGTGTGTGCTGTGACTGAGCCGTGCCATTTTGTTCCAGAAAGTTCCAGAGTTTTCTGGAGCCGCGCTGAAGCTTCTCTGGTGTTTTTTGTGTTTATTACCCTGCCAACCAGACAACATCTCCTCATTGTCCTGTCTCAGATGTTTTGTTTCACTGTTACAAGTCATCACAAGATACAAGTCATCATAAATCATAAGTCATCACAAGTCGTCACAAGTCATCGCAAAGTCGACGCATCAAAGTCATCGTTGCTACAATCTGGTACAAATGTTCTTTACACACACCTATATGAACATTTTACTGAGTTAAGATTGAACTGAACTGAGTTATTATCTGAATTGTGAACCTGAACTGTGATTTTGAACTAGTTGATGTGAATCTGAGTCAAATGGAAACTGAATCATAAAGTTGATTTAAAGAGTCATTTGAACAAAGTTAAGAGTCAGAGTTATTTGAAGTGAATCATTTGAACTGTACTACAAGAGTCTTTGATTTGATTCAGACTATTCTATTAGGTTTAGGGGGTGGGAACGTGAGCTTAAGTTATTACTTTGCATCACTTTTATTCTTCAGGAAGCCACCGTGTTGACACTTAATTGCCTGAAGCCCACACTTCTTATTCCTGCAGTATATTATACAATAGGTAAGCTAAAACATATACACACTTACTGTGTATACTGAGACTCAAAGCACCGGGGGTGGGGACTAAGATCCTGTCACTTCTAGGTCTTCCAGGGTAACGTTGTAGTATTCCCCTACTAAGCGGGACCTAAGAGCCCATTACATGATGATATGACGGTGTTAGGTCTGATCACTGACAATGATGAAACACTCTGACACGCTGGTATCAGGAGCACAACCTCTCCCTCAACGTCAGTAAGACCAAGGAGCTTGTGGTGGACTTCAGGAGAAAAGACAGAGAACACAGCCACATCACCATTAATGGAGCACCGGTGGAGAGAGTCAGCAGCTTCAAGTTCCTCTGTGTCCACATCACATAGGAACTCACATGGTCCGTCCACACTGAGGCCGTTGTGAAGAAGGCTCACCAGTGCCTCTTCTTCCTGAGATGGCTGAGGAAGTTTTGAATGAACCACCACATCCTCACACGGTTCTACACCAGCACTGTAGAGAGCATCCTGACTGGCTGCATCACCTCAACCACAAAGCCCTGCAAAGTGTGGTGCGAACTTCCAGACACATAATCGGAGGTGAGCTTCCCTCCCTCCAGGACATCTATACAAGGCGGTGTGTGAAAAAAGCTCGGAGGATCATCAGAGACTCCAGCCACCTGAGCCATAGGCTGCTCTCACTGCTACCATCAGGCAGGCAGTATCGCAGCATCAGGACCCACACCAGCCGACTTCATGACAGCTTCTTCCCCCAAGCAATCAGACTTTTGAACTCTTGATCGCTCACGATACATATATCAGCACCGAATTTTATTAGCCTCAGACTGGACCCACATTTTATACTTCACTTAATAACACACTGGCAACTGACTATCAACCGACAGCTGAATGCCAAATGTTTTTATTGTATACAGTCTTCTTATTTTGTGTATCCTGTATATTATTAGATGTATATTGTGTTGTGTAACAGATGTGTAAACTGTGTTATGTGTAAATCAGATGTTTATTGTAATTGTCAATACTTTGTTGTGAATCTGAAAAGCCAATACTTTGTTGTGAAGCTGAAGACAACTGCATTAAAAGCTGACTCACGTGGACTGTGAAACCGGCTACCGTGTCCTTCCTACTCGAACCCTCTTCAGTGGAGAGAAGAGAGTGGAGTGATAGAGGCAATTCATGTATGGAGATTTTTAGGAGGACATGATCAATAAGGGCTATTGGGGGAATTTTGGCCAGGACACCGGGGTTATACCCCTATTCTTTACGAGAAGTGTCCTGGGATTTTTAATGACCACAGAGAGTCAGGACCTATGTTTAATGTCTCATCCGAAAGATGGTGCTTTTTACAGTATAGTGTCCCTGTCACTATACTGAGGAGTTTGGACCCACACAGACTGCAGGTTGAGCACCCCCTGCTGGCCTCACTAACACCTCTTCCAGCAGCAACCTTAGTTTTCCCCAGGAGGTCGCTCATCCAGGTACTGACCAGGCTCAACCCTGCTTAGTTTCAGTGGGTAACTGGTCTAGAGCTGCAGGGTGATATGGCTGCTGATTCATGCATTAGTTAAATTGAGTGATTTCATTAACATTTGCCTGGGTGAAACTCCCAGGGTGGCATAGTCGATCTCTTCTCTAACTTAACCTCAATTCATTATTTGACACTGCCCTCCACTCTGCTACATTAGCAATATTTCTGAGGTGGAAGAATGCTGTTCCACAAACACTGGAAATTTGCTTTTCAAAGTTTAAATTGGTATCAAATATAACATCAAATTTTTTATTTATTTTTTTGCTGTAGAAGACGACGTAACATCCATCAAGAGTCAAATTATATTTTAGCTGCTTATTTTTGAGGTTTTTGTTCCAATAATTATTACCTCTGTTTTGTCGGAATTGAGTAGAAGGGAATTTTTAGCCATCCAATCTTTAATGTCATTTATACACTGTGCTAATTTGGAATTTGGAATATTTCGAAGAAATATACAGTTGTGTATTGTTGGCATAACAGTAAAAACTAATTCCATGGTTTCTGATAATGTCTCCCAGGGGAAGCATATATAAGGAGAAAAGCAGAGGCCCTAAAACTGATCCCTGTGGCACTACATACTTAACTTTAACTTGATCTGACAGTTCCTCGTTTACACAGACAAAGAGGTAGTGGTCAGAATAGGCCTAAACCAAGCTAATGCCAGTCCACAAATGTCAACATAATTCTCAAGCCTTTCCAAGAGAATGTTGTGATCTATGGTGAAGGCAGCATTAAGATTTAAAAGCACTTGAAGAAAATACAGCCACAATCAGATGATAAGAGCAATTTGTAACTTTGATAAGTGCAGTCTCTGTCCTATGATGGGGCCTGAATCCTGAATGAAATTCGTCATACAGTTGCAATTAAAATTATTCTCTACTAATATTTCTAAATAGCAGGATATTTATTTTTTTTTTTTTAAATACAGCCATGCCATAATTATTCAACCCCTATTGCATGTAGCCGTTTCATAATTATGTAAGGCAACACAAGTAATTGTTTTAAAACAAAATGAAGCCATCACTCTACAACGGCACTTATTTAAGTTTTACAATTCAAGTTTAGTGTCGTAAGCAAAAATATATTTCTATACAAAAAATGCAATTAAAAATAATCTGTTACAAAAGCTAATAAGAGGAGATTATTTCATTACACAAGAAAAGACCATGGCTAAAAGTACATTTCCAAGGCACTTCAATTTCCAATAGACAAAGTTGGCAGCACCATTCATAATTTTTTTTTTAAATATGGTACAACAGCAACCTTCTTGGGCGTGGAAGAAAGCAAAACTTCACCAAGGGAAATGTTGACTTGAATATTCAAGAAGAAATTTGGAAAGACCTGTGGAGTCCTGGAAGAAGGTTTTATGGATGTATGACACTAAACTGAAAATGAGTTTTAGACCCATGGGTCAGCAGTACGTCTGGAGTAAGAAAGGCAAAGTGATGACAAGAACGACACCATCCCCACAGTCATGCATGGAGGTGGGTCATTCCTGTTATGGGGGTGTTTTGCGGCTGCAGGAAATGGCTATCCTGACTATGTGACTGAAGCCATGGACTCTTTCATGTATAAGGCCATTTTGGCACCCGCGAATGTGATGCCTTCAGTGTGTAAATTGGAGCTTGGTGATCACTGGACTTTCCAGCAAGACAATAACACCAAGGATACATCCAAGTTGTCCAAAATCTGGATCAGGGGTGGGTCATGGAATGTTCTTGAATGGCCCTTTCAGTCCATCATTAAAATCCCATCGAAAATCTTTGTTGGGATTTCAAGGAAGCAGTGGCAGCACAGAAACCAAAGAATGTCAATGAACTGAAAGCTTTTGCTCATGAGAAATGTGTAAAAATTCCAATAGAGAGGTGTCCGAAGCCTGAGAACACTTACCTGAAACATTTATTTTATGTTATTAAGGGTAAAGGATGCTCCACAAATGATTGACTTTGGGGGTTGAATGTTTCTGACATGACATTTGTGGAGAGAATTAGTTATTTTCTATTTTAAAATTTGGGTAAACTGAAATCTTTGTTCTTAAAATCACTCAAATGTGTATTAAAAATTTACTTTGACTGTTTACTGAGGTTTTAGTCTATGTGTTTTAATTCACATCACCAGAATGTATTGCTGGTCAGGGGGTTGAATAATTTTGACTGCAACTGAATACACCATTACTCTGTAAAAATCAGCATAGTTGGGAGGACACTACCTTTTCTAGTATTATCAACATAAATGGAAGATTTGAGATCGGTCTATAATTAGCCAACTCTTTTGGATCAAGCTGTGGTTTCTTGATAAGCGGTTAGATAACTGCCAGTTTAAAGTTTCTTGGGACATACCCTAAGGATAATGAGAAGTTAATAATATTAAGAAGAGGTTCTGATATTACAGCAAACACCTCTTTTAGGAGTTTAGTCGTTATTGGGTCTAACATTCATGTTGTTGCTTCAGATGTTTTGATAAGTTTTGTTAGCTTTTCCTGACTTATCACAGCAAAGGATTGAAGTTGCTCATAATGAATCATTTGAGTCTTCTGAGGTGTTGTGGCAGACAGACGCATAATTCCATCTGTTTCTGATGATATTATCAGTAAATAAATACATATAGTCATTACTACTATGCCGTGATGGAATATCTGGTTCAGTTGAAGGTTTATTCCTTACCAATTTAGCCACAGTACTGAATAAAAACCTAGGACTGTTGTGGTTATTTTCTTGTCAAAATGTTTGCACCGTTGCCTGATCTGCATAATTCCTTTAGAGATTCTGGCGCTAAAGCAGTGCAGACAATGTGTGCAAATAACTGTTGCTTATACAAGGCACTATTCATTTTTAGTGAATTCCCCCCAAAGTGTGGTAAGTTACACTGATGGAAAGTACCCAAAATTGAAAATTCTGAAAATGGTAATTCGCTTTCATTACTGCTTTTGTGTTCCATGCAAGACAGAAAGTCATACTGGATTGAATTGACACACGGTGAATGAGTAAATTATGACAGAATTTTCTGATTAACTATCCCTTTAATGCATTATAATGAATTCATAATGCCTTATAATATACCTAATAATCAGTTTCATGTATGTACATATTCATGGTTTCATCTTAAAAATATGCATAATGGTGAATAGATAAGTACAGAATGTGTAGTAAAATTGTGGTTACAATTCAAAAGATACAAGTGGATTACAAGGTACAGTCTAGGGCATTATGAATACCTTTCAAATGCACTATATATACAATCTTCATACAAAGTGCTACTCAAAAGTTTCTTTGACTTTTTAATATTTTTCGCACTGGAGTTGACTTACTGTATGTAATCAAATGTAATAATTTGATAACAAGCAAGTGCTTCTGTCTGGTATAAAAATGGCAATATTAAAACTTTGCTGCAGATATCAAAATATATTTATGAAGATTTTGAGTGAATGATCTTTTCCTGGTGCCTGGGTGTCTGATGTTAAATGCATGGGACTAATTGCATATTTTATAATGAGGCAATCAGGCAAAATTTGCAGTTCAGTTAATGATGTGTATAGCTCTGCCAAGCCTCAAAATTGCAGGACTGACAGAGTTTTAGGATGAAAAGTTCAAAGCTCAGACCAGTCAATCATTTTTGCAGATGGAGAGCGAAAGAGCTATGAGTATAGAGATTCTATCCCTGCTCAGTTCCTAATTTTCACTCATTCTTGCACCATTTTCCTCTAGTCAAAATTCAAATCAGTCAGTATTGTTCTTCTGCGGAATGGAGGCTTCTAACGTACGTTTATTCAGTGCTCTCCATCTCTCATGTGTCTTCACAGTTCAACAGCATATTTCTTTTTATACATCTCAGGCAGAAAATGAATGTTCAGTTCAAGTCATTCAGTCTCTACTGGAGTGATCACGTCTTAAATGCAATGTACAAGGTGTAAAAATAGAAAAACGATGCACCTTACAAGATTTTTCTTTTTTAATTTTTCACAGTTCAGAGGTAGGTGCACCTGCAGCTACATCATGACGTCTTGTCTACCTCACAAACCTTTGACATTTCTTTTGGAGTGGATTTTTTAAACAATGAAGTGTGTGTGAAAATCTCTCAACACAAAATCATTATTGCAACTAGATTTTTTTAAATGTGAGGGGTGCTTGCTGTGCAAATGGTTCTAGGGTGTTCTGGTGGTTGCCAGGGCATTGCTATGCAGTTGCAGTTTCTAGCACATTTGCTATGTGGTTGCTAGCAATGTCATAAATTTGCTGTAAGTGATTTTAGCCATTCTGAAACTTCCACCGGACTTCCACATGAGCTAGCCCAGGGCCCCGGGTCGGTGGGGCTGTATTGTAGTTAAGGAAAATACAAAATTGAAATACGGTAGAGGCTAATGTTAAATGAAAACACAAACAGGGCAACAGCCTACCCTACATGCCTCAACACATACTTAATGCTTGCTTATATCATTCACAGCACCCTATGCACTTAAATACTTGCTCAAACCACTCAAAGCATCTTATGCATTTAACACATGCTTAAATCACTAACCAGGCTTTAAGGACATGTATAACAGTTTAAAAAATAAAATTCTCATTAACATATTTTCACATATAACACGAATTACACATTCATTAAACTGGAAAACACTCTGGGCTATAAATCATTAAATGAGGTATGATTAATTCTAAATTTCATAACCAGTCATCGCCTGTGCACCAAAATGTGGTCAAACTCCACTCATGCAATCCATATGCATCCTTCAAAACTGATCCATAACAAACACTCAGTTTTAACATACAACTCTTCTGAACACTTATTTAATGCAATTTATAAGTATTTTGTGTGAAATTTGATATTTACCCAAACAATTCTCGACCGATGAACAAAACCAGAAGCTCTCTTGCACAACGTATGTTCTCACGTCTCTAACCAGTACACGTGCAACACGAGGAGTGCTGGAAAGCAGGTGTCGCAAAACTCCGGTTCTTAAAGGGGCCACATCCAATTTATGACTAGAGTTAAATTACATGAAATTTCTATACTTGGGTACAATTATTAAAGGTGAAAAACTTGCCCCCTGAAATTAATTTTCAGAGGCATTTTTAACTTTTAGGTGGGTATTTTTTTTATTTTTAATTCCATAACTAGGTAGAATATTATGAAATACAGTATATCAAATGTTAGAAAACAGGTAACAAATGAAAAAAAAAAAAAAAAAGAAAATCACAACGTCATTTTATTTGCCCCCACATGTTAAAAAATCTGGGGCATTTTTGTCACTTTGTGGCATTTTTGCCCCTTAGTTAATTTTTGAATCTGGATGCTAGGGTGTCCTGGGTGGTTGCTAAGTGGGTGCTTACCGGCCAAGTCAAAAGAGTCCACTCCAAAGTATCTATTATAGCTATATTTGTGTAACACTTTACATTAAGGTCCCCTGGGTTTATAAAGGGATTCATTAATGACTAATAACTAATCTACAAATGCATTATTAATCATTTGTGCAGTTATAACAACATGAATAAAAAAAGGTTAATTTCATGCAATGCCTGCCAAATAGTGAGGCAATTTTAACTCACATGTTATAAATGCTTAGTAAAGGCACTTATTCATACATATTTTAATCAAAATCATGAGATGTCAGAATTCATGATTTATGTCATGATCCAGCAAAAATTGACTAGTATAGAGATTAAAAGGTGTTGTGTCTATATTCATTACTGTAATGCCTTGACTTATGTCACTTTCCTGGATATTTTAATGTAAAAAGAATGGTGCTACTCCAAGTTATGTCTTACTCAGTCCTCTGTGGGTCTTCATGCTCACCTAGTGCATTGTTTGAAAGTTCTTATTTCTCTATTGTTTATCAAAAGATTGTTCACAAAAACTTTCATTTTATGGGTTATTTAAACTTTAATCATACATTATAAAGTTTAAGATTACGACACCTGTGAACCATTTATATATGAGTTATGAATGTTAGTAAGCTATGGAAGTGCACCTTAATGTAAAGTGACCACATGTGAGCCATTTATTAATGACTTTTCTAATATTAGTAACCTAAAGTGTACCTTAACGTAAAGTGGACAGTTAAGAAACATTATTTAAAGAGTTTCCAACTCCTGCACTTCATTTATTAATGAATGTCTTTTAATGCTTCAGGATTACATAATTTATAATACACATTATTCGGTTAATAAATATATCATGTAATATAGTCTGATGAACATTAAACCATTCTGAACTTTACATAAAGCAAATAAACATTATAACAGACATTCATTAACATTAACACTCAACATAGAAAAATAGACATACACTATCATTAGAAAAAAATAAACACATGAATATGTATATATACTAAGGCTTTGTTACATTAGCCTAGCCTATATTTACTATAAATAGTAAACTAATATATGTAAAAATATATAAATAAGGGCATAATTTATCTAAAATATAATTAAACTCCATTTTACAACTTTTATAGGATAGATTAAGAGTAAATAAATAAATAAATAAAACACCCAAAGTTGTTTCCATTAATTATCTGCTCTCTTCACAAAGAGCGAGAATTTGCACTATCTGTACTCAGGGTTGGGAGGGTTACTTTTGAAATGTATTCCACGACAGATTACAGTCAAATGTAATTTGTAACGTATTCCATTAGATTACTCAAGGTCAGTAACGCATTCTAAATACTTTGGATTACTTCTTCAGCACTGGTAGATTTGTTCACTTGTTTTTACTATAAAAACTCTGCCAGTACAGTAAGATAAAATACACATAAAATAAATTTGAAATTAAAAATACATTCTCTGAAAAACCTAAATATCTTATGCAGTGTTGTTTCTATAAGTAGATAAATCCAATTGATCTTGTTTTAAGGATTTTTAAGATATTTTTACAGGAAAACAATACAAAAATTATCAAGAATACAATTTTTGCCCTAATATCAAAAGGTCTTACTAGAAAAAAAGAAATTATGACCCAACGTGAATTTTCTTGATAAAAAAAATATGATCGTGCCTGGTAATGTGCATGTAAAATGGCTAGAAATAGTATTTTAGCTTAGCGTAAAGCTGACAATTTACACAAGGTTTATTTCTATTTCTTCTGCTCCAAATTTACTTCAAACATGCTTCTCTGTCTGCTCGTATGAATGTAACACATCATAAGAAAGTGTTTCACCGCTGTTCAAATGCACATTGGGTCGCATCATTTATATGTATACATGTACTAAATATTAAATGAAACAAATGATAATAAAATGCAAAGTAATCCCTTCAGTAATCAAAATACTTTTTTCAGTATTCAAATTACTAATGATTTAAATTGTAACTGTAGTGGAATACAGTTACTTATATTTTGTATTTTAAATACGTAATCCCGTTACATGTATTCCTTTACTCCCCAACCCTGTCTATACTGTAGCATTAGCATTGCTCTTTCCAGTGCAGTAGTACCATTTGCACACATTGTATTTTCAATCAGTTTGATACTGTATATATATATATAAGCGTTCTTTATACTACTTTTATCAAATGTATATTTTATTTTATGATTTCAATAATGGGTTGTGATATTTTATTTTAAGTTGCACTTCGTTTAAAACGTGGAGCTGATTGGTTAGACTTCCTCTTTATTTTCAAAGTGATGATTGGCTGGGAGACCAGGTTATCTGGGAGATCGGAGCGGAGATTCTTGGAATGGACAGAGTGAGATTGGGAAATAAAGAGGGATGTCCACAAACTATATGTACTTTAATACATAACAGAAATTTTGTTTTGATATGTCAGTGCTCACAGTGCTGCATGTCATAAGTTCTTGGAATGTGTTGCTAAGCTAGTTTATGCTAGTTTGAGTTTGTATGTTAGTAAACAATGTTTATGTGCTCCCCTAGTGATAATGTAAAATTTACGTTTTTATAAATGTTTAAGACCAACTGTACTGTTATTTGCTTTGCATAAAGTTCACTATGGGTTAACTGCCAACCACCAGGCTTAATTTATGTTAAGTCTGGTGAGTGGCAATTATGTACATGATATATGATGTAATACTGAAGCATTAGGCGCTCATTAATAAATGACATGCAGAAGTTAGAAACTCTTTAATGTTTCATAATTGTCTACTTTAAGGTCCACTTTTTAGGTTGCTAATGTTGGTAGCTCATTAAAGTGGACAGTTGTCCACTTTACATTAAGGTACACTTTCATGTTGGTTAGTCATTTATAAATGGTTCACAGGTGTTCACTTTACATTAAGGTACACTTTCATAGCTTATTAATGTTGAGAAGTCATTAATAAATGGTTCACAGGTGTCCACTTTACATTAAGGTACACTTTCCTTAGCTTACAAATGTTGGTAAGTCATTAATACAGTGAATGGTTCATAGATAACTCAATAAATTAGCCATGGTTGTTCAGCTTGCATACCTTTTATGAGGTTGCTAAGTTTGCAAATCCACCTAGTACCTGAATTGTACTAGAAAGTGCAGACATTGTTGCTTAATTAATAAACGACCCCTAAAATGAAGAGAAGTAAATAACATAGATATACTTTTGATAAATGAGAGAAATCAAAGTTAAAGGTATTGCTGTGGATGAGCATGAAGACCTGGAAGGTGTTTGGCTGAGATATTCCAACTTTGATACATAGGTTACCACTCTGAGTAGCATTATTCTTTTGTCACCAACTTGACAAGCAAAGTGTCATGAGTCAAGAGATTGGAGTAATGAATATATTAACAACACCTATAAATAATAAAATAAATAATAATGAATTATGACATTTCATGATGTTGATTAAAATAAGTATGAAAAGGTACCTTTATTAAGCATTTATTACATGTGATTAAAAACTGGCTCACTGTTTGGCATATTTTTATTCATGTTGTTATAACTGCATAAATAATTTATAATGCATTTGTAGATGAGTTATTAGTCATTAATAAACCACTTTACAAACCCTTTACAAAGGGAACCTTAATGTAAAGTGTTACCTATATTTGTTTTGAGAAGTGTGTGTTAAAATCCTTCAGAAAATGTGATTTTTTTGATTGTCATTCTTGGAAATTGAAGTGTTTAAGTGAAAAATGATCAGTACTTTTTGGACAGAGTTTACATTAATTTGAACATTAAGGTTTAATGAACATCTATTATTCTAGCATTTCTGAGCAACTACCCCAAATCCTTTTGAGCTCACATCAACCCACCTTCCGTAATATAGTTAACAGTCTCTCTGCCTCAGAGCGCTCTATTTGACCTCATCAAGTATGCTTGGCCTCCCTTGTTTTCTTTGAATTGAAAAATAATGACTGAGCGTACAATAATTACTGAATAATCTGGAGCATATTGTCATGATGTTGTACGGGGCTCTCTTTGGAGGAACATCTGTGTGGAGACAATGAGTGTTTTCGCTATAATTAGCCATAATCAATTTTGTGTTGTTATTGCCTTTCTCCCTCTCTGGTCCCCTTATGGGCTGTGGTAAAGGCACGCTCATGGGACCTGTGCTGTGAAATTACTTTTAACACTTTATTGTATCAGATTAAACAAAATTGTGAGTTGAGAAAGTGCTAATGAGCACTGTTGTCCTGTGGCTGTGACAGTAAACACAACAAATCCATTTTTACTTCATTTTGATAATGCTAAATGGTAAATGGTCTGTAGAGGGTTGGGTATATGTGCTTGGTGGATTTAGCATTTATGTTGTCTATAAAGAGCTTATTAAATCCCTTTATTTCCAAAAAGAAAAAAAAAAAAAAAGCAGAGAGAAACAGCTGTAAATCAGTAAATCGCATTCAGCACCATTATGACTTCTGTACCTTGGAATCACCACTGCACGACTGAACTTGAGTTATGAAAATGAGAGGCAATTAGTCAAGCTTTTCAACATGGTCAAAGCACTTGGAACTAGGAACAATATACCCCTGAGGACCTCACTCATCATCTTGGACTCAAAGCTCTCCAGTAATTTGCACAGACACCCAAGTTTTCCCAGAAACTGTGTGGGTAGACACAAAAATGAAATCCTCATTGTCCAAACCAATATGACTGACTTTCATGCAACACAAATGGACATTTTTTGAAAAATGCTGATGCAACTCTTTTTTAATTCAATGAAAATGAATGGTGACTGAGGCTGTTGGTCCCTAACATTCTACTAAACATCTTTGTGTGTGTGTTCCATAGAAGAACGACACCTGAAAGTCAACACGAGGATGTGTAAATGATGAGAATTTTAGTTTTTGGGTAAACTGTCCCTATTAAAGTATAAAATTATACTTATTTTTCATCCAAAAATTAAAATTCTCTCATTATTTACTAATCCTCATGGCATCCCAGATGTGCATGACTTTCTCTCTTCTGCTGAAAACAAAGATTTTTAGAAATATCTCAGCTCAGTTGGTCCAAACAATGCAGGTGAATGGTGGTCCAAAGAGCCTTTAAAGTCAGCATTAAAGTAATCTGTAAGACTCCAGTGGTTAAATCCAGGTCTTCAGAAGATATTTGTTATCTTAATACTGAAGTCCAATTCTTCATCTTGCCGACTTGATCCTGATCCCACATCCCTCCTCAAACTCTGTCATTCTGTCATCTCTGCACCTATCTCAAATTTCATAAACAGATTTCTTGCTTTTGCTTCTCTCCCTTTACCACTTAAAACTGCGGCAGTAACTACAGTACTTAAAAAAACCTAACTTGGACCCTGCTGTTCTTTCTAATTTCCGCCCTATCTCTAACTTACCATTCATTTCCAAAATACTGGAAAGAGTTGTTGCCTCCCAGTTACAATCTTTCCTTGTTCAATATGATCTTTTTGACCCTTTTCAGTCTGGCTTTCGCCCACTTCACAGTATTGAAACCGCCCTTGTAAGGGTTGTCAATGACCTACTACTCACTGGTGACTCTAGTTCTCTCTCCATTCTTCTATTACTTGATCTTAGTTCTGCTTTTGATACTGTTTGCCATGAATTACTTCTCTCCCGCCTCTCGGATGTTGGCGTCACTGGTGTTGCTCTCTCCTGGCTTTCTTCATACCTCACAGATAGACAGTTTTACATTTCAATGCAGAATTATCAGTCACCTACTGTTTCCCTGAAATTAGGTTTCCTTCAGGGATTGGTTCTTGGACCTCTACTATTCATTATATATATATATATATATATATATATATATATATATATATATATATATATAAGAACTGAAATGGAAAGGTTTAAATAAAGTTAGACTGTACGCAAAATATCGCAAGCGTAGGAAAACGGAGAGAGCAAGAATAGGAAGAGAGTTAGAGGGAGAGGGGAGAAGGCATGAGGTAATCGGGTAGAACGAGGTGGAGTTAATGTTAAGAATTGTTGAAATAAACCCTGAGTTCTGAGCACAGACGTTTTGGTCTGACTCCTCTATTCAGTGGCCATAACAGACAAAGAAAATAGCCAAGAACCCACACATAATACTCGGTAAGCACGGATTCATCCAGACCCACAAACCCGAGTATTACACTGGTGGCAGCGCTGGTTGGCTATTTATCTATTTGTTTTTTGCATAGACATTTTCTGCTTGACTCTGAATAACGTAAAATCGCCACATCAACCTGCAGGCACGTTTATACTGTGGTATAATATTTTTACGTGCTATAGTTTTGCAAGTTCAGATTACGTGCCATATATTTTTTTCTCTCTCTCTTCTCCTCTCGCTGTCGCTCACACACGAAATGGCTGATGATGAGAATGATCTCGTGGAGTTGCCGCAACCACATAACGCGATGGCTGGTACAAGTTCACATGTACCGTTCAGAATTGATCTTCTAGCTCCTTTTTCGGGTGATAACACTGAACCATTCAGCTCGTGGATCCAGAGATTTGAGGTTGCACTTAATATCTCTGCCACACCACCGGATAAAGCTAAACTTCTTCCTGCCAAGCTCACGGGACCCGCATTTGCATATTGGCAGTCTCTCTCCCCTGCTGTTAAAGTGGACTATGCTCTGACTAAGGCCAGTTTGAGTGCTGTTTTTGGACGTGCAACATTTATGGACACATTCCAGACGTATTTGAATGCTCGTCCCCGCAAGCCTCAGGAGCCTCTCGAAGTTTATGCCGCTGAGCTCACCAGCTTAGTGACGGAAGCTTTCCCTCAGTATGACGTCACAGCTCGAAATTGTGAGATTTTTCGTAGATTTGTTACCGGCTTAGAATCATCCCTCATTACCAATGACTGCCATAGATCGATCCCAGCCTTGGCATCTCAACCTATTAGTAAGTCATTCTTGTTGGCCTCCTCAGTCACAGGACAACCGTTAGACATACTGGGCTCTGTAACAGCCCCTGTGCATATTGGGGATGTCACATTTTCTCACGTTTTTCACGTAACACATACAGCAGCCCATCCTGTGTTCATCGGATGGGATTTCATGGTCGAACACGCAGTTACGGACGACATACCACGCACACAACTACGATTGTATGACACTGCAGTATTTCTCTCACCGCCAAAGTCGTTCATTCCAGTACAGAGTGCCGCGATTTCTATCGCGCAGGTAACGGTGCCACCTATGTCAGAAATGGCAATCTCAGTTTCTATTAGAGACAGTGCTGCCGCGAACCCCTTCACAGACTCATGTGGGTATTTTAGAGCCTCAGTCTCCCCATGCAGTGTACCTAGGCATCACACTCACTCTGACATCGATACAAAATGGTAGAGGCATCGTTAGACTCATTAATCCGACAAGCCAACCGGTGTCTTTAGAGGCGAGATACCCTGTTGGCCAGTTTTTCTCTATAACGGGAAAAACACAGGACGAATATGCGCTAGTGTCAGCTGTAACTACCTCCACTGACGACACACATGCTGTTCCAGACATGCTTTTAGCAGACACCTGCTTAAACACAGACCAGCAGTTGCTACTTCAGGATTTGCCGACATTTTTAGCTCACATCCGCACGACTATGGAACACAGGCGACGCTGCTCCAATGAAACTGCGCCCATATCGTACATCACCAGCAATGTAGAACATTCTACAACAAGAGGTGTCTAAGCTTTTGGAGCATGACATTGAGAAGATGCAGAGCCCATGGTCAGTCCCGGTTGTGCTCGTACGAAAGAAAGACGGTACACACCGGTTCTGTGTGGACTACAGACGATTCAATGCGGTCACGATCCAAGGACTCACACCCTCTTCCTCGGGTAGACAACACTTTAGATAGGCTGTCTGGAGCACAAATGTTCAGCATAATTGATTTGACTGCGGGTTATTGGCAAATACCCCTTAACCCGGCAGACAAAGAAAAAAACCATGTTTTCGACAGGCACAGGGCTTTATCAATTCCGTATGATGCCCATGGGTATTTCAAACACGCCGCCTAGCTTCCAGCGCTTAATGGAGTTGATGCTCCACGGTCTGCACTGGAGCATCTGCTTGATCTACTTAGACAACATAATCGTTTACAGTGCTGACTTCGCACAACACCTAAAACACTTGCACAAAGTCTTTGGACGCTGTCATTTGGCCGGACTTAAACTCAAGCCATCTAAATGCCATCTGGCACGCCCCTCGGTTACGTTCTTGGGCCATTGTGTCTCCAGCGCTGGAGTTGAGCCTGACCCATCAAACATCGAGAAAGTTAAGACGTGGCCAATTCCAACGTCTGCCACGCAGGTCAGGGCTTTCTTAGGCTTATGTTCATATTACCGAAGGTTTATCAGAAACTTCGATCATACGGCAGAACCCTTACACCAGTTAACACACAAGGGTGTTACGTTCACTTGGTCAGCTCAGGCGGATGAATCATTTCGCATCCTAAAGGAAGCATTGACGTCGCTGCCTATTATGGCATTTCCAAACCTTTCGATCCCCTTTTTACTTTACACAGACACGTCCCTGTATTCGGTTGGCTCTGTCCTCTCGCAACAAGCGGACAGCAAGGAACATGTTATTGCATATGCCAGCCACATGCTATCAGCATCGGAAAGGAAATGGTCCACTTTCAATCGAGAATTTTTCGCCATTGTGTGGTCGGTGCGCCATTTCCACCACTACCTTGCGTGCTACCCATTTACTATCATCACCGCCCACAAGCCTTTAGTCAGACTCAAAAAGCTCAGTGGGCAGATACACACGTTGGGCGGTCGAATTAGATCTTTACGATTGGTGCGTGCGCCACCGCGAGGGTGCCAAACACTTGAACGCAGATGCTATGTCTCGACGGCCACAGGTTGAGGTCGTTCAACATGATAATTGCGCTGAGAGGGAGTCCGCCATGTCTTCGGTCGCAACGCAGACCTCATTGTTCAAGCCGCAGTCAAACCCGGCATCGACACCTACGCAAACATCAAAGAAGCATGTTAATTCTCTCGTAGTTACGCCTGTTCCAAACTATGTCACAGCGAACCTCATCCAAATTCAAAGCGACTGAAAAGTAGTGGAACAACAACGTTCTGACTCAGAGTTAGCCACCGTCCTCTCATGGGTAGAAGCGGGACACAAGCCCCCTTTGTGGAGGCTCCGGAACACGTCACCATACATTAGGAAATTGTGGTCGCAATTTGGTCGTTTAAATATACACGAAGACGTCTTGTGTAGACTGTCGCGCAACCCTCCCACTGACAACGTCCTCCAAATTATCATTCCGACGTCCTTGGTTCCAGACGTACTGACCCATGTTCATGGCGATCCTTCAGTTGGCCACTACGGCCATGCTAAAACCCTGAATAGGGTTAGACGTTTCTTTTATTGGTCCTACATGTCTACGGATATTTTAAAACATTGTTCTCAATGTGTGGCCTGTTAGTCATGGTGTTCGCCTGTGCCCCGACCACAGGCTCCGCTCATTTCCATATCTCCCGATCGTCCAATCGAAATCGTCGCCGCGGACATAACCGAGCTACCTCCGTCGACTAAAGGCAACCATTATGTCTTAGTGATGACCTGTACCCTAAATTCATGAATCTGTATCCTTTGAAGGATCAGATGGCTATCTCTGTGGCAGGTTGTATCTTTGACCATTATATACTGCGATGTGGGGTTCAGGATGCCTTGCACTCTGACCAAGGCAGACAATTAGAATCTGACCTCATTAAACATCTTTGTAAGTTAAAGGACATTAAAAAGCTACGCACATCTCCCTACCATGCCCAATGCAATCGTGCTGTGGAGCACTTCAATCGCACCTTGAAAGATGAGCTTGCCAAATACCTCTTTGAGTCTGTTAGAGAATGGGATGAACACCTCCCACACGTTGCATTAGTCTACAACACCATCAACCATTCCAGTACCGGGTTCACGCCATTCTTTTAGCCCACGGGCGTGAGGCCCACGTTCCCTTGGACGCGCTGTTTCAAGACAGCACCGCCATCACTTCAGCTACAACGGAACTCGCTACGACAAAGATTGTCCGCCACTTACTGGTCGGCAACTGCCTTCCGCGACAAAGCACAAGGACAACAGTGACTTTACTACGATCGCCGTGTAAAGTACACCCCGTACAAGGCGGGCAACTTAGTACTCATTGATGACCCGGCCAACAGGCATAACAAACTACATCCCTGCTGGGTGGGTCCTTATATGGTTTTGCATTCAATAACACCCCCTGGACTTTGCAGTTTGTGATACTTCCAAAACACACGCCAAAACAAAAATCATTCACTATAATCGCATGAAGCCATAATTCACTGATCCTTCACAAAAACACACTCCCTCCTCACCTCGGTTAACTGTCAAACCAAACACCTGAACACGCTATCAGGTCTCCTCCCACCTCATGTAACGGCAATGACCCCGGGACCCACCACTCCATGTTTGCCACCAGCACCCCAGCCTTTGGCACAGCACGGACCTTTACCGGATGTTTCAACGGACAATGCAAGAGACATTTGCCCCGCACCGTCCTTGGTACAGCCCCCCAAATGCCAACTTCAATGGTAGTGGGAGTACCCACTGGTGCACCAGTGTCCCCTGTCACACAGACATCCACACCACATGTACGTCCCAGGATATGTCGGATGCCATCTTACTTAAAGACTTTCAGTTGTACTAAGTGGTGTGTGCTTTGACTGTACTGATGTGACTTTTGTTTCTGCCATTATACTGTACGCAGATAGCTTAATGGTATTTCTTTTTAATATACCACTGTAAGTTGTATAACAGTGTAATGGGTTAATTGTTCTCATGGTCATACAGTAGTGGAAAAAAAAGAAGATTAGAAAACACCCTTTGATGTAAGTTTTGTGAAATTCACTGTTATCACTGTGTTCTCTTATGGGAGTTAGTGTCGCATTAGAAATGAGGACATTTCTTATAGGAAGGGGAGTATTATGTAAGAACTGAAATGGAAATGTTTAAATAAAGTTAGATTGTACACGAGATATTGTGAGCGTAGGAAAACGGAGAGAGCAAGAACAAGAATAGAGTTAGAGGGAGAGGGGAGAAGGCAAGAAATGTTGAAAATAAACCCTGAGTTCTGAGCACAGAAGTCTTGGTCTGACTCCTCTATTCAGTGGCCATAACAGACAAGGAAAACAGCCAAGAACCCACGCATAATACTCGGTAAGCACGGATTCATCCAGACCCACAAACCCGAGTATTACACATATACTGCCTTTGGGTCAACTCATTCCCCGCCACGTTTCAGTTACCACTGTTATGCTGATGACATTCAAATACGTACAGCTTGTAGATCTACTCCCACTCTCCAGACCAGTTCTCCATCAACATGTGTAAATGAAATTAAATGGCTCAACTTCCTAAAACTGAACATGGATAAAACTGAGATCATTATTATTGGAACACCAACACTTACAAAAAAAAAATCCCTTATGACTTTGGTTGTGATATTGATGGCACTTTCATTAAACCATACAATACTGTAAAAAATGTAGGTATCATCTTTGATGCCTCCCTCACTTTTGAAGCTCATATTAAATCTGTATCTAAAATTGCCTTCTTTCACCTTCGCCACATTGCTCGCCTTTGTCCTTTTATCGGTCTCAAAGATGCCGAAACACTGGTTCATGCATTTATATCCTCACGTCTTGACTATTGCAATGCCCTCTTCATTGGTTTACCTGCTAAATCTGTTGCTAGGTTGCAATATATTCAAAATTCTGCTGCTGGAATTCTTACACATACCAAGCACTCAGCTCATATTAATCCATTCCTGTTTGAACTTCACTGGTTACCAGTTTTGTTTCACATCAAATATAAACTAATCCTGCTTACACTTAAATCACTTCATGGTCTGGCACCTCACTATCTTAGTAAACTGCTTCTCCCCTACAACCCCATCCGCTCGCTTAGGACTCCTTTCTGTCCCTAGATCTTGCCTCTCTACTATGGGTAGCAGGTCATTCAGTGTTGCAGCACCCAATATATGGAATTCACTCCCCCTGACCCGTCGCAGCATCTCTTCTATCTCCGAGTTTAAATCTCAACTTAAAACTTTTTTGTTTTCTCGGTGTTATTTATCTTAATGTGTTATGTATTCACTCTCAATGACTGTACTATCTGAACTGTGTTTTTGTGACTGTTCTTTGTTTGTGTATTATTTTGTTACTATTGAAAGTGTTCTTGAGCTCTGGAAAGGTGCTATATAAATTAAACTTATTAAACTTATTATTATTGTTAGGTATGGGTGAGCAGCAGATCGATATATGTCATTTTTTACTATAAATCTCCACTTCACTTTCACATTCTTCTTTTTGTTTTTGCTGATTCACATTCTTCATGCATATCGCCACCTACTGGGCAGGGAGTATTTAGTAAAAAAAAAAAAAAAGGACTAAAACATTGATCTGATTCTCACCCACACTTATCATATCACTTCAGAAGACAGGGATTAAACCACCAGAGTCGTATAGTTTACTATTATGCTGCCTATATGTCCTTTTTTGTGCTACAAAGTTCTGGCCACCATTCACATTCGCATTGTATGGACCAACAGAGCTGAGAAATTCTTCTAAAAAATCTTTGTGTTTAACAGATGAGAAAGTCATACATATCTTGGATGGCATGAGGTTGAGTAAATGATGAGAGAATTTTCATTTTTGGATGAGCTATGCCTTTAAAAGGGATACTTTAGTTCATCCCAAAATGAAAATTCTCTCATCATTTACTCAGCCTGATGTTCCACATCCACATGACTTTCTTTCTTTTATGGACCACAAGGAGATGTTTAGCAGAATGTTAGCCTAAGTCACCATTCACTTCAATTGCATCTTTTTCCATGCAATGGAAAGACTATGGTCTATAAAAAGTCTATGGTGACTAAGGCTGTCATTCTGCCAAACATCTCTTTTCGTGATCCACGGAAGAAAAAGTAATACAGGGTTAGAACAGCATGAGGGTTAGTAAATGACAGATTTGTCAGAGATGTATGATAATGTCATCCCAGCAGGACTGATCTCGACGTTATTATCCCCAAATATTTTAAGCATTTCTTATATTCAGTCTGTAATTGTAAAGTTAGATGGTCAAAAAAAAAACATTTTCCCCATAATCCCCGTGATAATGCAAAAACGTAAACCATTTAACCTGGACCATATATCTGTCACTCAGTCAATATGTCTGTTCCCTGTATTGTACAAATAAACAGAAAAGACAAATCATGAAACATACTGGCCGAGGATGAGCAAGGGATTTTAAATCTGTTGCAGCTGATCAAATGAAACGGCAGAACAATCGCATTACCCAGGATAAACAATTGGATTAGAGATGCTGAATGACATTTCCTACTAAACTGATTTATTTCTGTTGGTGTGTGCAAGGTCTGTACACACACAGCCATGAGAACAGGCCTGAGCGTAACATGACACTGATGCTCATATGCGTCTCTCTGAAGCCTCCAGCAGTGTTCTCTATAGCGTTCATTTTGTGTAGCGATATTATCGCCTGTTGGGGATGTCTCATTTTTTACTGTCCTGACTACAGCAAATTTGGAACCAGTGGTTAAAGATGCATTTCAGGTTATTTCAAATATAATTTGATAAGAGACGTGATACAATATGTCACTGGCTGTTTAATATTTTACATTGCGTTTACATTCAGAGTAACTTACCTGAGAGTGAAGTATCTCTGTTATTAGACCAACCTACATGTCTTCTGTTGGATTCTGAGATAAGAGCCTTTCAGTGTACATACAGGAACTTACACAAATTCATCATTCCAACTAGATTTTTACATTCTTAAAAAAAAACAATAATAATAATAAATAATAATAATAATAATAATTCAAGTGTGTTACTATGAGGTTTAACAGGTGTCTTGTTTTTTTTGTCTTGTGTTTGTTTGGTTGCTTACTAACCCAAATTAAAAGAGTCCACCTCCAAGACATACATTAGCTTTTTTTTTTACTTATGAGAACTGATTATAAACCAAATTATAAAGCACTATTCAAAACTGTTCCATGAAAAATATAACACTACTTATGTTTGATGTTTCAGAGACACTAAAAATAAAAGAAAAAATGCAATGAATTTTTACCTGCTGAGATTTTATGATTGGTGTTCACACTGTAGAGATACACTCCTGATGGCTGTTATTTAGATTTCTGTTATTTAATTTTTGTTCTATGTGTTTTTGCTGACATCAAACTGACCTCAAACCATGTTACTAGAATGGCTACCAGACATATTACTGAAATGTGCATGTCTTCTTTGTGGTAAACAAAGGGATACAGTTTCAATAATATCTTCCTACTGGGTTTTAATATGTTCAGAGGAACAGATTACAAGGGAAAATAAAAACTAAACTGAAAGAAATAGTATTAGTTAAATAGGGGATTTTTATATTTTCAAAATGATGTACAGTCACATGAGATGAAGACTTTAATCATACCAGTCTTGGAGAAAAAGCTGCTTTATTCTTCATATGGTGCTGGGTGCACATTCATGAAGGCCACCATGTTAAGATCATATGGCCATCATTAATCCCGTTAATGGACACTTTCACTTTCAGAATGAATTAATCATGGCTGATTTGTGAATAGCGCATTTTTACAATGGCATTGGTAAGTGAGAACTTCTGGTTCCCTATCTGTCACTCACTCCACGTTGTGTCGATGTAGTGACACTAGGGGTCACTCTTGGGAGCCCGAGACACCTCTGGTCTTTGATAAAAGGCCAATGAAAATTGGTGAGTGGTATTTGCATAACACTCCCCCAGACATACGGGTATAAAAGGAGCTGGTATGCAACCACTCATTCAGATTTTCTCTTCGGAGCCGAACGGTCGATGCTCACTGAGCTGAATTCCCATGGCTGTTCATTCACCTCTGCTGGATCTGACAGCGCATTTCAGCGGCTTCTCCCCCCTCTGCACTGGTGCACTGCAGAGAACGCCCCTGGGCGCTTCGGCAGAAATAAAAGTATATTTCTCTAAAAGAGCGGCACACACGGAACGTCTTTTTAAAGATGCCTTTCCGTTTGTGTGTTATTCCTGGTTGCGCTCGTTATCTCTCACCCTCTGACGGCCGCGATCACTGTCTTTCGTGTCTGGGCGCTGCTCACACGGAGACAGCGTTCGTGAATGGGTCATGTACTCATTGCGAAAACATGTCCATGGCAACAATGCGGTCGCGGCTTACCTTCATAAGAAAGCAAGCCACCCCAGAGGCTTCCCGCCTCGGTCCTTCTACCCACAGGTATGAGGCCAGCACGGCTAATCCTGGGGGCAATTTGGGGACCCCAATGGGACCACCTCCGCCGGGTATCCCCCCACAGACCTCCTATTCCCCAGCACGCTCGTCTGCCCCGATAGGGCTTCCAGATGAGTCCGCTGGCTCGTCTCACGGTGAGTTCGATCTCTTATTTGGAGGCTGCGAAGGTGATGAGCTCTCGAGCGCAGCATCGGTGAGTGGGCTCGTCCAGTCAGACGTGGAAGCCTCAGCTGGGCTCCTCCCTTCGGGTGCGGTCGCCCAGTCACAGGCTGACGCAGAGATGACGGACATGCTTTCCCGGGCTGCCGTGAGCGTCAAGCTAGAGTGGAACCCTCCACTCTCCACTGAACCCTTGAGGCTCGATGATTGGTTCCTGGGCTCGCGGTGCCGCTCACAGCCACGCCCCGCCCCCGTTCCTTTCTTCCCGGAAGTGCATGGGGAGCTGACAAGGTCGTGGGAGGCACCTTTTACTGCCCGATCCCGACCTTTCAGCTCCCCCGCCCTCACTACCCTCGATGGTGAGGCAGCCAAGGGCTATTCGGCAATCCCTCTGGTGGATAAGGCGCTCGCGGTGCATCTATGCCCACAGAACGCCGCCACCTGGCGCGGGCGACCAAAACTCCCATCCAAGGCCTGTAGGTTTACGTCGTCCCTGACGGCTAAAGCCTATGGTGCCGCTGGACAATCTGCCTCCGCCCTGCACGCCATGGCTCTCCTGCAAGTTCATCAAGCCAAGGCACTAAAGGAAATGCACGAGGGTAGTTCCACCCCAGGATTGATGCAGGAGCTGCGCTCGGCGACCCACCTCACTCTCCGGGCAACGAAGGTCACGGTGCGGTCTCTCGGGTGGGCGATGTCCACATTGGTGGTCCAGGAGCGCAACCTTTGGCTCAACCTGGACGAGATGGGAGAGGCCGACAAGGCATGGTTACTTGCTGCCCTCATTTCCCAGGTAGACCTATTTGGCGACATCATCGAGGACTTTGCCCAGCAGTTCTCGATGGTGAAGCAGCAGACGGAGGATATCCGGCACATCCTTTCACATCCACAAGTACTTCGATGTCCCTGAACTCAGCACGGCCATGACACGGTGTGGCACTCAGGCTCCGCCCCGCCGCGAGGCCCCACCCGCCGGTACGTCCGACGAGATTATCCCCTTGGTCCCCCTCGCCCGGAGCCTGGACGCGTGGCTTGCACTTTCCAATCCGTCGTGATGGTTGGTCCGGACCGTCCAACTCGGATACGCGATTCACTTCGCCAGGCGTCCGCCCAGGTTCAGCGGCATCCACTTCACCTCAGTGAAGGGTGAGAACGCTGCTATCTTGCACGCAGAGATCGCTACCCTCCTACGGAAGGATGCGATAGAGCCTGTCCCTCCATCCAAGATGAAGGGGTTTTACAGCCCCTACTTCACTGTACCAAAAAAAAAAAAAAAGGCGGTGCGTTGCGGCCAATCTTGGACCTGCGAGTACTGAACCGGGCTTTACACAAACTCCTGTTCAAGATGCTGAGGCAAAGACGCATTCTAGCGAGCGTCTGACATCAAGATTGGTTCACTGCGGTAGACCTGAAGGACGTGTACTTCCACGTCTCGATTCTTCCTCGACACAGACCCTTCCTGCAGTTTGCATTCAAGGCTCGGGCGTATCAGTACAAGGTCCTCCCTTTCGGCCTGTCCTTGTCCCCTTGCGTCTTCACAAAGGTCGCAGAGGCAGCCCTTGCCCCGCTAAGGGAAGTGAGCATTCGCATCCTCAACTATCTCGACGATTAGCTAATCATAGCTCACTCTCGAGATGTGTTGTGTACACACAGGGACTTGGTGCTCTCGCACCTCAGCTGACTAAGGCTTCGGGTCAACTGGGAAAAGAGCAAGCTCCTCCCGGTTCACAGCATTTCTTTTCTCAGCTTGGAGTTGGACTCAGTCTCGTTGACGGCGCGCCTCACGAACGAGCACGCACAGTCGGTGCTGACCTGTCTGAAGGCGTTCAGAGAGAAGACAGCGGTTCCACTGAAACCATTTCAGAGGCTCCTGGGGCATATGGCATCCTCAGCGGTGGCCAGTCCGCTTGGGTTGATGCATATGAGACCGCTTCAGCACTGGCTTCAGACTCGAGTCCCGAGATGGGCATGGCGCCATGGCACACATCGCGTGGTCATCACGCCGATCTGTCACCGCCTCTTCAGCCCTTGGACCGACCTCACGATTCTACGGGTAGGCGTTCCCCTAGAGCAGGTCTCCAGGCACGTCATGGTTACAACAGATGCCTCCAAAACAAGCTGGGGCGCAGTATGCAATGGGCATGCAGCCACCGGCTCATGGATGGGCCCACGGCAGCGTTGGCACATCAACTGTATCGAGTTGCTGGCAATTCTGCTCGCCCTGCAGAGGTTTCGCTGTTGATCCAGGGCAAGCATGTGTTAGTTCAGACAGACAACACGGCAACAGTAGCATATGTCAACCGTCAAGGCGGACTGCGCTCCCGTTGTATGTCACAACTCGCCCGCGTCTCCTCCTCTGGAGTCAGCAGCACCTCAAGTTGCTGCAAGCCACTCACAGCCAACCTCAACACTACAGCGGACGCGCTGTCATGGCAGGTTACCCTCAGGGGAGAGTGGAGACTCCACCCTCAGGTGGTCCAGCTGATTTGGAGTCGATTCGGGCAGGAACAGGTAGATCTGTTCGCCTCCCAAGAATCCTCCCACTGCCTGCTCTGGTACGCCCTGACCGAGGCACCTCTCAGTATAGATGCGCTGGCACACAGCTGGCCCCCTGGACTTTGCAAATATGCGTTTCCCCCAGTGAGCCTACTTGCACAGACCCTGTGCAAGGTCAGGGAGGACGAGGAGCAGGTTGTCCTGGCAGCACCCTACTGGCCCACCCAGACGTGGTTCTCGGACCTCACGCTCCTTGCGACAGCCCGCCCCCCCCCGACAAATTCCCCCGAGGAAGGACCATCTTTCTCAGGGACAGGGCACCATCTGGCACCCGCGACCAGACCTCTGGAATCTCCAAGTCTGGCCCCTGGATGGGACACGGAAGACCTAAGTGGCCAACCACCCGCGGTGGTAGACACGATCACTCAGGCTAGGGCTCCCTCTATGAGGCGCCTGTATGCCTTGAAGTGGCGTCGGTTCGCTAAGTGCTGTTCTTCCCAACACGATAACCCCCAGAGATGCGCAGTCGGATCGGTGCTTTCCTTCCTGCAGGAGAGGCTGAAGGTGTATGTAGCCGCTATTTAGGCTCATCACGATGCAGTAGATGGTAAGTACTTGGGGAAGCACGACTTAATCATCAGGTTCCTGAGGGGCGCTAGGAGGTTGAATCCCTCCAGACCGCACCTCATCCCCTCGTGGGACCTCTCTGTTGTCCTTCGGGGTCTACAGGGTGCTCCCTTTGAGCCCTTGGAGTCAGCTGAGCTTAAGACACTCTCTTTGAAGACTGCCCTCCTGACTGAGCTCACTTCAATCAAGAGGATAGGGGACCTGCAGGCGTTGTCTGTCAGCGAATCGTGCCTGGAGTTCGGTCCGGGTTACTCTCAGGTGATCCTGAGACCCCGACTGGGCTATGTGCCAAGGTTCCCACGACCACTTTTAGGGATCAGGTGGTGAACCTGCAAGCACTGCCCCAGGAGGAGGCAGATCCAGCCTTGGCGTTACTGTGTCCGGTGAGAGCTTTACACATCTATTTGGATCGCACGCAGAGCTTTAGAAGCTCCAAGCAGCTCTTTGTCTGCTTTGGTGGAGCGGAAAGGAAGCGCTGTCTCCAAACAGAGGATCGCCCACTGGGTCATTGACGCCATCACGATGGCATATCAGGCTCAGGATGTGCCACCCCCTGCGGGGTTACAAGCCCACTCTCAGTGTGGCGGCCTCTTGGGCAGTGGTGCCTCTTTGGCAGACATCTGCAGAGCAGCGGGCTGGGCAGCACCCAACACCTTTGCGAGATTCTACAATCTCTGGGTTTAGCCGGTCTCGTCCCGTGTATTGGCAGGCACGAGCAGGTAAGTTCCGGGAGAGCTGGCCGGGTGTACCGCTTGTGCATCGCGCCTTTCCCCTCCCTTGTGGTGAAGATGTGCGCTCTTGACTCCCAGTCGTGTTCACAGACTGTGATCCCTGGATGACTTTCCTCCTTAGCCCTCTGGCAGTTGAGTTTGCGGAGAAACTCGCTGCCGGCCCAATACGTACGCTAATGAGGCCCTTGTAAGTGCTCCACATGTGCTGGTTCCCCAAAGGCGACCCCATGTGATATCTCCCGCAAAATCGTTTCCCTGTCGGTAAACCGCGTCTTCCTTGGGCAGAGGCCCCTCTGCCCCTGGTCGCCATGCTTTGTAGAAACTCCTCCCCCTTCGGGGTAGGACCTACCATGGGACCTCTCCACATGACATACTTCCGACAAGACTCTGTAAGACCATGTGATGTATTCCACTCAAAATACCCCCCCTCTTTTTGGGCGGGGTGTGGTCTCCATGGTGTCTTCCCCTTGGGAGGGACACCTCCCGACGTAGACACTTTCGGCACCCAGTCGGTTAACAAATTCCACTCTTTTTGAAAAAAAAAAAAAAAAGAAAAAAAGAGGACTTGGCTGGGCTAGCCTTTCCCTATTGTTGGGCAGTCGACTTGAAGTACCTGAAGGACCATTCGACACTCATAAGAGCGTTGGGGGAGGTTACGTGACAGCCTGGTGCGCTGGCTACGAGGCACACAGTGGTCTGCCCGTCACGCACCACCAGTTTACGTAACAGTTCAGATAGTTGTGGCGTTTTGTATAGGGACCCCTAGTGTCACTACATCGACACAACGTTAAGTGAGTGACAGATAGGGAACGTCATGGTTACTTTCGTAACCTCCGTTCCCTGATGGAGGGAACGAGACATTGTGTCCCTCTTGCCACAATGCTGAACTACCCACTACCCGATTACTTTTATGCTGACTTGTGTGATGTTTGGAGCTTCAAAGTTTTGGCACCCATTCACTTGCATTGTATGGACCAAAAGAGCTGAGAGATTCTTCTAAAAATCTTCATTTGATGAATGAAGGATGGCATAAGCGTGAGAGAATTTTCATTTTGGGTGAACTATTCCTTTAAGGCAGAATTGTCTGTAAAGCGGTTTTGAAATAATATATATCATGAAAAGCACTGTGCAGTACAAATAAAACTAACTTGACTAGGCACACATATTAAAGAGCCCATTTTCAAAGAGGTGACTGCATTTGACTTTATCACCCACAAAGTTCTCATTTATTTTCTCTGTTCATCATTACAGAACTCTAACAACTCTGGTTGTGGCCACTGTAGTCTGTCTGGCCTGCTCATGCATAGCCAACTGATCACAGAAAGAAGTTTGACCACCAGAGATTTACTCTGAGAGATCATACAGTGTACAGGTTGAGTGTAGCCATTCCTCGTCTCTCCTGTCCTCCCTGCTCTGTCTCTCTCTCCGTGCAGCTCTGATTGGGCGGACACTTTGCTGCACGTGTTGTGATGGCTTTTGTCTCCCGAGGTAACAGAATAAAGGCAGACAGCTGGAAACTCAGCCCAATATTCACCTGTCACACTGGGCTGCCTGTGACAGGCTCCCCTGCTGCTGCAAAGCCACTGCAGAAAAATGATGCTAAATTAGGATGCTGCTTCGCTCTCCCGTCTCTGTCAGAGATCTCTCAAAAGCTCAGATATTCTCAGTGAGCTCGGCTCGGATAACAACTTATTGTATCACAGCTCTTAATATTGCCTCAGAACAACCTCTGCAGGGCCCCACTTACATGCCGTTAGCGGCTGGCCCAGTAATAATAGGGATTCCGCCTGAATGACATGATCTGTAATTGTATTTGTGGGACAGGCGTAATTGGCCCCAGGTCACGTTTAACTTGGCACTGTTAGAGCCTGTAGCGTTTTCATAATGAATATGCAGAATCACTTGAGAGAGAGATAGCATTCTCTCTTAATGGATCCATTTTTAAAGCAAAGATCAGGCCATCATCGAAGAATACAGAGGCATTATGTTTAATTGACGAGGGCTGTTGTTGGCAGATGTGTTCGTAACACAGAAAGAGCGAGAGAGAAGGTGAGGGAGCAAGAGGAAATGAGAAAAAGAGAGAGAGAAAGGTAGTTTTATTTTGCTCATATGTTTTCTCAGATAATGAGGAAACAGACCAGAAAGCCAACTAATAAGCTATTAGAGTGGATGCTCCTCCCAGGCCAGCGCTCAGGTTTTGAAGGGTTTTAAAACAAACCTGTGTTAATTAGAGGGTTACAGAGAAGAAAAAAAAAAAAAAGTGTTCTTTTCTTCATTTACACACGGCAGAACCGTTTTGGTGTTCTCACAGTTCCTTTTTTTTTTTTTTTTTTTTTTTATTTAATTTGACTTCCTAATAGAACAAGCTTGAATTGGTAGTACAATTCCGTGATGAATTTATCATGCAGGCTTTTTTAAATTCGAATTAATAGGGTTGGTAACTGAGAACCGTTTCTTATTCCGAACTACTTCTATTTTTGAAGAAATACTAGAACCAAATTGTTTTAATGATTTTTTTGATTCTGTTCCATTCCAAGTTATGAATTGAATTTATCCACAAAATCAGAATATAGCAAAAACAATTTGCGAATAAAATAGCTTCCCTTTCAAGAAGGTAACTTTGACACTGCTTCAGAAGCTGACGCTATGGGAGAACTCGTTAGGAGGTGGGACTTTGAAATGCTATACCATCATGCTAATTTGATTGGCTGGTAAAGCTTAGCGTTCCACTATGCTGACGTCATTGTGCGCATATAAGCAGAAACCCAGCTTCACGTCATCAGAATTTCCTTTATCAGGACAGCGCAGACACCTCGTGCTACTGGAACCCTAAACCAACGCTTCACTGAGCATCTTGCAACTGGTCAGCAGGAACGATTTCTACTCTTCTCCATGCATGCGCCAGCAAAGAAGCCAATGATTTTGATGACAGGCTTTGTATGCGACTTTTTAGAACAACCAGAGCAACATTTCAGATGCTATTGATGATATTCTCTGAGCAATTCATTATGTATTCACATGGCTTGTTGACGCAAAGTCACATGACTTTTTTGATGATCATCTGTATTCCTGAATTCTATAGGAATACACTTGGTAAATGTTCTTCTCATGCTCATGTATTCTTATTTAATAAAAAAGGTATCCACCTCAAGTGAGCGTTTATGTTTTTTATGTGCATTCTGAAATTTTATTCCTGTCTTTTTATTCGCATGTCTCCATCCAGCATTTTTATGCGAAATCTTAAAATTCACATAAAAATATGCAGACAGAAACCATTGTTTCCCATGCTTACCCATGACTGCATTGTCTTCTTTTCTTGTAAATATTCCTACTAGTAATGTCCCAAATTTACTATACAATAAAGTAAAAATAAATTGCAAGAATGAAATGAAGGTTCACATTAAATATTCCCAAAGGAACTATTAATCAGTTCACATTTTGCTAAGTGAATAAATGAAATCAATATTCAATATTAAATTAAATCAATATCTCACAATATATCAGTGCACTTGAAATTAAATAAAATTAGTATTTGAAATAAACACTCGTTTCAGTAGGATTTTCCAACCTTATTACAGTTTAAATCTTATGAAATGAAAATATAAATCTCTACTGAATTATGTTAACAATCAATAGTTATTTGTGGGCCCACACACACCCACACTCCCACCCGTTGCAGGCCTGTTAGTGGCTTGAGAGCATTGTGGCCTTAAAAACACAAAAATGGCCACTCTAAAGAGCACACCAAATAAAATAAATATCACCTCAACTCCTCTTCGGAATCCAAACGAACCCAAATGTTCCTCTACGAACTCCACGTAGATCCGCGATTTGTCCGTAACAACTCTCAGCAGTCCGCTGAATTAACTGCGAATCTTCATCCTCTCGACTTCTGTAGTTTACTCAAACTCCATCGCCGTTTAACCCTGTGAGACCCAAATATAGAAAAAAATTTAAAGAAAATGTCACCTTTTAGACGTTGTTGTAGAAGGCCTCTAATGCAGAAATAAATGGGTTTTTACATTTTAGTAAGTTTTTAGGGAAAAGTTGTAATATTGCAACGTTGAGCCTGTTGGGTAGCAGAATTTCAGTGATTTTACTCCCTGTCTGAACAAATGCAGAGAACATCTAATGTTTCATTTGCTTATGTAGCCCCATAACAGTAGCCTATAAATCAATACACTAATAATCACACAATAATGATAATCAGACAAGTCATATTTTTATGAAAAATTGTTTATTATAAAAATATGTTCAGATTGTATTTACAAAACCTGATGAACTGAATGAAAACTTTGGCATTTACTATGTTTAGCTCAGTTCATAGCCCTGACCTGAAAAATCAGTGTTGGGACTGATAAAATCCTTTTTCAGCCAACGATACCCAACACGGGGCATGGTCTGTGTCCTTGAATGGCTTGGTTTTGTTGGCATGATGTCCACATAGTCATCCGATGGGCGGTCATTGGGTTTTTTATTTTCCTTTTCCAATTCACAGGCATCTCCACATTCCTCTTCATCACTTGTATCAGAGTCCTTCTCAGAGTCACTTTTCCCATTTTGGACGGCATCAATGACATCATAAACACTGTAGATAAGATGGTCTTTCCTGGCTGGTGGCATTCTGAAATGAAAAAAGAAGAAAAAAAAAAAAGTCACTGATTATTTTCCAGGCTAAATAATCTCAATGCAAATAAATCCCAATCATACTTACACATTTTAAAGAATTGACCCATTAAACAGAATTCACACAATACTGTCTGGCTAGCTTATTGTGCCCTCTACTGATCATGCTAATAGCACTTATACCCCCCACATTCCAGAACATTATCACCTGTCCCTCATGAAGCAAGCAGATATTTGGGCAAACAAGCAAAGCCCAGAAAAGAAAACAGGACCAGTTAAGTATATTTTATAAATAATAAGATACAGATAGTTTCAAATATTGCTACACAAATACTTTCAAATTCTCAAAGAAATAATTTATTCTATAATTCAACTTGAACTTATTTAATAATAATTTAATTTTGATTGAAACTCAAAATGGTAACAAAAGAAAACATTTTAAACTTGTGAATGATCAAAAATAGTATGTTTCTATTAGTATTTTTTTCACATGGAACAGGTGAGAAGTCAAATTCATCCATGTAATGTGCAAGGTGCACAGGCAAATTTTGCTACCCCTTTCACCCAGTGTTGTAAAATTACAACATTGACATAAGCTCAAAATCTAATATGATCAAAGCATTTAACAGTACCTTAATATCTACATGATCTAGACATATTACTAATGATAGAAAAAAATATTTTAGGCATTTTACTTACTTGAATGTTGATATATCCAGTCCAGTAAAACAAGATGATGTGCTTCAAGGCAAGTTTGCAGGTTGTGTGTGTTCATGGCCAGGTGAACAGGCCTATTTAAAAATCTACCATCCAATAGCGTTGCAAGGCTTAACAATTGGACCTACTAGTTGTGTAAATGTGGTCTTAGAGAGAAAAACAAAACAAAAAAACGTGCAGGTTTATTTTAGTAGAGCTAAATCTGATGTTGTAATATTACAACAGTGGGTACCACAGGATTAAAGATCACTAAATGACATTATGAGTCACTCACAGTTACTCACACAAATAAACGTAAAACTCCGGATTAACTCTCACATTACATCCGATACTCTTCGATGCCGCAGTTCTCTCTCACGTAGATATCTGACGATCTCACACAGCTTCGTGTTATGCGGTGCAACAACTTTGAGGGCGTGTTGAAGCAGGTTTCGCCCAGGGCGCCATACAAGCTAGAACCGTTACTGTTAGTGGTTAAAAATAAACTTTCTTTCCCGTAAACGCACAAGCAAATCTTATTACTTTTCTCCTCCTATATCCAATCACAATCCATATCCCCTCATAGAGGCGGGATTAAACTAAATACACGACCAGTCATCAATTAAATGAGCAAACATGCTGGCAAAAACCACGTTTTTTTGACAAGTACATTACAAACAAACTTGCTTAATGTACGTAACTCTTAAAGAAACATATTTAATTCTTTCTTTATTTCACAAACAGGAAACAAAACCCAAAATAACCTTATTCATTAAATGCACATTATTTATGTTAATTATTATCCCCATCTTAGAATAATAATACTAACCATAAATAAAATAAGAATAACCCTACCCGGGTTACACTACCATTCTTTTAAGCTGGCACCACACTAGCCGACTTTTCCAATGATTTTTAGGTGTGACTGATGTAGGTCAATCTTCACTATTGCGTCTCTCTTTTGGATAGTGTCAGAACAAACACAGGTAGGATGGCGTCAGCAAGATTTTGACAGATAAAATTGTGGCTTCACTCTTTCTGTGTGTATGTGTGTGTGTGTGTGTGTTTGTGTGCGGGCGTGAGAGGGAGAGAGAGTTCCATGGCTGTAAGAACAGATTTTTACGCTTTTGGTCCATTTTGAAATATTCCCTTGAAAAAGCGAACCGCACCATGAAGAAAAAGCAACATTGTAACTATATTAGGCCCTGTTTCGGAACAAATCAAGCAAGCTGCAGGTTTGAAAATGCCCTTAAACACTCTTGTACAATTGTTTATGCTCACATGGTACTTCTGTACTTATTTCGGTGAGTTCCATGTGTCAGGGAATCAGAGAGAGTTGCAGTGAGTTGGTATTGTCACCACTCCACCATTTTGTAATGGCAAGTGTGTAATACCTCCGACTGAGGAGAGTGAGATTTCAGCAAAACAGTCTGCATGTGTGACACCCTTGGCCAAAATCGAGTTGTTTGCAGTCTGTTAGTTTGGCACTGGTTTTAAGTGAACTTACTGAACCGCAAGTCATTAATTTCATCATGTCCAACTCGAACCAAGAACTGTTTCTGTGTTATGTGTGCTTAAAAATGTTAAAGACTTTAATCTGACAAATTACTGGATGTTGTTGATATGACAATGTGTAGTTAAAGATACACATTATGTGTTTTGTTTTAATCAGTGGTATTGTATTCAAATGAATGAATTAATATAATATCTTCATTAAAAGGTCTGCATAAGCCATTTGGAAGATTTGAACAGATATTGAAGAATCTGTTTTTTAAAAATATGAAATCATGACACCTTAAACACACACCGCATATTTAATTAGTAGGGATGAAAATATTCCAGTTTCTTTGGAAGTTAAACTCAATCGACAGCATTTATGGCATAATACTGATTACCACAAAAAAAAAAATTCGACTCGTCCCTCCTTTTCTTAAAAAAAAAAGCAAAAATTGAAGTTACAATGGAAGTGAATGGGGACAATTTTTGGAGGGATCAAATGGAGAAATGTGTAGCTTTTAATTTTATAAAAGTTACATTTACACTTACATTAAATCTTCTGTTAAAACTCATGTATTATTTGAGCTGTAAAGTTGTTTAAATTGTCATTTTTACAGTAATTTCAGGGTTTTAGGGTTTGTTGACATTATATCTCCATGGCAACAAAGTTGTAAAATTGGCCATAACTTTACACAGAAAAGGTTAGTAAGTGATTTTATCACACTAAAATCATGTTTACACACATATTGTTTGTCTTTTGGCTATACTTTTGAAAAAGTGAGTATTTTAACATTCAGTGGGCCTCATTCATGAAACACAAGCAGAACTAATTTTTGTGTAAAGCGTTCGTAACTGGTTTGACGTAAATGTTCGGATTCATGAAATTTTTCATATTTTTAGAACGTTAGGCGGTATGAACAAAATTTAAACCTGCTCCTGACCTTGTGTAAATTGTGCATAAGACATACGAACATGTTTGATAGAAGTAAAATTTAAAAAGTCATGAACATTTTTTCTAATAATTAAATGAGTGAAAGTAACCTTAATAAAAAAGTGGGGAAAAAAGCTTTTATTAAGAAACTTTTCTTTGCTGCTTGAATTTATTTTTTCAAAGAATAGTTTTTTCCCCAACTCTGCTTTTCGGATTTCCAACAGAAGTTATTTACGTGGGGTGAAAGTTTCATGGAACGACGCAATCTGTATTTGATTTTCTAAAAAAAATAAAATAAAGCCCTCTAACGTAACTGGCTGGACATTTTATTTTATTTGATATGAGCTCCGTAGTCTTCATAATTTAGTATAGGCATCGGTAAATCACGTTCAGTTGGTAACGTACGGTCAATGGTAATTTCGTTAAACCCACATCACGGGCAGGTGTATATACACTGTCGAATAGCTTGCATATGTGTAATATCTTCCGGACCTTCAGGCATTCTATCAATTTCTTTAAAGATTTTTCCTGTTGCAAGGGAATTATATCACAGTTACAGTCTTGGATTCACTAGAGAATATCCTCCAATGATGCTGGCGATACGCTCAACTGAACCAGAGAAGGTTAATGGTGGTGAACATCCTCCTGCTGGCGTGAACTGAACAATTTTTACACTAAAGCTTCATGTCAAACCATTTTTTATTGACGTCTTGGACTGTTTAATTCACAAAAGAACCTCCGATGACAGCAAAAGCATGCAATGACTGAAAGTTCCTCACTTTCTTTTTAGAACGAACATGCGAGTGTTTGCTATATGAATATTTAACGACGTGAATGCACTCCATAAAAAGTAAAAAAATAATTACTGTTCGCATAGATGCTAAAAGTATCCTATTCTAATTTACTAGCCAGTCTGAAGCTTTCCTTATATGGTATTTTCATGGGCGTGTATTATGATAATTGTGAATGAACGTGCACGTAAGCTCTATTTACGGATATTTAGAATTCACTATCATTTACACGTTTTACAAACAAATATGGGGAAGACGAAGCCTTGTGAATATGATGAAAAAGTTTGGGGAAGCTACATTTTACAGGTAAATTACTCCCAATTTTTTTCCCTATATTTACAAGTTTTCATGAATGAGGCCCAAAAATTCACTTCCATTGTAAGTGCCTCACTGTAACCTCGATTTATGCTTTTTTCAAAGAAAAGGAGGGACGAGTCAAAATACATATTTGTGGTAATCAATATTATGCCATAAATGCTGTCAATTGAGTTTAACTTGCAATGAACCCAGAATATTCCTTTAAATTCCTTACGATTCCCATCCCTACTAATTAAATATGCGGTGTGTGTTTAAGGTGTCACGTTTTCATACGTCTGTCTCCTCTCTGCCCTTTCTTCTTTCCTCACTTCATCTTCATTTCTCCACAGACCTGTTTTAATTTCGCCTCTTTTTCTGTTGCTCCATCACTCTCTTTGTCACTCTTCCTTTCTCATCCTGTCACATTTGTTCCATTCTCAGTTTCCTACTTTATGCTCTCGTCTCCCTCAAGTGCACATCCTCTCCATCTCTGTCTGTCTTTTTTGTCCTCTTTTTTTCCCCTCCGTCACCTTCATCGCTCCCTTTCACAATATTTTTCTGACTCACTGATGTAGCTCCCTATCTGTCACTCACTCAAAGTTGTGTCGATGTAGTGACACTAGGGGTCACTCTTGGGAGCCAAAGACACCTCTGGTCTTTGATAAAAGGCCAGTGAAAATTGGCGAGTGGTATTTGCATACCACTCCCCCGGACATACGGGTATAAAAAAGCTGGTATGCAACCACTCATTCAGATTTTCTCTTCGGAGCCAAACGGTCGATGTTTACTGAGCTGACTGTTCATTCACCTCTGCTGGATCTGATGGCGCATTTCAGCGGCTTCTTCCTCCTCTGCACTGGTGCACTGCAGAGAACGCCCCTGGGCGCTTTGGCAGAAATAAGAGAGTATATTTCTCTAAAAGAGTATATTTCTCTTAAAGAGTGGCACACACGGAACGTCTTTTTAAAGACGTGTCTTTTTAAAGATGCCTTTCCGTTTATGTGTTATTCCTGGTTGCGGTCATTATCTCTCAACTTCTGATAGTCACGATCACTGTCTTTTGTGTCTGGGCGCGACCCACGCGAGACAGCGTTCATGGATGGCTCATGTACTCATTGCTAGAACATGACCATGGCAACGTTGCGGTCGCGGCTTGCTTTCATAAGAAAGCAAGCGGCTCCCCACCTCGGTCCTTCTACCTACGGGTATGAGGCCAGCGTGGCTAGTTCTCACAGCGAGTTCGATCTCTTGTTCGGAGCCCGCGATGCTGATGAGCTCTCGAGCGCAGCATCGGAGAGCGGGCTCGTCCAGTCGGATGCGGAAGCCTCAGCTGGGCTCCCCCCCTCGGGTACGGTCGCCCAGTCACAGGCTGATACGGAAATGATGGACATGCTTTCCCAGGCAGCCGCGAGCGTCAGGTTAGAGTGAAACCCTCCGCTCTCACCTGAACCCTCGCGGCTCAATGATTGGTTCCTGGGCTCGCGGCGCCACTCACAGCCATGCCCCGCTCCAGTTCCTTTCTTCCCGGAAGTACACGAGGAGCTAACAAGGTCATGGGAGGCACCTTTTACTGCCCGGTCCCGATCGTTCAGCTCCCCCGCCCTCACTACCCTCGATGGTGGGGCGGCCAGGGCCTATTCAGCGATTTCCCCCAGTGGATAAGGCGCCCGCGGTGCACCTATGCCCACAGAGCGCCACCACCTGGCGTGGGCGCCCAAAGCTCCTGTCCAAGGCCTGTAGGTTTACGTCGTTCCTGACGGCCAAAGTCTACAGTGCCGCTGGACAAGCCGCCTCCGCCCTGCACGCCATGGCTCTCCTGCAATCCACCAAGCCAAGGCGCTAAAGGAACTGCACGAGGGTAGTTCCGCCCCGGGATTGATGCACTCGGCAACCGACCTCGCTCTCCGGGCGACGATGGTCACGGCGTGGTCTCTTGGATGGGCGATGTCCACCTTGGTGCTCCAGGAGCGCCACCTTTGGCTCAACCTGATCGAGATAGGAGAGGCCGACAAGGCACGGTTCCTTGCTGCCCCAATTTCCCAGGTTGGCCTGTTCGGCGACACCGTCGAGGACTTTGCCCAGCAGTTCTCGACGGTGAAGCAGCAGACGGAGGCTATCTGGCACATTCTGCCCCGATGTGGCTCAAGATCCCGCACCCCGCCAGCTCGTCACCAAGGGCGTCCCCCTGCGGTGACTGCACGGGCTCCGCCACAGCCCGCCCCTTTGGTGGAGCCCACTGTAGGAAGCAGACGCCACCCGTCTCACGGCCGGCCACCAAGAACCCGCAAAAGGCTTCGAAGCGCCCCTGAGACGGGCGACCCAGGGACGACGAAACCCACTGCTTTGGAGCTGGTAAACGGACCACTCCATCCCCCGGTGGAGGGCCGGTAGGAGAATCTTTTGTTGCCTTTTCATTTAATTTCGCCACATGCCCAAGTGGCTGCGGTACCCAAGAGTTCAGCAAAAGAGCGGTTTCCTTGTTCCCTGGGTCACATACCCGGTGTGCACGGCCGTCATTACGACCACCGTCAACCATTCCATTCCATGGCAAGTTTGGCGCTCCAGCGGTGGTCTCCATGCCCCTGCGAGCCCAGCTGTGGCACAAATCCGCCCCCGATGTGACAGTCTCCACGGGTCACGAGGACAGGCCTCTTCCTCCCCCATCCCAGGCTGTTCTGGGGGTGGTCACAAGGAGCCAGGTAAGTGCTTCGATGTCCCCGAACTCAGCACGGCCACAACACGGCATGGCACCTCAGGCTCTGCCCTGCCGTGAGGCCCCACATCAAACGAGATTGTCCCCTTGGTCCCCCTCGCCCGGAGCTTGGACGCATGGCTTGCGCTTTCCAACCCGTCGCATTGGCTGATCCGGACCATCCGACTCAGCTACGCAATTCAGTTTGCCAGGAGAACGCTGCTACCTTGCATGTGGAGATCGCTACCCTCCTACGGAAGGATGCAATAGATCCTGTCCCACCGGCCGAGATTAAGAAGGGGTTTTACAGCCCCTACTTCATTGTACCGAAAAAAGGTGGTGGGTTGCGGCCAATCTTGGACCTGTGAGTACTGAACCAGGCTTTACACAGACTCCCGTTCAAGATGCTGACGCAAAAATGCATTCTAGCGAGCGTCCGGCATCAAGATTGGTTCGCGGCGGTAGACTTGAAGGACGCGTACTTCCACGTCTCGATTCTTCCTCGACACAGACCCTTCCTGCGGTTTGCATTAGAGGGTTGGGCGTATCAGTACAAGGTCCTCCCTTTTAGCCTGTCCTTGTCCCCTCGTGTCTTCACAAAGGTCACAGAGGCAGCCCTTGCCCTGCTAAGGGAAGTGGGCATTCGCATCCTCAACTATCTCGATGATTGGCTAATCCTAGCTCACTCTCGGGATGTGTTGTGAACACAGGGACCTGGTGCTCTCGCACCTCAGCCGACTAGGGCTTCGGGTCAACTGGGAAATGAGCAAGCTCTTCCCGGTTCAGAGCATCTCTTTTCTCGGCTTGGAGTTGGACTCAGTCTCGTTGATGGCGCGCCTCACGAACGAGTGTGTACAGTCGGTGCTGACCTGTTTGAAGGCATTCAGACAGAAGACAGCGGTTCCACTGAAACTGTTTCAGAGGCTCCTGGGGCATATGGCATCCTCAGTGGTGGCCAGTCCGCTCGGGTTGATGCATATGTGACCGCTTCAGCACTGGCTTCAGACTCGAGTCCCGAGATGGGCATGGCGCCACATGGCCATCACGCCGATCTGTCACCGCCTCTTCAGCCCTTGGACTGACCTCACGTTTCTACGGGCAGGCGTTCCCTTAGAGCAGGTCTCCAGGTGCGTCGTGGTTAGGACAGATGCCTCCAAAACAGGCTGGGGCGCTGTATGTAACGGGCGTGCAGCCGCTGGCTCATGGACGGGCCCGCGGCTAAGTTGGCACATCAACTGTCTTGAGTTGCTGGCAATTCTGCTCACTCTGTGGAGGTTTCGGCCATTGATCCAGGGCAAGCATGTGTTAGTTCAGACAGACAACATGGCAATGGTAGCATATGTCAACTGTCAAGGCGATCTGCGCTCCCGTTGTATGTCACAACTCGCACAGCACCTCAAATCGCTGCGAGCCACTCACATCCTCAGCGACCTCAACACTGCAGCGGATGCGCTGTCTCAGGGGACGGGGCACCATCTGGCACCCGCGACCAGACCACTGGAATCTCCACTGGAATCTCCATGTCTGGCCCCTGGACGGGATGCAGAAGACTTAAGCGGCCTACCACCCGTGGTGGTAGACACAATCACTCAGGCTAGGGCCCCCTCTACGAGGCGCCTGTATGCCTTTTAAGTGCCGTCTGTTCACTAAGTGGTGTTCTTCCCGACGCAAAGACCCCCAGAGATGCGCAGACGGATCGGTGCCTTCTTCCTGCAGGAGAGGTTGGAAGGGCGGCTGTCCCCCTCCACCATGATGGTGTATGTAGCCGCTATAGCGGCACACCACGACACAGTGGACGGTAAGTCCCCTCGTTCCCTCATGGGACCTCTCTGTAGTTCTTCAGAGTCTACGGAGAGCCCCCTTTGAGCCCTTGCAGTCAGCTGAGCTTAAGGCACTCTCTTTGAAGACTGCCCTCCTGACTGCGCTTATTCTATCAAGAGGGTTGGAGACCTGCAAGCGTTCTCTGTGTTCTAGTGTTCACAAACTGTGTTCCCTGGATGATTTCCTCCGAGCCCTGTGGCAGCTGAGTTTGTGGAGAAACTCGCTGCTGGCTCAGTACACGTGCTAACTAAGCCCTGTACTGGGGTAGTTGCTCCGCATGTGGTGGTTCCCCGTAGGTAAACCCATGCGACATATATCTTCCGCTAATTCGTTTCCCTGTTGGTAAACTGTGTCATTCTTGCTCATAGAAACTCCTCCGCCGTAGGGTAGGACCTACCTTGGGACTTCTCCACATGACATAATTCCGACAAAGCTCGGCAAGACCATGTGACGTATTTCCATCCTGGTGGAGGGAACGAGACGTTGTGTCCCTCCTGTCACAACGCTGAACTATCCGCTGAAATGGCTGGGACCTTGTCTCAGCTCCTCAGCACAAAACCTGAATGATTGGTTGCATACAAGCTCCTTTTATACCCGTATGTCCGGGGGAGTGGTATGATAATACCACTCGCCAATTTTCATTGGCCTTTTATCAAAGACCAGAGGTGTCTCGGGCTCCCAACAGTGACCCCTAGTGTCAATACATCGACACAACGTCTCGTGCCCTCCATCAGGGAATGGAGGTTACGCAAGTAACCAGGACGTTTTCCAGCTTATTCAGATTTAGCATTCCACTCTCCCCTCACACTGGCATTTTTATTTATTTTTTTCTGTCGTAGAGGCAGTAAGCGAGTGCTCCGTTTAAATATGAAGATGCGCTGTATCTGTTCCCAGCTAAGAAAAGCAAATCACAGGGGAAAGCCCAATCAGCTGCTTTGACAAGGCTACAAGTTATAATAAATACACATAATGCATGGCCAATAGAGAGAGTAATCAAAAGTGATGTTTTAGTGAGCATCATCCTTTTTGAATCAGTGAAACTCTAGAATTTTAATCTTTAATGACATAAGTGCTTCTAATTTTACTTGCCACTGATCCAAAGAGGCTGGTTTATTATTGGAAATGTTGTTCTGCTAAACCATGTTTGTAATTATATTTGTAAAGCTTGCTATTAGAGCCCCTTTATATAGCGCAACAGGACCCGCCCCTTTTTCAGCTGTCTGCGCTCCAATAGTATTTTTCTCATTCATTTCCTCCATATACTTTTCATAAAATCCTTCATAAAAGAGTTGTAAGCCATGAACCAAACCAACCAGCCCCAATGTAAATCACAACATTACAAACTTTGGTTTGAAGCAAAAAATTATTTGAAAATCAGACAAAAAGACAAAGGTACAAGACTTTGTTGACTTTCAAGAGGGCACGAACTACAATCCCATGAAACATTGCAAATGATGTAATCAAATATAAAACAGTGATTTTAGGTTGTTCATTATAAGTATAGAAACAATATAGTTTATGTTTATTGTGCAATATTCCGATATATACAAATATATACGTGTAGCCAAGTGGAGAAATTTCATGTAATTTAACTCGTCATAAATTGGACGTGGCCCCTTTAAGAACCAGAGTTTTGCGACACCTGCTTTCCGGCACTCTCTTGTGTTAGAAAAGTGAGAATATGTTGATAATTCTTTGGGTAAATATAAAATTCTAAACAAAAAGTTGTTAAATTGCATTAAATATGTGTTCACAAGAGTCATACTGTATGTTAAAATGGAATGTTATAGATACTGTAATTTTTGAAGTATGCATATGAATTGCATGTGTGGAGTTTGAACAGGTTTTGTGCACACATGTGAGGACTGGGTATGTCAATTTAGTATAAATCATATCTTATTTTATGATTCATAGCCCAGAGTGTTTTCCAGTTTAGTGAATGTGTAATATGTGTTATATGTGAAAACATGTGTAATGAGAATTCTGTTGTTTTAAACTGTTATACATGTCCTTAAAGCCTGGTTAAAAATGCATAAAATGCTTTGAGTGATTTATGGGTTAAATGAATAAAATGCTGTGAAATGTATCATTATTCTTTTTTATATATATATATATATATATATATATATGTACCCCATTAACCACGTTTTTTTTTTTTTTTTTTTTTTTTACAACCGTCCCCCCCCCACCCCCCACAAAAAAGTTTTGTGTCCTGTGTGGTTATTTGCAGCCACATAAAGGTACTTAAAGAAAAGGAGGAATGAGTCAAAATAAATTTTGTGGTAATCAACATTATGCCACAAATGCTGTCGATTGAGCTTAACTTTTACTGAATCCGGAGCATTCCTTTAAAAGGAATACCTCATTACAATGTCACTGTTGCTGCACAGTTGATGTTTTGCAGTACATAATGAAAAATTGCCTGCTT